>NC_132794.1:65281888-65601868 GCF_048418805.1 Vulpes vulpes | reverse complement strand
CAACCATAAAAGAATGAAGTCCTCATGCTTGCTGCCACTTGGATTTATGTCAAATGAAGGAAGAAGCCATACCCAGAAGTTCATATATTACGTGATTTCTTTCATATGAATCTAGAACAGGCCAACCCCTAGTCAAAGAAAGCAGATATGTGACAAGGAGGTAGGACAATGGACACGATTTCTTCACTTAGAGAAGGGATATTTTTTGGGGATGATGAAAATGTTTTGAGACTAGAGAGAGAGTGGTTGCCCAACATTGTGAATCTGGTAAATGCCACTGAGCTGTATATTTTAAAATGCTTAATTGTACAGTATGGGGGTTGTACCTTGATAAAAAATAGTACAATGAGAATACCTCACCCTGAAGGTTTTTAGCATTGAATTTGGATGACGTGCGCATAGTAGGCATTCAAACAATACCCTTTCATTTCTTTATTCTGCCTTTATCGCTCCTCTCTTTCCAGATGATTCCTTCATCTCTTGAATGTTAAAAGAGTGAGATAATAGCATTTTTGAATAGAGAAGTGAGTGGAAGTGTCACGGGAGGGGTGCAGATCCCAATTTCTGTGCATCTGGAATACATCAATCTAGGACAGCCCTTAAGGTGTTAATGTCTGTTAAACCACATTGTGTACCTTGCTTAGAGTGTTTCAGGGGTCCTTAACCATCCGAGAGGGATGGGAGGGAACAGAGACAGCTGCAGTGTCTGGAGCACTTCATCTAGGGCAGGCATTTGCCAAAGAAGCAGCGAGTCGTAATTCTAATAGTTTAGCAACAGAGGATTTGCCATGGTCGGTAGGCTGTTTGTCAGTGAGGCAAGTGTTCTGCCTTTGGCTATGACTTTTATATATTCTTTCCAACAGAGGCAGAACAACAAAAGTCCCCAAACAGTACATTCACTGGTTGAAAAATAGGCGTTTCCTGAGCTGAGTGAAAGTAATTGCCTTCTGACCTATGAGGTTATCAGTTCATTTCCAGAAGCATCAAATGTGCCTCCCCTGATATTAGCATGCTGTGACTGATGGCCAGTGTATTTGCTCCTGATTTCCCACTCCCAGGGGAATTAATATTTCCACTTGATTCTAGAAATAGGTAATCTGTCATTGGCCCCTCGTATTGTTTCTCTCCAAGGCCCCCTTTCAACCTCCCCAAACAGGCTTGGGAGTTCTGCTTGCCACCAGTTTCTGACTCTTAGCACTCAGTTGTCCCCGGAAGGATGGTTTGCTGACTGCATGGGTCCTTAGAGCTGTACCGCATTGTGCTGATGCTCAGTGTAATGGCAGGTATGGAAGCGGAGCCAGAGTGGGTGGGCGCACCTCAACAGGACAGAAGACTGCAGGTAAAGATGCCATGGAGAGAAGGCTGCGATCCCAGGTGGTCTGAGTAGAGTCCAGGTAATCAGTCAGTGTTTGCCCTTGAGCACCTACTACATTGTATTGTTTGGAGAGCACTTGGTGCACTTGAAGAGGATGTGAGTTCAAGGCCAGGAGTGCTAGTTACTAACTGAATGGCCTCCGAAGTAACCAATGACTCTGGACCTCAGTTAACTGATCCGTAAGCAGGAGGTAAAAGTCTCCTCAGGGACAGTTTGAGAATTAAGTGAAAGCAGCCTGGTACCTCTCAGAAAGCAAGTGTTCCATAAGCAGACACTCGACATAACTGAATCTCTGCTTCAGAATGTGGGAGACCTTCACTGCCCTCAAGGATTCTTAGGGCGATAGGCCAGAAGTCCTGAATTGTTGCACAAGTCACGCAAGTGCTAAAGGAGGTAGGTCTGATTCTTATGTTTTTGATTTTCATGAGAGAAGGGCTCCGGCCAAAAAAGAGAATTGGAGTAACAAAGGTTTTAATACTCACCAGGTTTTTTGTTGTTGTTGTTTTTTTTGTTGTTTTTTTTTTTTATCCTCCATCCTCACAATGACCCAGGATTTTACAGTATAGAATCTGTGGCTCAGGGTAGGTACTTTTCCCACCTTAGGTCTGGTCACCCTCAAAGCCCGTGGTTTTCTTACCACTCAGTACTGTTTTGGAAGGAAGCCTTTGTAGAAGGAGTAGAATTTGAGTTGGACCTTGAAGAATGATCAGACTTGGATAGATCGTGAGTCTCTCTTGAGTAACCATAATTGGATGGACCATCCTCCAGGCAAGGAGGAGCAGTTGGGACAGAGGCAAAGAAGAGGAGAGTTACATTGGCCAACATAAGGAAACACAGTCCGAGTGGAATGGGAGGAAATAATGAGCCCTCACAACCCAAGTCTTCAGTCTTTAAATCTGTTCTGAGCATTTTCCCCAGCTGACCACAGCATGTTGCCAGCATCATCCTGTCCCTTTTCGTGTGATTACAGTCTTTCCATGGAGAGGCTACGTTAGCATCCACTAAAGGAACATTGGGCATTTCTGAACATTAGAAGTAGCCGAATTCTAAGTGCTTTAATCAGGCAGTCTGAGGATTGTGCTCAATGAGAGTCTGAATGATTTGAGGCACTTCTGTGTCCCCCTATGCTGAGAACAGATGTTTCAAGGGAAACTAGAAATCGAACTGTGCTTATGTAACCCTTCTGGCTCCAGCAGACCTGCCTGTACCCGGCTTTGAGAATGTTGTCCTGCATTTTGAGGCCAATATACATCAGTAACGATGACCATGGCGTGTGATCTGCTTGATGATCCAAGCACTTTGAGAGCCTTTCAAAGACTCCAAGTTTGTGTGTTGCTGGGCAGAGCGAGCTCGAACAGAAGTCTTCACTGGGCCCCTAAGAGCTGTGGATTGCCCCTAGTGAGCCTGTCTCTTAAAGACCTAGTGAGCCCATGTTTTAATTTAAAGCTTTAAGTAAATTCTTGATTTTGAAGAGCCCCTTGATTTGAGTAAAACATAGCAAGGTAAGCTCCTTGCTTAGTCTCAGCAGTAAGATTAATTTTTCACATATGAGAATAATATCTTTACCCATTTCCAAACAGAATTATGGCTTTTGAAAATACAGGTACTAAAGTTCAAGAAGGATTTAGTTTTTCTCAATTTGATCAAATATTCTGATTTCTCTGAGTGCCAAACATTTTAATTTAGTTCTTCTTTCTCTTAGGCAAGCTTTTCTAATTTTGAAAATGAGAAGACACTTAATTTACGTTTTCTCCTTCACTGGAAGAGTCTACCAATCACGCTATTTAAATTCTAAATCCTTTCTTTAAGGAACTTCAGAGTCAAGAGGAAATTAAAAGATTTTAATCCATTTTCTGATTTTGCCCATCATAAAAGAAAGAGATGCCTATATTAGACAAGAGAGATATAAAGCCGTAGGAAAATTTACACACATTTTATTTCCAAACCTCAGGAAACCTGATTCTGGGGGTTTCCTCCCATTTCTCACCTATAATCTATAACAATGTAACTCCTGTTCCATAAATCCTGCTCAAACCACTGTAGCCCATCATGATCCCTCTGTTCCTCTAAATCTGAATTTACATAAATGTCTCCCCGACCTGTCATTTCCCAAACCAAATAGCATAGGTTGTCTAAACTAGCACTTCTCAAGCTATCTGTAGTGAAGGGCTAGTTCCTCCGCCTTCTAGTTTATTGCAGACAGATGCTTTTGTTTAAAAAAGAACACAAAAATGAATTGGAAAAAAATGAAATAATACAAAAAGACATACAAAATACAAAACCACATTCATTATGAAATTTTACAGACAAGACTTCATTTTGGAGGGGATGCACCCCATTTTCAAAGTGCTTTAAGTTTCTAAATAGTACTCTCAATTTCTATACTTGTCTCAAACCAGTAACAAGTTTGCATATCATCTCTAGCCAGGGGACTGTACTTTGAGTAGCATTCAATATTATGTGCAGTGCCTCATTTTTGCAAGTGTTACTTTGCAAACATAAAATAGAGAAATATGAAACTATTCCACTTAAAATAGCATCAAAGGATAATACTTAGAATAAATTTAAACAAGATAATATATGTCCTGTATACTGGGAATTATAAAAAATGGTTTTGAAATAAGATATCCTATATTCATGGATCAGAAGATAGAATATTATTAAGATAGCAATACTCCCTAAATCTATAGATTCAGTGCAATCCATCAAATTCCAACTAATTTTTTTTTTCACAGAAATGGACACATTGATCCTAAAATTCACATGGAACTGTAAGGGACATAGCCAGAACATTCTTGGGAAAAAAAGAACAAATTTGGAAGACTAAGACTTCCAATTTTAAAACTTGTTATATGGGCATCTGGCTCACTCAGTTGGTTAAGCATCCTGATCTTGGTTTCAGCTCAGATCATGATCTCAGGGTTGTAAGATCAAGCCCCGAGTGGGGGTCCATGCTCAGTAAGGAGTCTGCTTAAGATTCTCTCTCCGTCTCCCTCTGCCCCTCCCTTCATTTATTCATGCTCTGTTTCTCTCTTTCTAAAATAATGAGAGACATACAGAGAGAGAGGCAGAGACATAGGCAGAGGGAGAAACAGGCTCCCTGTGGGGAGCCTGATGCAGAACTCAATCCCAGGATCATGACCTGAGCCAAAGGCACACACAGGTACCCCAGCATAAAATCTTTTTTTTTTTAATTAAAATTAAAAATTTTTTCTAAAGCCTGTACAAATCTGAGGTAATCAAAACAGGGTGATCCTGGCATATAAACCAATGAAATAGAGTTGAGGGTCCAGAAATAAATTTTATATGCATGGTCAATTGATTTGCAGCAAGGTGCCAAAGAGAATTTGGTGAAGAGACAATAGTCTGAACAAGTGTTTCTGGGGTAACTGGACAGCCACATGCAAGGGAATGGAGTTGGACCTTTACCTTATGCTACATATAAAAAAAATAGTTGAAAATGGATCAACACTTAGATGTAATAAATAAAACTATAAAACTCTTAGAAAGGATAGGCATAAATCTTATGACGTAGGATCAGGCAATGGTTTCTTAAATATGACACCAAAAGGACAAGCAACAGAAGGTAAAAATTGGTAACACTTGATGAAAAAGGACCCAAAGTTTAAGATAATTTTTGTAAATTATATGTCTCCTTAGGACCTGGTATCCAAAATATATAAGAACTCCTACTGCTCAACAACAAAAGACAACCAAATAAATCAAATGGGCAAAGGATACAAAGAGACATTCCTCCGAAGAAGATACACAAATGAGCACTGTGAAAAGATGCTCAATATCCACTAGGGAAGAAAACCACTTCACACTTACTAGGTTAATGCTCTGCTGCTGTCGGCAACAAATGGAAAATAACAACTGTTAAAGAGGATATGGAGTAATTGGAACCCTTACACATTGCTGGGAGAATGGGAAGTGGTCTAACCTCTGTGGGAGGGTTTGGCCATAACCTGAAAGTTAAACACAGAGTTCCCATTTGACCCAGTAGTTCCACTCCTAGGTATGTATGTAAGAGAATTGAAAATGTGTTCACACAAAAACTTGAATGTGAATATTCACAGCAGTATCATTCATAATAGCAAAGAAATAGAAACAAACCCAATGTCCATCAACTAATGATGGATAAACAAATGGTGAAATATCCATACAATGAAATACTACCCAGCTAGTAATTCCTAGGAAAAGGAATGAGGTACTTCTGCATGCTACTTCAAAACATTATGCTCAAAGAAAGAAACTGTACATGAGATGTCACATAACCTAGGATTCCACTAATATGAAATGTCCAGAAAGTAAATAAGTGATTACCACAGATTGGGACAATCTGCTAACAGATATGGGGCTTCTTGTTGGGGTCATGGAAATGTTCTGGAATGAGTCTCAATGATTTCACAAAACTTCTGAATGGTGCTTTTTAAAATATGAATTTTTATTCATGGAAAAATATTTTTTAAAGATTTATTTATTAACTCATGAGAGACACAGAGAGAAAGAGAGGCAGAGACACAGGCAGAGGGAGAAGCAGGCTCCATGCAGTGAGCCCGATGCAGGACTTGATCCTGGATCCTGGGATCGCGCCCTGAGCCAAAGGCAGGCACTCAACCACTGAGCCACCCAGGCATCCCGGAAAAATAGTTTTAAATGAGCATGAATGAACATTAACTTACTTTTATTTTTTTTTATTTTTTTATTTTTTTACTTAATTATGATAGTCACACACAGAGAGAGAGAGGCAGAGACACAGGCAGAGGGAGAAGCAGGCTCCATGCACCGGGAGCCCGATGTGGGACTCGATCTTGGGTCTCCAGGATCGCGCCCTGGGCCAAAGGCAGGCGCCAAACCGCTGCGCCACCCAGGGATCCCTTAACTTACTTTTAATACAAAATTTTATTGTTAAGCTGTTTTGTTAACCTGACAACTGACATCTGTTTTATAAAAAGGCTACAGGATATTGTTCTTGCTTGTATAATCTTAAAACAGCAAGTTGCATTTCCTATTGTCCCCTCTCAACCCATACCTCCAACTAAATATATAATAATGGCGATGGGCAAAAATCTTTAGTCTTCATGATACTGGAAAAGTAATTTTACAATTTATTTATGGTTTTGTAGGGTTTTTTCCTTCCCTCTAACAAATTTTGAAAGTAACTTGGTGGAGCCTCAGTAACCAGATTATTTATTGTCCAAATAGGACATTTTTGAACATGGCACTAACCATATGGGATGCTGGCACAACCAGCATAAACCAGACTGTCTTGGGCCAGCCAGGACATATGGCCACCTAAGCAGAGGTGACATTAAATTCCAAGCACAGACTTATGGCTGGATACTCAACAGAAAATACTTGGGGTGGGTGGGAGAACTGCTTCCAAATAATAGCTGTGCTGCAGGTGGTGGTGGTTAGCTGTGAGGCGTCTTCCCTCTGAAGCAGAAAGGACTGGCTCCAGTGGGCGCCGCTGTCATCCCAGCTCACTGGGGCCAGGATTTCAGTGGAGGAGGGGGAGGGTGGGGATCTGCCTTGTAGATAGATGCCTGTTTGGGGTCTCTTCCTGAGATTATCACCTCCTCTCCTGTTTTGCATCTAAATAAAGACTTCAGATCTGCCGGGGCTGCTGTGCTAACATTATCAGCAGGTGTATGTGAGTGAGAACAGCCATGGGGTCAGGTCAAATGGCCAGTTTGAACTCTGGCTATGGATGTTGGCAGTCCTGGGCCATTCAGACACAAGCAGAATGGGCAGGTATCAAAGAATCCATCTTTAAGCTCTGTTCTGATCTGCATTGGCCTGAAGACATTTGGGGATATTTAATTTGATTCCTCGTTGTTTCAAAGGAGAAAGCTGAAGCTCAGAAATGGTTCGGGTTTCTCTATCAAACACCACCTCTCCTGGGGTAGGAATTGTTTCCTATCTATTCAGCTTCCATTTTCTGGGGATGGGAATTTGGAGGGGTGGGGGTGGGGGTGGGGCTCTTGAAAGAGGTTTGTGGAAGTGCTGGGTGAGAATTCAGAGGCTCCAAGGCATTCTTCCTGCAGGGGTGTTGCTGTGCCATCTGCTGGCTGGGAGGTGGGGGGTGTGTATGGAGGGAGCGCGGGGGTGCTGCGTGCTGAGTGTTCTGCCAGCACCTGCCCTGCCCTGGCCCAGCCCACTGACTCCCAGCTACAACTCAGCAATCTCACTAGGGAAATGGTGACCTGCTGTCTGCCTCCCTGGGCTAGCTTGTGGATTAATTGCTTCATGTTCAGAAGTATCTTAAAGAAGGAGTGGTTACCTGAGCCCTTCTAACATATGTCATCCCTCAGGCCTGGGCCCTGCTTTAGGTGGGGAGAAGAAGTGGGGTGGGTTTTGTGGGATCCAAGGCCCGCAGCCCCAGAAAACCTCCCAGATGGCCGATCCTCCTCACTGAGGATGAATCCGATGTGGGTACACGAGTGTGTTTATCTGTGGTGTTGGCCGCCGTAAAGTAACAGGGGACACATCCCAGACACATGAGAATCAGGGAGGCGTGCTACGGATGTCACCATTTTCTGTGCCTCATTTTGCACCGGATCAGTCCTTTTATGCCCATTCACTCTTGTAACCCTCGGAGTCCTCAGATATGTGCATGGACGAGCATGAGCGAGCTCCCAGATGGGGTGGGGGTTTCAGCAGAGGCAGCCCAGATTCCACACAAAAGCAAACCCCGTGCCCGGGGTACGATCCCACATGTATATTTCAAAGCCTTTCATAATGAGCTGTGGGGGTCAGCTTTTCTTACTGTCTTTGGAGTTTGGCAAACCGGCAAAGGATTCCCTCCAGAAGGTCTGTAAGAACCTGTTTGACAAAAATCCAGGAAGATGTCCTGCTGGTGGCAGGACTTACAAAGCCTGGGAAGGCACTTGGCAGGCCGTGGCGACTTAGGAACAGGAATCCAGTGTTTGGTTTGCCCGATTTCTGTCTTCAGACCTCACTGGTGAACTCTGCCTGTCTTTGCACTCTGTGGCATGATAGATTGGAATTTGCTTTATCACTGCAGTAGCTTCCAAGGGGCCTCCCCAGGGCATCTGCACTGTCCTGCCTTGTCCCCTTCTTCCCTCTGCTTTCCCCCCAGAGTGACCTCCTCACACCCCTCTTCTGACTAAGCCTGGGAGTCCTCCCACCTGCCCTCATTCCCCTTCAGGCTCTCTGCAGCCTGGCTCTGGCCCACCTTTCTGGCCTTCTGTCTCCAGGCTCCTTCTTGCTTACCAAGTCCAGCCAGACGTGCAAGCCTTTCCCATCCTCTTAATGCCTAGGATAGCCACCCACTTTTCACTGGCTGAGTCCTGGCGAATCTCAAACTAGCTCCAAGCTTCTCCTCCTCCAAGAAACTGTCAGATGCCTTGACCCCCTGACCCCCAGACTAGGAGTGGAGATTGTCCTATGGTAAGACCTTGCCCTGGCATTTAAGTTACATAGTGCTGCCCCTAATCTATAGGCTCCACGGGGGCCTTGTTTGGGATTTCTCTCTACCCATCCCCTGAACAGAGCCTGGAACAGAGAAGAGAGACTCAGTACGTGTGGCACAAATGAAGGCTTTCAGAGGGCTGAGCCCCAGAATATCTTTCTCTGTATTTTGACTCTTATGGGGACTGAGAACTTGAGAGTCACCAAAGTAAAGCACAGAGTGAATAACATCCTTGCTATCCAAGAGGGTAATAGATTTTCCTTAGTAGGGCATAGAGCTCTAGGCCAGAATCACCTGGTGACTGTAAAGGGAAGAGGTATGTGAGGCAGAGATTTCCCCCAATTTATAGACCAGGAACTTGAGAGGTACAGCACCCTGATTATAAGGAGCTGGCCAGGCTGGCAAAGGGAGATGCTTGGGGGTTCAGGTACAGGGACAGTCTCTGTACTTCCTACCACACCTCCCTTAATAGCCTGGAAGGAGGTGAAATAACCCAAGCTCATTATAGGATTCAGGAGGTGACTAATGGCGAATCCATGCTTCCTTACAGGGGCCAGCTCCATGGGGGCCAGGGTGGAAGCTGGAGCACTGGTCCTCCCACGTCGTGCAGACTTCCTTCCAAAGGGTCTTCATCTGGGTAACTTTCCCCTAGGACTCAAGGAGCAGCTGTCAGGGATAGCTAAATGAAATCCATTTTAAAAGAAGTTTGAAATGCAATGTCTTGCAACACTCGTACGGAATGCTAAAAATAAGTCCCCATGTAAGATGACCCCTATCAGCTAATTGTCGATAGGGATCCCATGCAGAAGAGTCTCACATCTCCAATGTGGAGTTACAGAAGGGAGAGGTTGCGGGAAGCCGGATTGAGCTGCTGGCGGTTCCCAGGCCCTCGGAGCCAAGGTGACTTTTCTCTTTGTTCTTCGCGAGGCCCAACCCTGGCAGCATCACCTCCTCCCTGGGCCTGGCTACAAGGGTCTTGAGGGCAACTTCTGTTGTAAGCAGAATAATGTTAACAGCTGGGACGTGCCAGTCTGTCAGAGGTCACTGCTGTTACAAGTTTCAGAGTGAACATTTTTAGTAGAAGGTGAGACAGGAGAACTGCAGGCTACGCTTTGAGGCTGCAGACTTGAAAAATCAGAGCATTTTCAGAGCAGCGGGCTAAGGCTGCCCAGCCACCCTGTTCGTACCTCATAGGCCCTGGAAGTTCAGACAGAGCCTGCTCTAAGGGAAATTGGACAGGTGGTAGGGAAAAGTCAGTGGACCCTGAAAAACGGGAGACAGAAGCTTTAATCTTGCTCTTCTACCAATGAGCTGGGTCACCTTAGACAAGTAACGTAACCTCTCTGGCCTGCACCACCTGTAGACTGGGGTTCTCATAGATCTTGTTTTGCCGTTCAGTGAACCTATGAATCCAGAATCTTCTGGAATCTTCCATATTCCTTTGCATGACTCTCTCGACCTCTTCTTTGATGTCCCCACCCACTGAGACATAGAGGGCTTTAATTTGTGTCCTCCCATGCCCAGCTGCCCAGAGTGCCTCCCTTTTCATCCTAATCCCAGATTTCCCGTGAGTCATGGGATGATTTAGCAAAGCTGCCTGTTTTTGATGCTTCTTCATCAATTAAAACAAGTCCTCATCTATTATCTGAAGAGAGACAGAGGTAATGGAGTGCATGCTGGTCAGCTGTGTCGGGACATCCTCAGATCAGAAAATAATACCGGAACAACAATAGCAGCAGCTACAAGGAGGATTCATTCAGTGCCCGGCTCTGTGCCGAGGGGATTAACGTGGCTTACTGCATGTAAATCTCCCACCAAAACACTACAAGGTAAATAATAATATTCTTCTCATGATGAGGAAACTGAGTTTAGAGAGGTTAAATGATTTCCCTGGAGTCCCACACCCAGTAAGCGTTGGAGCAGTGTTTAAATCCAGACTCAACACTGTGAAGCACTGTGTTTCCCCTGAAGACTACCTAGAGGAATGCTGGACTTTGATTTTAAAGCAGCAAGACAGAACACACATATACATACACACGCATGCACACACACACACACACACACACACACAGCTAGACTCCAACCCACAGGAGAATTTATGCACACGAGTGAGCTCCGGACTTCAACACCATCGCCTTATAAGTTCGGTTTATGTGCTGCTTCCAGCAACATCACGCATGTGAGGTGAGGGCTCCTCGTTTCCCCTTCACGCACTACACACACGTACAGTACTTTTATCTCATGTCTCTAGTCTACATTTGACTCTGTTATTATCTTTGTTTTATCTTCCCGTGGCATTCCATGTGCTCAGATAGCTTTTCACCGGTCTGGGCTCCAAGTGGTCTTTGGCCCTTTCCAAGATGCAAATCCAATATGCCCTTAAAGAAAAGATTTGTGACCATTCAGCCATTCCAACTGGCTCTCGGTTTCCCCACCATTTCAGGGGCTCACTAAATGTTTTAGCCATGGAACCTTTTGATTTCTGCTGGAATTTCTTAGAGTAGCCCAACTTGGAAGGCAGATAAAAGTAGAGCTTCTGTGTTTGAAGCATAAACTGAGGCGTGACCCTTTTCCACTCTTCTCCTCCTTGGCCTAAAGGGTACTACCAAGGAAGCTTTGAGTTCCAGGGGACCCGGTTTGAAAACCACTGCCCCGGCCCAGGCTGCCCGGTGACAGGAGGAGCAGTGTCAGGAGCCATGTGCCCTCTTGCTGGTCCAGGGGCAGCAAGGCCTGTCTGTGAACTGAAGGAATATATTGGTGTCTCCTTAATGTTCTCACTGGCTTCAGGGAAGGCGAACCTGACTCCTAGGTGGACACCTCCTTGGAGTCTTTAATCCACCATTCATATTTGTAGAAGAGCTTTAAGAGGTTTGCAGAAATGCTTTAAGGAAGGAAGAAGAGGGAGCTTGGTGGCTATAAATAGAAAGGCTAGTTCTGAGGTCAAGAATGATAAAAGAGGAGAGAAAAAATTTAAGGGCTGCAATGGAATGAGGAAAGAATCATAAAGATATTAAGAAAAAGCGTACAAAGTGGGGATTTCCAGCAGAAAGCAAAAAGCACAGTGTGTCTGAATCCCAGACTGAATGCTGGACGTCTGATGTGTCCAGCCTCCCACTGCAGTTAGGGGCACGCGGACCCGGGAGGGATCCCCGCTCCGTGCCAGGTCCTGGGGCTGCCAGCAAGGATCCCTCTCTTAACGAGCTCACTGTCTAGTAGGGGACTTACTCAAAAACTCGAAATCCAAAAGGAGATCCGGAATAGCAGTAAGGGAGATACGAATGGAGGTGAAGGAAGGTCAGAGGAGGGGTCCTCTGTGAAAATACCCAAGCCCCAGTGAGCTTCCTCTCATGCGTGGTATTCCTTTCAATGCTGAAGTATGAACTTTGGGTGAAATTTTGGCTCTTCAAATTATATCTTACCAAACTTATTTTGACTCCTTCATCCTAACTTCATTGTCCACCCCTTCCCCCCGCCCAAAGAAAGAAATGGCTTGTTTCTACCCTCAGAAGAGGTGTAAAGTCATAATCCTGTTTCTTCCAACATGAGTCAGTTGGACCCTTGCTCTCAGTGGTGATTGCAGGTGGCTCAGGAATTATTCTGTCCTCCTGACTGAATTTCACTGGAGCAGAGCAAGGCCCTTCCACTTCTTGCCTAATTGCTCTCAAGTCGCTTTCACTTAGAAGCATTATCTAGTACCTCAAACCAACATGGAGGGCAAAAAAAATCTCTGACCATCAAGGGGAAATTAAAGAATACCTCAGTTTGTTTGGAGGACCCCAGCCAATCATTGGTGCGCTGGGAGAAGCCATCGTTACCAGACGAATGTCATAAAGCTCAGGGGGGAGCGTGGAGGGCTGTTGGATCTAATCCTGTGATTTACTCATTTTCGCAGCAGCCCAATACTGGGGAAGGCATTCCAAACTGAGTTCCGATTTCTTTTGTGAACTGGAACTTTACCAGTGGAACTTGAAACTGTGAACTTTACCAGTGGAACTTGAAACAATGTCTAACCTAGGCCGGCGGCTGGCGGCACCTTCGCTCTTGGCTTTGGACGTGAGGCAAGGCTGTGTCACACTGTCTACTCCCAGGGCCTAGGACAGCGCCTGGCACACAGTAGGGACCCACCAGATGCTACCTGTGAAAACTGGACTGCTTATGACAAAGGCAGGGCAATGGGAGCGCACAGGCTGTGTTCGTGAGGAAGAGAGATACCTAACACTTAGCAAGCATTTACTGAGGGCCGGTAGTACCATGCTCAGTACTTTGTTTTCTTCTCCTTTGACCTTCTGCAGATCTCCAGGAGCCGTTTCCCAGGTGGGAAACAGATAAACAATGCCTTAGTTTGTGAGGGCCACCACAAAAGGTGCCACAGACTGGATCACTTACCACATACTTATTTCTCACAGTTCTAGAGGCTGAGAAGTCCAAGAGATCAAGGTGCCAGCAGGATGGGTTTTATCCTGAGGCCTCTTCTTTTGCCTGGTAGATGGTGACCATCTTGCTTTGTGCTCCCATGACTTCTTTGTGCATGCTCTTGGAGGATGGAAAGATCTGGTGTCTCTTCTCAACAGGACAGCATCCTCAGGATCAGGGCCTCCATCCCCCTGGGACTACATTTCATTTTACTTCTCTAGAAGCTCCCTGTGTAAACACAGCCATGCTAGGGGTTAAAGCCCCAGTATACAAGTTTTGGGGTAGGGAGGCACAAACATTCAGTTCATAACGTGTAACCGGCTCAAGTATGTACAGCTAGGAAATGTTGGAACAGGAATCTGAACCCCCTTACTGAGAAGCCTCTTCTTTTCCACTTCAAGGCATCATTTCCATGACATGTGGAGTTTCAGTCTAGTGTTGTTGGAGATGAGAATGAGGAGGGAGTCTTGACTTGGAGGAACCCTAAAAATGGAATCTTGTGCCACCTCATCTATACTCTGCCCACCACCCATACTGAAAACCATGCAGTTCCCTGAGCCTTCTGCTCAGTGACTCACTGAATATGATGCTTTGCTCTGCCTTACAGAAGGGGTCCTCAAACTCAACTGGCCGTTAGAACCACCTAGCCGACTTTAGAGAAACCAAGAGTCCGATCCATGCTGAAGGGCTCCTACGAGCCTCAAACACACCATGAGAGTGACAGATTATACGCTAGGGGTTCAATGAACAAAATAAGATAGGTTGACTTCATACTTATATAAATTACCTAGTGTGAATAGATCAAAAGTCTGAGATAAATGGGATATTTATCTGAATTTCAAGCACCTTTCCAAACAGGACTTATAAAATGCAAAAGGAAAATGAATGAATTTACAGTGGAGAAGAAGCCTGCCAGTCACCACCTTAATCGAGTGACCAAAGCAGACATCATCAGTATTGGGACAAATAGAAATCATGTGCCATTTCACAGGTGACAATAAGAAGGCACCAGGCACTGCTGTGGCAGCCCTATCAAAGATGCATAACCTGAATCTCATCATGATGAAATCAGATGAACCAAAACTGAGCAACATCTCTACAGAGTTACTGGCTTATCCTCTTCAAAAGTGTCAAAGTCATGAAAGCTAGGGGTAAGCTAAGAAAGCTTTCCAGAATCAAGGCAGCTAAAGACATATGACAACTAAAAGTGATTTGTAATTTTGAACTAGAGCCTCTTACTATTAAAAAAACAACACGATCTAACATTTGGCAAAACTTGAACAATCATAAGGTATCAATATTTATTTCCTGATTTTAATGGTTGCATGGTAATTATGTGGAAGAAGCTTCTTGTTTGGGAGAAAGCCCCCTCTGCAAAGGGAGTGATGGGACACCTAGTTAAATGACTTCCAAATGGTTCGGTTTAAAAAAAAATGTTATTTATACTGTAACTTTTCTGTAAGTTTGAAATTCTTAAAATACACACAAAATATGTCGTGTCCAGTTTGTGCATCAAACCAATTAAAACAGAATCTTCAAGGAGGAGACCAAGGGTTCAGTCAGTAGCTGTGGAAATTCCCAGGTGATTCCACTGTGAGCCTGGGCTGAGATTCTCAAAATATGATCCCCAAACCGGTGGAGTTAGAATCAGTGGGATACTTGTTGGAAGGACAGGTTCTCTGGCCCTACTCCAGAACTCTTGAATCAGAAAATCTGAGGATAGGGCCCAGCAATCTGTATTTTAACAAGCCTTCCAACCAGTTTTGGTTCATGCTTCAGAACCATTCATCTAGAAATTTCCTCATGTTTCTCTCCACTTTTGCTCCCAGTTATCCTTCCAGAGTCCATTCAGACCCCCTTCAGACCCATCTCTGCAGCTACCTCCCTATCTTAGTGTAGTCTCAGGGTTTTGAAATGACCTACTTACACATTGGGTCACCCCCACCAGAGCTGGTCCAAGTGTTTTCAGCCAGTACGCAGCACAGAGTGGGCACGGATGCATACCTGTCTAATTAATGCTTATCAGATGAATGGAGGGACATTCAGTGGTGTCCCCTATGCCACATTTACTTCCATTTGCATGCCCTTTAGAGGCACGCAGTGATGCGTCTCAAGTCGTTCTGTGATGGGAATAGGATAAGGGGCTCTATGGAAGCAGAGAAGATGACAAACATTTGAAACCACATTCACAAGTACCCCCACCCTTAGGGGAGTTGGTTCTGAAACCTTTTACTAAAAGGTGCCTGCGAACTGCTGGGCTCTCTAATTAAACCAGATGGACTGGATGATAGCTGATTAGATTCCTGACTTACCGATCCTCCTTCTATTTACTCACATAAATACGTTGATGAGCCAGAAACCATCTCATTCAGGGAAAGCACCTCGCTGAATATTTTTAGAAAATTAAACTTTTATGGATGACCCAGTCTGTGAGCAGCTAAAATGCCAAAGCCTGTTTCCTATAGCACTCAGATGGTTGAGCTTTCAGCAGGGGAACCGTGAACGAGTTTGTTTCCACAAACGTATGCCAAAACAACAGCAACAACAAATTACAGACCCATCAGTCATCTTGGATGAAGAGAGCAGCATGTCACAGAGACCGACACAACCAGGGACTTGGGCGTTTCTTTGCTGGAACTGCTGCTGCCTCTCCTAGCTCTGTTTGGTAGCATCACATTTGTTGATGCTGACTCCCCATCCACTTGGCTATCTTGATTGGTAGCATTTGGGGGTGCGGTTGACGAAGTGAATACTAAAAAGGACACACACTACTTTGAAACATACATTTATAAACACATGTAAATACAGCTACATCTCCATGCATAAATACATATGCATTTGTGTATCAATAATTATTTGTCACACTCTTTGAAAAAATCTACTCCAGAGAGAGTTACTCAAGTAGCAAGGATCTTAAGCAACCGTGGGGTTGAGAGAGTCTTTACTTCAGGTCCTGCCACTGATTTGAATCCATATCCATGCCCTGTAGAAGATATGGAGGTGGCCCAGATCGAACCCAAGGAAGATCATTTTGTGAACTGCATTGCTTTAGGATATTTCCAAGACAGTTCTGCTGAGACAACAGAAGAATGAGTAGAACATTCTAAAGGTATGCCACGAGATGCATGGCCTTGCAGAAATATCACTGCACTTGAGAGAGGACAAATCTCAGTCCCAAGTGCTGACATTGGCTCTGACCCATGAAAATTGGTGCTGGTCTTCCTTAGCTGAACTGTATAATCAGAATTCTGTTCAATCACATTCAAAGAGTATTTTTGACTGTCTGATGGATTGCTAGCGGGTGTTTACTTCCATGACTGATGCAACATATTTAGAACATATCAGGTTTACCAAAAATATAGAAGCATCCCCTCTTGAAGTAAAAACCAAGATCAGATTGTTCTCTAAAGGCATGGCAGGTCTCTGGAAGGTCAGATGGATATAATCCCAGTGTGTAACTTTCTGCTCATTTATTTATTAATCTAGTATTCAATACATTCCTACCATGTGCCAGATGTTATTCTAGGAGTAAATAGTGGTTAATAAGACAGACATAATATCTTCTTTCATGGAACTTAAATTTTGTGTTCACCATTAAGTTTGGTGAAAATAGAAGTGAATGGGATAGGTAGAACTTGCAGAGTAGCTGGGAATAAGACTCATCTTCCAGAAAGCCATCTCCACCGAATATTGTTATAGAATGAATTGTGTACCCTCAAAAATCCATCATCCTCAGTACTTCCAAGTGACACCTTATCCGGAGATAGGCTCTGTAAAGAGATAATGAAGTTTAAAATGAGGTGATTAGAATAGGCCCTAATCCAACATGACTAGTGTCCTTATAAGAAGAAAACCAGCAGGTCTCTTTGCAAATAGCTTCATCAGTGTGAAAGAGGCTTCCACCCTCTTCAGAGAACACATTCCCCTTGATGTCATGTTTATTGATTTATTTTGTTTTTCAACAAAGCAAAATGGCTTCAGGTTGGGCTGGTTCTTTCTTCTGTCCAGATATGTTGAGTTCTTCCATTGTAAGACTCTCTTTGTTCTTTGTAGTTAGAGACTTGGATATTTCCTTGATACTGGGATTTAGAGCTGAGGCCCAAGGGTCAGAAACCATCCCTAATTCTGCATTTTGATTGTGTCCAACCACCAATGGCCCTGAGGACATCAGGACACATACTAGGCAAGAGAAGCAATAGAATTGAGAAGAGGGTGATGCTTTTCAGTGTTGTCCTATTACTGGTATGCTCAGTGATAGTGTGTTGACAGTTAAGCTGTGGAGGAAGACTGGGGCTTGAGCTCAGAGACTTGAAGTCAAACATTAAAAACACTTATGTATGATGTGGTACAGTCCTGGTGCTCAGAAGGCATAGAAATGGCCATGATAGCTGAGGTCCCTGCATTGGTCCTGCCAGCCCAGAAAGCTGTCTTCATAGAGGGCTCTAAAATGTTGTGGAAGGGGCTGATGACCTTAGCACTAGGTGGAAGTCCATTGTCCCTCACCACATAATGCCACAGCTCCTATTCCTTCTGTGTTTTGAACCTCTGTCCCACTGGTCCCCAGAAAGACCTGCCCAAAGGTAGGTGGAGTTACTCCAGCCTCTGAAAGGGATGCATGCTGGTAGGAGCAAAGGGGCCTGTCACCACTTACTCCCGTGTCACATTGGCTCATCACCTGTCAATCTCTCCTCGGGTGGAAGACACTCACTGACAGGGACCATCCTGTAGTTGTCTCAGTATTCTCAGAACCTATTCTATGCTTACTTTATAGCTGGCACTTAGTTAATGCTGGCTACAGGGAGAAAAGGAAGAAAAGAAACATTATTTTTGGTCTGAGCAACACCCCTATGTGGCATAATGTGGCATAGTTCAGTGTAATTTATGTAACTTATGGATTCCAAGAATCTCAAATAGGATCTCTCTCTACCCCCGGCCCCCTTGAAACTGCTTCACCCAGAATGTGACTCTGGTGTGCTTCTGAAGCCAGTCCTCCCGGCTGCCACTTGTAGGCCACCAACATCTGGGGTGGCCCTTGCATCTAGGGCTGCAGTGCCTGGAGACAGAGACCAGTGCTCTACCCCAGTTTCCCCTGGTCCTTTGGGAGTTTGTCTGGCAGAGTGCTCAGGCCACTGTATTCTCCACCAGCAGGACACTCACTGCACCCCAGCTCCTGCTGGGTGCACGTGCTTTCACTTGCCAGGAGGCAGCTGCCTTCCTTACACTTCATGGGCCCCAGAAGTCTGTACTAGTTCCCTTTTTCTCCTTTCAGGACATAGGTATGAGGTCACAGTGTATGGGACTGAGTAAAAATGTAGTAAAAGTAAAAACTCTCTCCCCTCTGACCCTGACCCTCATCCTTAATACTCTGGCTATCTACGCCCAATCCCTTGGGTTGGGGGCTTTCCCTGGAAGCTCCACAGAGCCTCCTGCAATCAGAAAGCCTCCTCACCCCACCCTCCACCAGCCAAACCTGAATCCCAGGGTGAGTTCCAGTTAGGCTTCCTACGCTGGCTAGCCCAAGGGTATCCTCCTTGGCTAGAGGCCACACCTCATCTTACCCAGATAGGCATATTAAGGTTTTAGTTACCAAAAATAATCCATATGGCTCCAGAAAGGCTTCAGCAGAGCATGAAAGCTCTACGGGGGTGGGAGTCAGATGGACTTCTGTTTCAAACCAGACTGTACCACTTACTAGCTGTGTGACTGTAGACAAGTTACTAAGACTTCATGGGCTACGTTAAATGGGATAATTCCTATTTCACGAGACTCTAAGAAGTTTACAGGAGTGGAGATACGAAATGACGGAAGGGCATTTCTGGCAAATAGTAGGTACTGAATCTACCTTGCTTTTCCTGTCTTCCTCTTCCCTTAAGTTAAGAGTAAGGAATAGCTCGATATAAATCTTTGACTTTAAACCACCCACTGGTGAACCTCCCCTTGAATATCCTAGCAGGAGAGCCCCATCAAGGGATCCCTGTCCCTGCAGTTGGAATGCATAAGTATCTGAGCTGCTTCATACTAACCAGGGCTGAAATCCACAACTGCCCACCGAGCCTCCCAGGATGTGCTTGCGGAGCTAACTGGGCCATTCCTGCTGAGTTCTGTAGCATTCGGTAGAAGTCTTTCATTACGATGCTCAGAAAGGGCTTCAGACGAAGCTGAGGGAGGTACCAGAGGCAAAGTGAGCTGAGCAGGGAGCAGAGGAATGGAAGGGAAACCTCACACATAAGTACAACCTCTTTGCCAAGAGGGCCACAGACCAGAGGAGGCCAACTTCCTTTCCAGCACCTCCCAGAAGTGGTTCGTTGCTCTAGGTCTAAGGGAAATTAACGTCAACCTCTTTAGGTCTCTTCCAAGCTTGGCAGTTTTCAACCATTTGCTCCCACTGCCTCCCTTCTCCATTCCTCATCCCTGCTATTCCTGTGAGAGATCTTTGCATTGTGGACGGTGCCTTGTGACCCATGTCCCCTGCCTGCAGTCCTGATGAACAGAGGCCCTCCTGCACCATCAGCACTTGCAAAGGACAAGCACACTCTAGTCTCTGACTGCCATGCCATAGGGCTGAACAGCATAGACTTCAGAATAAGAGCCAATCTCCCCTGTTGGCTGTTCAACATGGGGGCAAGTCATTTACCCTCTGAAAGCTTCCATTTCTAATAAGTGAAAATAGAGCTCATTATAGCCTCCTCAGAAGTAGAGATGGTACAGGTAGGCATCTTATTGTCTGACACATGGTACGGTCACTGTTTATAGGTGTCCTTGGCAGTGGGAGGCATGGCAGGTGTGAGATGCATTTACTCATACCAGGAATACTCTCCCCACCTTTTAAAACCGTACCTATGCTTCGTGCCTGTGAATGGCATCATCTCCATATTGTCTTCACCATCTCCTGCAACCATCTAATTTCCTTTAGATGCTTGGCACACCTACATTCTTCCGTTTCTTGGCCTCTTGTTCCCAGGTCTTCTGAGCAAGTCTTATATTTCCCCAGGGTGACTATAGGCTCTTTCAGACCCAAATCACCCTTTCTAGTGAGTGTTTCAGTAATGGCTCATGGGAGCTGTGAATGTCAGTGAAAACCCACGTTTGAGCAGGTGGACGTATTAAGGTTGCCAACATTCATGTCATGGTGTCCGAGACAGTGTACTCGTGTGTTGAGGATAGCTCAGAAACAGCTAAGATAAAGTGGGAGAGGAAGAAACCATATAGCCTGAAATAGAACTCCCAGTGCCATGTCCAGGGGCGATACTCAGAAAAGGCCAGCTTTGATTTGCACCTTCCCTCTGGAGGCAAGGTGCCAGGTGATTATAGCTTAAGGTAGGTTTGGGAATTTCCATGCTGCTGGAGACATCATATGAAAACCTTCCTAGTATTTGGGTCTGACAGCAAATGCTGAGACAGAAAAAATATTTCCATCCATCTGCACTAATCTCTTGTTTCCCTAGCAGTTAGAAAGAGAGAGAGGGGACGAAAAAATAAATTAAAGGCTGCATCAGAAAAAAAAAAAAGCTACAGAGCCAGGCTTATGCTCAGTCTGCTGCCAGGTCATTTTCTCGTCGGTACAGGAAATGCCAAACTTCTGCGGCTATTGGGCGGAGGTGCTGGGAATATAATCATTTGAACTGTGATAATTGAAGGCATTAAAGAAGAAAGCCCAACTGAAAAACTTCCAGAAAAGCACAGGCACTCAGAATTCAAAGCAGGCCCCTCACACCCCCCAGCCTGTGGCCACACGCGGAAGAAAGCTGCACTCGGTGAGGGTTGGGTCTCCTTCCATGTCCCAAGAGAATCCACCCATCTGCAGCGGGTGCTCCATGCCAAGCAAAATCCAAACCTCAGCACCTTTCCACATATTTATGTGCAGACCTTCCGTGTTTGGATGTGTAAATCTGCCCACGTGGTGCCTGTATCAGGTACTGTGTTTAGGTTGGGACCCCAGGGAACACAAACCCGATGAGGGCTTTGCACTTTCCTTCAGTTTTACAATCTACGTCTTGTTACGCTGCCTGTCGGCTTAGCATGTGCTCGCAGTTGGCTGGAGCTGGCGGTTCTCAGTGCTCCTGGAGACAGGCCAGGCTGACAACATACATCCGTGGATTAAACCATTAAAGCCATAATGGCTTCTTCCCCTTCCTCCCTCCTCCTTTCTTTGGCCCATTCCTAGCCAGAGACATCTCTCCAAAGGAAGGGACCTCTGCCTGTATGTATCCTAGGCCAGATCTGACGTAGCAGATCTGACACTTCATGTCACCCCAAGTGTGGTTGCTTCGTACAATCGGTCTTGTAGATCATTGGGTGATAAACATTTTCTTGGTAGCTTAGATTTTTTTTTTTTCCTTGTGGATCTTGGCTTCCAGGACCAGGTGGTAGGACTGGGAAGGTTGAGAATGGTCCAGTGCCTTCACAAGGCCATCAGAGAACTCACCTGTGAACAGGGTTCTGTTGAGCACAATGTGCTGTGCGCTTCATACTCTGCCAGGCATTGTAGCAGAGGTAGAAGTAATATTTGATCCCTGACTTCAGGAGGCTCACAGTTGGATTAAGAAGCCATACACAAACTGGAATTAAAATTTAAAAACTTAAAAAAAAAAAAGAAACTAATACAACACTGTATGTTAACTGACTGGAATTAAAATAAAAACTTAATTAAAAAAAAAAAAAAAAAAAGCCAGGGACACCAAAATCAACATGACACAACTTGAGGCAGAAAAGGGAAGAAAGAGTAACAAAGGGGGGGGAAGGGGACAGGGGTATAGGGCTAAGAACGCTGAGAAAGTGCTTTCTGAAGGAGGTGACATTTGCACTTGACCTTGATGACAAGGTGAATGAAGCTTCTATAACCTAGCAGTTAAGAGTAAAGACTGAAGAGAGAAGGCTTGGTCTTAAATCCCATCTCGGCTTCTCCCTAGCTGTGTGAATTTGAGCAGGTTCCTTAATCTCTTTGTTCCTCAGTTTCTCTACTTGTAAAAGGATAATAATAGTGTCTGTCTCACCAGGGTGCCCTGAGGATTCTCTAAAATAAGACCTAAAATGGGGTGATGGTGGTGGTGTTGTAAAGCTCATGGGAGAGCAAAGAGCAAAATTGGCCGGATGTGCACTTTAACATGGTGAAAATGATTTTGAGGGGAATCTAGTGGGTCAGTGATTCATCTTTCCTGGCCATTTGAATCTGCAGTCTCTACCCCTTTTATTAGATCAGGGGGGCGGACATCTAATCAGCCATCCGAATGGGCCAAAGCATCAGTTGGACAACTTTTGGAGTGGGTGTTTTATTTTTAATCAGATGGGTAAATGTGTGACCTAAATTGGTACATAAAGTGCCATGACAACTCCAGCACCTACTTCCTAAGAGGATCAGTCAATGTTGTGGCTGATAGGCTTTAGGAAAACAGGGGAAACAACGTGTGTATTTGCTTCTGGCAGCTCTTTTAGTCAGAGGGATTTCATAAGAGCAACATGTTTGTTAAATGCATCAGCCATAAACTGATGATTTTATGATAAAGTAAAAAAAAATTAAAAATAAAACTTTCTTTAACTTGTCTCTATGGAGTCATGTAATTTTGGAGTGGGGAGGAATCGCCCAACTAATCTAGTCTTTGTAGCAGTGAGAGAAATATGGAGCCAGGTGGCTCCGTAAACTGGGAAGAAGTGTCTAGACTCTCAGATCCTAGTTTCAGAAAATTTCTTCCTCATTCCACAGAAAGTCTTATTTCCCTTTACTTTGGGGACTTAGGAAAATTGTTACGATCCTCATTGGCTGCAGGAAAGTAGAGAGGGCAGCCTGTCATATGGCAAGCCCCACAACCCCCATTTCTAAGCCAGTGGGTGATGATGAGGTCTTAAGTGCTGGATGGGAGAGGAATTAAGAAAGATGTTCACAGGTGTGTCTCTATCATTAACATATATGGCAAAATGAAACCCTCCTCGGGGGATCATGGAGGTAGAAGGCATCTTCAGGATCACTTAGTATTTCTAAAAGTACGTTCTCCGTTTCTCAAGCTGTTCAAAGGTGTTGCATACACAGTCCACTAAATTCAGAAATGATGACTCGAGCAACAATAATAGATCTGTTTGCCACAGGAATTTCAGAATCCGTAGTATGTTTCCATTAGCATTGTGGCTTTCAAGAAAGGGATGTAAGCATGAGCCCAATTTTGTGGTGTTTTGTTGTTGTTGTTGCTGCTGTTGTGTTTGTTTGTTTTTAATTTTTAAAAACAAATTGGCCCAAAGTGAAGAACCCTTTTTGTTATGGCTTCTGGCGATCTCACTCAGCATTTGTGTTCTCTGGAGCTTCAGGACATTGCGATTTTGTCTAATACCTAAGTTTACAGATGAGGTTATTGGAACTAAGTCACTATCAAGTTCATGGTTGAAGTAGGACCCAAGCCCAGGTCTCCTGAGCCTCTCCTTGACAGTTGCAGAACTCAAGGTAGGCAGACCAAACTGCCCACTTTACCTGCAGTTATCCGAATGTTTCAGGAAAACAGTTTTAAAAAAATACTTCCCTTGGGCACCTGAGTGGCTGAGTGGTTGAGCATCTGCCTTTGGCTCAAATTGTGATCCCGAGGTCCTGGGATCAGGTCCGGCTCTGCCTCTCTCTGTGTGTCTCTCATGAATGAATAAGTGAAATCTTAAAAATAAAAAAACAAAAACAAAAACAAAAAAAACTCATCTTAACTTCTTTGGATCTGTATTTCTCTTTGTCCCTCTGTCATACAGAGCAGGAAGTCATAGAATATATGATACAATCCTCTGTCCAATAGAAAGAAAAGGAACACTTAATTTCTATTCCTTTTTCACAAAAGTGCCCAATAGGATTGGCTCTGCGATGGAGGCTGGTAATCCTGGTTTTCGTAGTTTCCAAAATCCTTTCATAATTAACCTGGGAATGTGTCCATACCGATCTATTAGCAGGCACAGTTTTAATGGGTGTGCCCATTTGCAAACTTCAGCAGTATCTGAAGGGTTTTGATATTCTGGTTTGTTGGCAGAGAATCGGGCCCCTGTGGCTCAGAATGCTAAGGGTCCTTGCTTCCTCGTGTTGCCAGCCACCCAAGAATGTGCCTGAGACAAGTTGCTGTGCAAATCTGCTGAGCAGACAGCTAGGATGGTGTTGTATTGTAACCAACAATCAGGAGGGCTCTTCATACACAGTACATTTTCCGAGTGATACATTTTGTAGACATTAGCAGAGTTTGATTTTTCCTAATGAAGGCAATGGCCATCATTATTGCTTAGCTATAAGTTACCATGCTAGTCATTTTACGTATGTTTTATCTCATTTCTCACGACAACCATTCCTAAGTCCTACTTACCTGCCCTTGAATAAGACATTTTAATCCCTTTGTGCTTCGGTTTCCTTGGGGGAGCTTGGGAAGGTTGAGTACAATGAGGTATGATTAAATGAGTATCTAGCTCATGTTTGCATATACTAGGCACTTTATTGTCCTTTACTGGGGCAAAATTTATATTATGTATGATATTATAACATCCCACTTTCCTCTTTCTATACCTCTAGCTAAGACAATTAGACCATAGTAATATTTTAAATAATCCAAAGTTTTGGTAAAGAGGCTGTAGACCATGCTAGGCTGCTAAATCCAGAATGACTCTTCTTACTAGGATGAAACAGAATTTGATTTGCCAAACATGCAAAGGCTCAGGTAATATGAGTGTGATGTTTAATCCAGTAAGAACATCCTTTGTATTAAATCACTGCCATCACCACTTTAAGAAAATTAATATTTATATCAAACATCTTCTGTAATGAGATACGAACCTTTGACCATCAGAAATCTAGCTCAGATTTTTAGATTTGCATGCTCTTGCAGTCAGGTTTCTGAATGATTTATTTATCCAATTGGAGAAATAAAGTAGATGCACTCTTTCAAAGGAGACATTGAATCAAAGCAGATCACTAATTATTCCCTTCTTAAGGTATTCTGGTTGAGGAAAATAAAAGAAGACTCTGAAGTCAAACATACTGCACAGATAATTTTGAATATTAGTTATGTTTCTAAAGCTCCTTTTAAGACAGACCATGAAAGGTAGGTGACATAATGTGATTATATTTTGAGACCAAGTATTTATATTTGAGAAGAAAATAAATCCTTTTACTAGAATAAATGGTTAACTCTTTCAGAGTAGTCTCTACTTTCTGTTGACGCTTCTCCTTTTTCTGTCAACCTCCTCTTTTTCCCCATCGAATGAACTCTTACCATCTGCAACTAAGATAAAGTGTCACCTTCTCCAGGAAGCCTTCCCTGGTCTCCCTTTCTCCATTTTAATGTTGAGCCCTTTGCCTGCCTAGATCTCAGTCATGAGCACCTTATTCTGGAATAATGAGTATGTGAGTCTGTCTGGTCCACTGAACTACAGCCCCCCGCAGGGCCTCAACAAAATGTCCTTTCTGTCTTTGTTTGCCAAAATAACTGGCACAAAGTAGGTATTCAGTAAGTGTCTGTTTATAAGAACTAGAGGGGCATCAGGGTGGCTCAGTCAGTTAAGTGTCCAACTCTTGGTTTCAGCTCAGGTCATGATCTCAGGGTCCTGGAATTGAGCCCTGTGTTATCAGGCTCCTTGCTCAGTGGAGAGTCTGCTTCTCCCTCTCCTTCTGCCCCTGCCCCTGCTCATGCTCTCTCACATTTGTGCTCTCTCTTGCTTTCTCTCTCTCTCTCTCTCTCAAATAACTATATCTTAAAAAAAATAAAATAACTACAACACATCCCAGACAGTGGCCTGACCATTGTATTGCTGGGAAAAAAGAGCCAAGGTGTTAAATAGTGTCATGGAACTCATGGAACCATAGCGAAAAAGGCTTCTGGATTTACATTCTTCCATGCTGGAAGAAAGATGACAGGCACAGTGCAGTCCTCACCTGCCTTCCCTGGCAAAGTTCCCAAATGTGGGTGTTGAGAGGATGTTAGTCTTCTCTCCAACAGGATTGTAGGCTGTGTTCACATTTTTAAGTGCTCCTCTAACCCCCATGGTATCTATTTCAGTAATAGGCACGTTGTAATAATACCTTACTTGAATCCAGTCATAGTATATAGTCAGTCATTTATCACCTTACATGTCTGTCTCCCCTGCTATCCTACCTCATTTTTTAATCACTGCTGTTTAGTACAGTACCAGGCACTTGGCAAGGAGGCTAACAGTCTGTAAATGAATGAATGAATGAATGGTAAATGAAGTCATTCGCATCGCATCATACCTTATAGACTTCATGATACTTTCTCTTCAGATCTCACTTGATTTAATCTGCACTGCAACACTATAGGGCTCATATGACTAGGGTTATTGTCCCATTTCATAGATGAAGGAATTGGCCATCAGCAAGATTAGACAACTTGCTCATGACTTCATATCTGATAAAAGAACCAGGGCTTATGCCCATGACTTCCAGTGCTTGAGCCACAGACTCATGCTCCTAACCCAGAGCTTCCTATACAATTTCTAATAGGTGGGGTATGTGTTTGATGGTTGAAAAAAATGATAAGACCTGCTAAGATACTTTTCCCAGGATAGAAGGTGTAATCATAATAACAGCAGTTACTATTTATTGAGTCCTTAAGATGGGTACCCAGTAGATGCCAAGCACTTGACACAGCCATCCTAACTAACACACCCCAAGATACCTACTGGTATTACTATCGATTCTCACAGGAGGAGACAAAAATACAGAATGCTTACATATCATCTGCATGGTCACAGAACTGGTCCATAGTAGAGGCAAGATTGGAAGCCAGACAGTTTGAGTTCAGAACCCTGACTCTTAACCCTCTGCATACATCTTCCCCTGAAAGGCCTCAGTTTTCTTCTAAATTGTCATTGTTTTCCTAAAGGGCCAACACTTTGGGAATAATTTTGACCTTGGAAAGATTATCCAACTTACCAGGGCCTCTGATTCCTCCTTTGTAAAATGAAGAAATTAATATCTACCTTTTGGAATTGCTGTGAGAATAAAATGGTAATACATGAAGAATGTGCTTTGTAAGCTGTAAAGCATTATACAAATGAAAGGTATTGCTTAGTGAAAAATAAAAGGCAACAAGCTATTGTAATAATAATTTGATTGAACAAGTGTTTATCGAGTTCATACTGTGGGCAAGGCATGATCAAAATAAGAGAAATACTTCTATTCATCACTGAACATAATGCTATCAAATTTCCAGCAAGAGAATCTACTTTCCCTGCTTCTTTTTGTTAGAAACCTGCTGGTGAAAATATCTAACAAGAAAGAAAACAAAACCAGGGAAAGCAACCTTGTTTAAAATTGTGCCAGTGATTAAATGTGCTTTATAATTTTGTTGTCAATAATGCACCATCCTACTTAAAAGTTTGCCTACCCTTCTTGTAATTTCAAACATCATCTGGCCCCTTTGGAGAGTATATGTATGTAAACTGTTCTGTTCTCAGTGGAACAAACAAAATGGATAAATTAGGAACAGTGCCTCAAGGAAGAACTAGAGAGGCATTGGGACTGTCAGGATTGAAAGTCAGTATTCTTGGTTGGATCTGATTCCTCCTTCAGATCCATCCTGGCCTCGTGGCCTTGAGTAAGACAGGTACGCTGGCTGAGCCTCCATTGCTTTCCTAGGAAAATATGGCATCTGAAACTTTTTAAGAATGGTTTATGAAATCTTTCTCACTGTAAAATGTGGGTTCTTGTTTTATGTTGAATTCACAAAAATAATTAGCACCTTTTTAAAAATATTTACATGATAGTAGGGATTTTAAAGGCATAAAGTCAATGTCTGGTTAAAGTTATATATGATAAGAGTTCAACAGTTCAACAGAGAACATTGAGCATCTACCATATAACCAATATATGCTTTACGCATTGTTCAATAATGTTGATATTTCCTAATCTGAAATCCCAGCACTCTGAAATAACACATACATATAAAGATTTTCTTTAAAGAATGTAAAACCCACATAAACATGGCAAGTTAATGCGAGAAAAAATTGAAGAGAAATGTCCAGTTTTTTTCAATAATTACCAACCGAACTAAAATCGACCAGTTACTAAATGGTTGCAGGGAGAAACGAAACTGGTCCTTGCCTTCAAGGAGCTCACCATTCCACTCAGAATATGATAAGAGCTGAATAAGACTCATAAAGTACTTGAGGATCCCAATATAAAATAGTTAGTTCTGCTGGGGGAGTCATAGAAGAAGTTCCAGAAGAGGTGACATTTCTCCTGAAACCTAGAGGTCAAATAGGAGCTCCCCTTGAATTTTTTGGCAGCAGTCTGCTTGTTCACTTCTATTAAACCTATATAAGTCAGTAAGTAAGGATAGCAGATCCAGCAGGGACCAAATCAGGACCCTTCTCACAAAACATATTTCAACAGAGTAGAAGCTTTCATCATTCATGAATGAAGAGGATGAGAGTCCAACCCTTAGGTGTAAATAGAAAGTCTCCCCTTTGAGTATGTTCAGATACTCTGAGTCAAGATATTTATCTTCTACTCTCTTATAGAGCTTGAATCTATCCTGAGAGTTCCCATAGTCTTAAAAGATTCTTCTCATGCCTTTTGCAAAACCAGTTTTTGTGGCACATAATAGCTGGTATGAAATGGAAGCTTTATCAGTCTGTTTTACTTATAAACTAAGTTCACAAAAAGATATAAGGAGCTGCTGAGTGGGAAATTTAATGCTGATGATTTGTAGGAGCATGTCAGTACTGTTTCTCATATCCCAACGCAGGATCTGTGGCAACTACGGCATGGCACTAGGCGACAAGAAGAAGGTTAAAAAGCACCCCTTCAGGGCACCTGGATGGTGCAGTCATTTGAGCGTTGACCTCTTGCTTTCAGCTCAGATCATGATCTCAAGGTTGGGAGATTGAGGCCTACATTAGGCTCTGCGCTCATTGTGGAGTCTGCTTGAGATTCTCTCTTCCTCTCTCTCTGCCCCTCCTGCTTGTGCTTGCTCACTCTCTCAATCAGTCAATCAATCAAATAAATAAATACATCTCTAAAAAAATAAAATATAAAGCACCCCCTCAACCTGTCCCTTATATCCTGCAGTGGAGTGTCCAGCTCCAGAGTTCAGATGAGGCTGCAGCAATTAGAACAGAAGTGGAGGGGTCTCTGTGTTGCTGCTTTGTGTCCCCACACTTCACAGCTGCTCTGTGATCAAGTCCAGAGTGGCGTGGCTTTCTCTTGTGTGTAGTAATACTGGATGCCAAATGGAGTGGTGAGGGAACACTATTTGGGCAGTTTATTTTTACATGCTGAGCTCTTTCCCCTTTAGCTCTATATTGAGAGGTTTTATCTCTGTGAGGCAGTCCTGATCAACAGCCTAATTGGAGAAGCCAAGCAAGACTTGGACTGGCAACTTGCAGCGTTTTCATCGTAGATGGTACGAGGCAATTTGGCTGGCCTGGGAATCATGTGGGGTTCAGCTGCCTCACCACAGTAGGCTAGGAGCATCTCAACGAGAGACCATGACCTACGTATGTGTACAAAGTGATTGGCACATGCTAGGTGCTTTGGAGATGTTTGTAAGAAAATAAATGACTGGACAGCACCATCATCCTGTATTCCATCGTGCCTCTTCTGCTTAGAAAGACTGTTCATGTTTCTTCTCATTCACTGCTCAGAATACACTTCAACTCAACCTTGCCTGTTCTCTACTTGCCTATTAAAATTCTCATATCTCACCTTCTCTAGAACAACTCTCTGACAACCACAGGCTTTATTGATCTCTTCCTGCCTGAATTATGGTATCATTCCCTTCAGCACCCATCTGTTGGAACTAGGGGAAAATACAACCAAGTTCTAGTTTCTAATTGTTTATATTGAGTTTGAGTCTCATGACTTCTTTTTTTATTGAAGTAGAGTTGAACAATATTACATTAGTTTCCGGTTTACAGCATTGAGATTTGACAATTATATACATTGTGAAACGTCACTATAGTGAACATAGTTAGCATCTGTCACTACGCAGAGTTGTTACAGTATTACTGACTATATTCCCAGGGCTATGCTTTACATCCCCATGACTTTTTATTATTGGAAGTCTGTACTCTTAATGCCCTTCACCTATCCCCCAACCACCTCCCTCTTAGCCACTAGCAGTTTACTCTCCGTATTTGAACCTCTCTCTGGTTTTGTTTGTTCATTTGTTTTGGTTTTAGATTCTGTATATCAGTGAAATCATATGGTATTTATCTTTCTCGGTCTGACTTACTTCACTTAGCATAATACCCCGTAGGTCCAGCCATGTCATCCTGAATAGCAGGATATCTTTTCTTTTTGTGTCTAAGTAATATTCCTCTGTGTGTGTGTGTGTGTGTGTGTGTATGCACGTTGCATATCTTCTTTATCCTTTCATCTTCCAATGGACACTTAGCTTGCTTCCATAATTTGGCTATTGCAAATAATGCTGCAATAAACATAGGAGTGCATACATCTTTTCAAAGTAGTGTTTTTGTTTTCTTCAGATAACTACCCAGTAGTGGAATATCTGGATTATATGGTATTTCTATTTTTAATTTTGGGGGGAATCTCCATTCTGTTGTCCATACTAGCTATACCAACTTGCATTCCCACCAACAGTGCACAAAGGTTTCCTTTTCTACACATCCTCACTAACACTTGTTATTTCTTATATTTTTAATACTAGCCTTTCTGACTGATATGTTATCTCATTGTGGTTTTAATTTGCATTTCCCTATGCTTAAAATGTTGAGCATCTTTGCATGTGTTTCTTGGGCCCCTTGGAAAAAAATGTCTATTCAGGTTCTCTGCCCATTTTTAATTGGATTATTTATTGTGTTATTGTTGAGTTGTATGAGTTCTTTATATATTTTGGATATTAACCCCAGTATGGTATGACAGTAGCACAAAAATAGACACATAGATCAATGGAACAGGGTAGAGACCATAGAAATAAACCCACTCTTATGTAGTCAATTAATCTACAACAAAGGAGACAGAATATTACAATGGCGAAAAGATAGTCTTTTCAATAAATGGCCTTGGGAAAACCAGACAGCTATGTGCAAAAGAATGAAACTGAGCCGCTTTCTTACAGCATACACAAAAATACACTCAAAATGAATTAAAGACCTAAATGTAAGACCTAAGACCATAAACATTCTTTAAAAAAAAAAACACACACAACAAAAAAACCTGGGAAGTAATGTCTTAGACATCAGCCTTAGCAATATTTTTCTGAATCTGTCTCCTCAGGCAAGAGAAACAAAAGCAAAAATAAACTACTGGGACTACATCAAACTAAAAAGCTTTTCCACAGCAAAGGAAACCATCAACAAAATGAAAAGGCAACCACTGAGTGAAAGAAAGTATTTGCAAATGATATATCCAACAAGGGGTTAAAAGCATGGTTTCTTGAAAGCAGGGAGTAAGTAGGACCATACCTTTGTACTCCACATGGGGGAATGGTTGTAGGGGATGAAAAGAATCTGGAGCTAGAATTGGATCCAAGTGTGTGACCTGGTTCTGTCCCTTGATATTTGGATGATCTTGGCCAAGCCACTTAACTGCTCTAAGCCTCGATTTTCCCATCTTTAAAGTAGGAATAAATAGAGCTTGTCACAGTGGGGTCATAAGGATTAAATGAGGTTGCTTGTGCTAAAATGTCTGGCATAAATTGTTTTGTTACTTATCCCTGACAGAGGCTAGCGCTAGCTGGGAACTTCATCTATTTTTAGTGACTATTAGTTTAGCGACTGAGGAAATGAACCATGGAGAGTATTTTGCCTTCCAGAAGTGACTCCTATAACTCATTTGTAAATGTTGGCATTTTGGAGTGGAAAGAAAAAAATGAATTTTGTTTCTTTTAAATGGATAATGCCTTGCATTTGCATCACAAGCAGAAGGAGAGACATGTTTTCATTCAGCTTTATTTTTCTTCTTTAACACCAGTGATTTGTATTTCTTGGTCATATTTGCCTGGGAGTAAAAAATAGGGTAGCCAGATAGTTTTGTTCCCATCCATTCTGGACAGAACTGGAATCCCTCCCCTTCCCTCAAATCTTTGAACTCTCAGGGCATATTTCAGGTGACCTGGGCATTTTGCCTGCCTTCACAGTTCCCTGTGGCTCCCATGGTGACATCTTCTGAAGCTGCTGATGCTGAAAACAGCAGCGTGGACCTAATATCCACTACCAGAGATGCCCATGGGGGGGCGGGGTGGGGGTATTGCTGCTGCTGCCTGCTGACTCACGATGCCCACAGATGGCTGCCCCAGAGGCTCTGAGACTCTGTGCCCTGGCATTCAAAGCGCCATCACCACTGCACTTCCTGCCAGTCCCCTTGCTTGGGTACCAGCTCCCACTAAGGCTGCCGGCAGCAAAGCAGACAGGATACCCTTGTTTTCACTAGGTGCCGCTCTTGGTTTGGGGGAAGTTGCTCTTTTTTTATTCCAGTTGTACTCAACCATGCAATTGTGGCTGTTCTCCCATGAGGCACAGGACAGCTGGGGCAAAGCATGTGCTGCTCCACTCAGAATCACCCCTCCTTCTGATTCTGGCCCATTCTCCAAAGGTGCATTTTGATTCACTCTCTCTTTGGAAAATACATCTCCTTCCTGGAGCCTCCTTGACTCCTCCTGCATATAACCCTCACTAAGTGTCACTTCCCCTCTACACCTGCCTGAATCTGGGGTGAGCCCTACTTGAACTCAGAGTGGGAGACCCTGTTACACCCCTGATTCTTCATGTCCAACGGCGCGGAGAACCCCCGACCACCACTTCCTGGGTGGAAAGGGGCAGGAAGCAAACCCAGTTCATCTCACGGATTGGAAACTGGGTTGACAAGCAGGTTTGTGTCTAGCTCTTTTGGCCAATGGGGTGACTTAGGTGGCCTTGGCTTCCCCACGAACTGAGGTGACCTCCCAGTTTCAGGGCTCACCACGTGCACTGTCATGGATGAGCACATGTACCAGTGTGAATTGTCTTCATTTGCCCCTCACCTGAACCACTCATTTTCCTTTCTCCCAAATACAGTTTTGACTGTATCCCTTTATATCTGCTAACACATCTTGATGGAACATCTTTTTGTGTATGTGGCCAGGGAGTGGGGGAGGGATATGGATTAAAGGGAAAGAATTTGAAGAAAGAGCCCCTTTTCTCCCTGAACAGTGAGGAGCCTTATTTCTTCTAAGTAGCTCTGTTTTTGGCAGTCGTCGCCTGGAGAGCCTCATTCTTTCCCTTACCTTCTCATCTGCAGCAGCCACGATATAACAACGTTTCCCCTGACAGGAGCTCAGGCAAGCCACTGTCTCCTGGAGGCAAGCCAGCCCCATGTGCTGGCCAGTTGGCACTACTTGCCTGCGTGCAGGAAGCCAACGTTCTTCTCTGTCCCCAGAGATGTCAATCCTGCGGTGCCAGCTCCCTCCAACAGGAACCGTGGAATCATGGAATACTTACTTCCCTTGAAAAAGAGAGATGAGAATTCCTATTCCTCCCCACCCCACCCCACCCCCCGCCCCATGACATATAGTTTTATATGATGATAAGCTTGGATTTTTCAAGAGAGAGTTTAGGGGAGAGAAATGCTATTTTTTGGTTGTCTCTCCATCCCAGCCCAAATTGCTGGATTTGCTGCATTTATTCAGCAGTAATCTTTCTCCCCTCTGCCCAAAAACTGACCTGCTGTTGGCGTTTTTCATTCTAAAACCAGAGTGGGCTGTTGGCTTTTGTTGGTGTCCCATCCTGTACATCGTGCTCATCTCGAGCATCTGTTAGATCTCTGAGCTGTGGACCCTCTGGAAGGTCTGACATGTCTGCATTTTGCTAAACCCAGGTCACTGTTGCTGGGGGGGAGGGGGGTGTTCTGCCCATGCTGGGCATGGAGCATCCTCGGCTGTGAGGTCTGGCGTGTGGTTTTAAGTGTTACTCCTGTGGCTGACATATTTCTAGCCTTATGCAGAGAGACCCATTGGAAAGGGTTTCCTGCCCTCTGGAAATAACGGGATTCAAGAAACCTAGGTCGTGCTGTTTACCATGCACAGCGCTGGGATTTTTGCCACCAACAGCTGTGTCCATTAAAGCAGGTTGTGCTGAGTCCCTCGTGTGGCAGTCACTGAGGCTGGCTGGATCTAGAGCAGGGGGCCTCGTTCTAGTTGCACATGAGAATCTCTGGGGGGTGGGGGTGCCTTTTAAAGAATACTGATGCCCAAGCCCCATTTCAGACCAGTTAAATCAGACTCCTGGGGAATGGGAGCAGGATGGGCTGGGCTTCAGGAAGTTTTAAAGCTCCCCAGGTGCTTCTTATGTTCAGCCTGTGTTGCAGTTCTTTGGTTTATAGGATTTCCCTGAGAGCTAGATGACCTTGTGTGAGTGTATGTGTGTGCACGTGTGTGTGGTTTTCCTTTCACCCTGATGGTCGGCCAACCGACCGTGGCAAACGCCTCTGTTTTATGGTTTGTTTAGCGAGCAGCAGTGATATATTTATCCTCGTGTTACAGAGGCACTTGCTGGATCCCCGAGATAGCTGGCCTTGGTTAAAGATGTCATACATGGAGAATAGGGACTGCAGCCGGGCAGAGGCTCTCTCCAGTCTTCCCCTCTTTAGCCTTGTCTTCTAAAACACTGGCGGAACCTTCACACTGAAATCAGAATCATGTGAGAACCCTGATCAAGAAATAACATCCCCTTTTAAGTATGACCTTGATTAGAACAGAGAACAAGAACTCCTCGGAAAAGTGACTACAAGAGCCAGAACGAGATGGAATAGATCAGAAATGACGCTCTTAAGCTAATTTAAAATGCGAAAAACATAAGAAACGTGAAAAACTAAATTTCAGCCCTGGCAGTCAGTCCACTTTCAAAGTATCCTACAGAACCTGCCAGTCCGGGGTTTTCTCCTGCAATACTGTAGCGAAGTCACCTTATTTCTTAACCTCTAGCAACTCTGAAAATCAGAAGATGCTGCTGTGCATAGCTCTGTGCCTTGGATTTGGGCAGGAGGCCAGCAAACAGGGATACGCGTACCCTGTCTCTGGTTTTCTCGATTTGGGTGGAGCAGTCTCAAGTGTGTGCTAAGAACAGAAAGTTGTTATTCATCTATGCTACAAGAAAGTCTAATCAATTTGACCTTCAGTGAGCTGCTACTTAAACCCTAACAAGGCTCTGTAGGCTTGATGGTATTATTAGCCTTCTTTACAACATAATGTGTAAGGGCAGCGGGGGCTGGTCTTGGAGTTGTGAGTTTTTGTGTCTTTTCTTCTCTCGTTATGCTCAGTTTCCTTTGTCCTCCTCCTGCCTGCCCCCCAGTGTATGTCTGTTATCACTTTTGCACATAAATGTAAAGATGAAAGACAGCGTTTTGAAGGAGGGTAAGGAGACCCGGCCTAAAGAGAGAACATGCTTGTGTGTATGTGCACATAAGGTGTACACGGTATTCTTAACAGTTCAGCACTAAGCATCATCCGTAACGGGAAAATTCTTTTAACAGATAATCTTAGGAACTGATTGCAGGTCACTGCTCACATGAATGTATGCCTGAGGCCACATCACTAATGTGAAGCAAAGTACGAGACATGAGAAACCTAAACACATACCTTTTTATTTATGGGCAAATAATTGCAGAACATCTTACTTAACATACATAATGTGCCTTGTGAATAGAAATGTAAACAGAAGCCTGGTTCTCAAATTTGAAAATAAGCAGTAGAAGAAAGAGTGTTGACTTTGGATTTGGTCTGAACAGCTCTGCTGTTCACAAGCTGGGTGGCCTTAGGCTTGTGACATGAACTCACTACGACGCCGTTTCCACATCCACTTGTAAGGTGTGAAAAAAACCTACCTTGCGCTGAGTGCCTGGCTATTACGAGGGGCTCCATAAAGAGTTGTTTTTACTATTAGCTCTGGCTTTTCTTGGTATTTTTAGTTTTCAGCCAGATCCATCAAACAAAATCAGTGCTACTGGCAAATTAAGAAGGGTCTTCCCAAGATATTATAGATTGTTTTCTTTTTTTTTAAATAATAAATTTATTTTTTATTGGTGTTCAATTTGCCAACATACAGAATAACACCCAGTGCTCATCCCATCAAGTGCCCCCCTCAGTGCCCGTCACCCATTCATCCCCCCCCCCAGATTAAGTTTTCATTCAGCCATTTAGGAAAGGAGGGTTTGCTTGAAAGCCTTAGCAGATTTTATACATAGGACATAGCCTGCTCACTGGACTGGTGAATGATGCAAAAATCAATGATTAACTTTGTAGAAACTCTGCTTTGGTAATAACTGCAATGCTAGTCCCCAGTATTGGGGTCTCCCATCTTTAATTTTTTTTTTCAAGGGCAAGCATTTAAAGCCCTTCCTTACTTCCGGGATCTTAGAAGAGAAAAAGGTAAATCAGTGATGAGAGGGGCATCTTGGGATTACAAATGTTAATGTGCTGAATGACTTATAATTGCACTTTAAAAAGTGAGATAAAAAATCCTCATCTTAAGATCTGAACATTTTCTTGGGCTCCAAAGTAAGTACTCACCAAGGAACTAAAATAAAGCAGAGAAATCACTGGAGATCTTCCAAGAGTACCTGTGGATGAGAACATAATAGAAACTGGCTACTGTGTCCAGGTAGGAACATCAGCCTGGGAAGTATCACATCATGAGGGTCCACTGTTGACTACAGGTACCTGGTAATCTTCCCTCCAAGTGTCTTTGAGCCCCTTACCCCATTTTATAAAACTGATATTCAAACCAGTTAAGTGTAGCTTGGGGGTGGCGTGGAGGATCCCAAGAGCTAAATGGAATCATAAGGTGCTAACTCATTAAAGAATTTGCAGAGATCAAAGTATAGCACGATTGTACCACTTAAAAGCTTTAGCAGTCCAACTCCATTCACTTTTAAGGACAAAAATTCTTGAAGTCCAGGGAGGTGAAGCCACTTCCCTGAGATCCCACCCCTGGTGAGTTCTATACTCCGACATTTTAGGGCCTTTTAGACCTACCTCACTGGAATTAACCAGAAGTTGCGCTGAAACTGGCAGGTCTTTTCTATCACAGTGGTGGTGCATATAGTTGATCACCAGACTGCAGAGATTAGGAAGCATTTGGTCTCTGCAAGATCAGGGTCACACGGTTGGCTTGTTCCTTTTTACATGGTGAGTATAGCTCGTTTTCCTATGTCCTATCATTTCTGTCTTATAGAGCTGTCACAGAGGAAGCAAAGTCAGGGCAGTTCCCCTCAGTCAACAATCTGTGCCCTTCTGATTTTTTGTTTTTTAATTATTTATTCAGATAGTGTTTATGTACAATAAAATAAACAGCTTTAAGTGTACAGTTTGATGAATTTTGGTAATTGTGTACAATCCTATAACCACCACCAATCAATATATAGAACAGTTTCCTCATCCTAAAAAGTTCCCTCGGGCCCATTTGCTCTCAATTCTCTCCCGCTGGCCTCTGGCAACCACAGACCTGCTTTCCATCACTAGAGTTTTGCTTTTTTTTTTTTTCTAGAATTTCATAGAAATGAAATCATGTAATCCATGGTCTTTTGTGTTCAGCTTTTTTTCTCTTAATGTTTTAGAGACTCATCCATGTCATTGTGTGTATTAATACTTCTTCTTGCCAGAGTCGTATGGAGTCCTTTTCCACGGTGTATAGGATATAGGCCAATTTGTTCATCCGTTCACCAACTGATGGCCATTGGCTGATTTCCAGTTGGGGGCCATCGGGAATCATCTTAGCTAATCGGCATCTCCTTGATTTATCCGAGCCACTCAATATCTTGACCCGGTCTCTAATGTTTTTGGTCTTAGATTGTCATCACCAGTGCGGTGAAGCCTTTTCCAAAAGTGCTGACAGGGTGGAGGTGTCCTCATCCTCCCATCTGTGACTCTGGAAGTGATCCCCTCATCTGCAAGCAGCAACCCAGGGCCGGAAGCTGACATGATGGCCTCTTTAGTGTGCGAGAATGTAATTTACCATCAATGACAGGCCTGCAGGGACACGGCAGAGAGCAACAAAATGCAGTATCCAATATTTATAGTAAATAGAGTGGAGTGGCTTTTTATCCTGCCGTGTGGAGAAGCGCACACAGTCTGTTTCCCACCCATGCTCGGTGCTGGGGGAGGCCGGAGAGGGAAGCCCGGTGGTGGACACTGCCCCACGCCAGTGCAGCTGACTTGGAACAACCCGGGGTGAGTTAGCGCTTAGATCTAGCAGGAGAGACTCTCCTGAAAAATGTGCTGTCCCCTGTTATAATTCACCGTAATGAGCGGGGAACAAAAGGTGGTGAAGGAGAGTGGTGACGGATGGCCGACACGCCGCCCCGTGCTGCAGCTGGCCCGGCTCCCGCTGGCGAAAGGCGTAATATATTATTGCTCCAGGTCGCATAGTGGTAAATGAACACTTAGGGCCGCCGTGGCAGCCGGATTGATGATTGCAGCTACCTGGGGACCAGCCCGGCCCCCGTGTACAAGCGAGCACGTGCGCCCCTGCCGTGCTCCCGGCCGAGGGCTGCCTCAAAGGCAATTTGTACAAACGGAGATCTCTGATGACTGCGAAGCCCCTCGCCCCCAGCTTCCCCACCCACTGGGGCATTTGGGCAACGCCGGCCCTGGATCGTGGGGCCTCTCAGACTAGAGAGAGCTGGGGCCACCCTGCTAATAGACTGTCCTGTTGGTCCATTGGGATCGTAGGCTAACTGTCACATACCATCAAATGGTTGAACTGAGTGGATCCATGGGTGGGATGCCCAGCCATCCCTGAGAGGGTGCCAGGGGCAAGGTGGGAGGTCAGACTGGGTGTCGGGATCTGGAATGCCCACCAGCAGGTCTGACAGAGCGACAAGAGGGAATCTCCTTGATTTATCCGAGCCACTAGCCATGTAACAGGCCTAGCAAGTTGAAATGGACCTAGGGGCAGCGGCCTGAGTGAATCAGATTGGCCAAGACACTCCCAGGCAACTAGACTTCTACATGTTTCTGAAAGCATGCTCTTCGTTTAAGAAGTGTGGGATGGGCCAGTTCCTTTCCTTTTAATCCACAGATAGGGGCTGGGATTGAAACATAAGTCTCCAGTTTTTCCAGGAGCCAAGGGAGAAGGAGCCATCCACATCTCCTCATTGGAAGTTTTAGGCCGAGTTCTAATAATGTTCTAAATACCCTCCATTATTATTTTTATTTTTTCCCAATATTTTACTTAAAAATGTGTAAATGAGTTTTTCTCTCATCTTGTTTGCGTAAATTGATCTAAATATGTATCATCGAGGGTAAAGGGTGGGTTGCATTCGTGGTGCATTTAACTCTCATTTTGGTTGGTAGAAGATTTATCCCGTGTAATATAAGTGTGGAGGTATTTTAATTCTTTGCACATGACCTCTAACCTAGACTATCCACAATGGCAACTAAAGTGGCCACCACCTTCTTGGGGACTGTGTTTGAACATGGCATGCAGCCTTTCCCTGTAGGAGCCTGGTGGCATGGTATGATTAATAACCTTTATTAATTATGGGAAATAGGAATGATAGAGTGAAGTTAGACCAGTATTTCTCAAATTTCTCATCACTGCTACCTTTTAAGGAGACTTTTGAGGTATTATTTTTTCTAGTTGTCATCCCCATGAAATTTTAGTATCACAGATGTATCATGTATTTACTTATGTGTTTGTGTACATCTGCACTTTTTATATAGAAAGATTTTTTTTTGGCTCCCAAGAATCAGTTTTCACCCCCTTGGGGGTGATATCAACTCTGCTGAAAATGTATGAGTTAGAAAAACCTGGGTTCATATTCTCCTTGTGCCAGTTCTCAGCGTCACTTTCTTCCTCACTAGAGAGAAAAATAATTCATATCCACTTAATGGGATTCTGGGGCACCTAAGAGGCAATTAAGAGATGTTTGTTATCATCACTGTAATTGTTATTTTTACTCATCTATGTTTTCACATAGAGTATCTTGATTGGTTCTAATTATGAATCTCTGAGGTTTGTGGGTTGATGTCACATTATTACAGATACCATCCCCACTTTACGGATAAGATCACAGATGGTCATAGTGGTTCAGTGATTTGCTCAAGGTCATGCAAATAGTAACATTGGTTGAACTGAGACTTGAACTCGGATTCAAGTTGGAGTTCAGAACTCTCTCGTTTGGCGCTCCCTTGGCTTCATTTTGCTGCCTGTGGAGGTACTGGGTTTAACTGTGTTATGAAGATCCACGTTGGAATGTGGGGAATTAAAGAAATCACCCATGAAAATAGGCCGTAAGGACCAATCATACATTTTCTGTCCCCAATGTGTAGAGGCAGGATTATCAAGGCTTGGAACCAAATGGTCACACCCAGTTTCAGGAAATCTGTGATAAGCTTTTCCTGTGTTGCCTGGTAACTCTTTGGTTTAATGAAGCAGAATTTCCCCAAGCTTGGAAGAACTTGGCTTTCGAGCTGGATGAGGGTGAGTCCTTGCTCACCAAGATAAAGCCCTTATGAAATGAACAATAATAATCACTCAGAGAGGAAATACTCTTGAGCAACTACCATGTTCAGGCTCAGTGCTGACTATCTGGAAGCAGTCAGAGAGTGCCTGTGCTGGGCATAGTGTTCCTCTGAGCTCAATGCAAGGCTATGCAGCAGAAGGGGGCAGTTCAGGGCTTTAATTTAAGCTAGGCCATTTGACAGCTGGTGCCTCAGCTTCCTTATCTGTAATCTAACATAAAAGCACTCCATACACTGTCTGGCACATGATAAGTAAATGCTTGCAATTGTTATTATTATAACATAAGACATACACCCCTCCCGTTACAAAGTATAAGATCTAATGCTACTCCTGTCTAGTCCTTATACTTACCTCAACACTGCGTTTTAATCTTTATTGAAGTGGTTTTAACTTGAATGATTCCAGAGACAGAGCCCTTGGCATCTGGAGATTCCTACCATCTTTCCCTGCCCCATCGAGGCGCCTGTCTTATACATTTCATCATTATCAACTACCCATTGTTCCAGCTCGCTAAGAGATATTCAATTCTTGGCATGTGAAAAAAAAAAAAGGGCATGTTGAGAACAAGGACTTGTTTTTTGAGCACTGTGTGGTCAAGGGCAGTGCCTGTTGCTAAGGCAGAGCCATCCATATTGGTCACTCCGCACGGTTGGTCTCAGCGGTAACAGAACTGCTGCGATCTGCATTCGAGGTGCTAGATGGTAGTGATGGTGACGGGAGAACGCTGAGGCAGACGTTCTCACTTCTGTAGCTACAGAGGCTGAAGGCTTGACAGGTGCATAAGGAATGCCCTCTGCTTCTCCATCCAGGCTGTTTCTGGAAACATACCCCTGTGCTGCTAATAACACCAGATCCCTCCAACAGAGCCACTCCATGGGTTGCCTAGCACCAGGCTAAGCCAAGAACTGGATGAGAGTAACTTCGTGTGTTCCAGCTAAGAGAGGGCTGTTGTGAGCAGCCAAAGGAAAAACTGTAAGGATCCAGGCAAGTGATGTTGCTCCCAGAGATGGGTCTATCCTTTCCCCAAAGGGCTTCCTGCAGGGCCATAGATACATGGGGACATCAGCTAGGCTTGAATCTGGCATTGCTTTCTTTCTGCTGGAACTTTGCATGGTTGTTCTGATGATGACTTGCTCATATGTAGACTTCCACATGGCTAGTTTTACCGTGGTGAACCCTCAGGCTGGCGAACTACAGGGCAGGCCATGTGGGAAAGCCCTTGGAGGTGACCCAGAAACTTGAGCTGTGACAAATGCACCCAGATAGGTTTACCCAACTCAAAGAGAGTTGGGTTCAAACTCCCTTTGCCATCACTGTCTTTCTTTCACAGCAAACAAGAGTATTTCCAAAAAGGGCAAAGCTGAGGATCTTCTGGGAAGACTACACTGCTTGCCCCCAGTCTCAAAGGGTCGCATTTTGCTGATCATTTGTGCAAAATCTGGCTGGTGAAGGCCACTCTCTCCAAAGCAGTGAAGGATGAAGCTACCAGTTTGAGTCTGATGTTTTATTTATCTGTCCTGGTAGCTTTATGTATGGTGTGTTTTCTCTGTTTGGGCCTCAAGGCTGGTTAAGCAAAAGGCAGGAAACATAAATAAGTAATAGACAGAGAGGGCTGTCCATTTATAGACTTTCAAAGATGACCTGGTTTTCTGTTCCAATGTAAGCATTAGTGTTGCATTAGAGTAATATGCATTCGAGATGTTTTTGCCGGTGCATTGGTGGTGATAATCAGGAGAGACATATTCATGTTCTATTTTTATAATAAAAATTAAGAAACCTCAGGCTGCTCCAGGGGCCCTTGTTGGCAGCGTGAGACCATGAGCTTGAGCAGTCCATTTTCCTCGGGTTGTGTGGGATCATCGTGTTCCTTTCTGCTCGTCTCCAGTTTCTGGTTATTATTAAACAACCCTTTGTGAAGGATTAACTCTGGCTTTCCTCCCAGCTAGGAGATGTCTACACAAAGCCAGAATATCCAGCCAATTGCAGGCAAACGGGTTATTTGGTGTAGTACAGGAACAAATAACTGGTTGGCAAGCCAATTCTTCACTTTTTGATGGCTTCCCTTGGCATGGAAACAGCCTTCTGTAGTACATGGTGTAAATGCTTATGAGCATCCCTTTAGCCATTCATTCAGAAAATATTTCCTGAGGGCTCACTGTGGGATTCATTATTTCTGAAATAGGGATAATAATAGTACCTACTGCATAGAATTATGTGGATTAAATGAGTTAATATGTGTAAAGGGTTTAAAACAGTACCTGGCACACAGTTGAGGATTAGTCAATATGAGTTTGGCTGTGGAGGTTTGAGTGTTATTTTATAGGCAAGGAAGAGGCAGTGAAGCCAATGATATAGACAGATGTGTCCTTCTAAGAGGTGGTTTTGGTGGCAAAATAGAGGGCAGATCTTAATGGAGCAGAGCCTAGAGGCAGGGAGAGAGGCACATGTATCTAGTCCAGCCTCTTCTGGCTTTCATTTACCTTTCTTGGGATCACCTAGACCAGTGCTTCTCAAAGTGTGGTCCCTAAACTGGTAACATCACAGAGGACCTTGTTAGAAATGCGGATTCTAGGGCCCTGTCCCAGAGCGACTGAATCAGACTACCGAGTTTTGGTCCAGCAATCTGTTGCTTTAACAAGCTCCCCAGGTAATTCTGTCCTTGCTGAAGTTTAAGAACATTGATCTAGTCTCTGGAGGGAAAGTGGGAAGGAGAGCCCTATTTAGAAACTCCCCCCGCCACACATTAAGACACCACAGAGTCAGCATGGGGCAGGCGCACAAGCTTTGGGGAGGGTCTCCACGCACAAGGCATGCCAGGTGGCAGTCTCCTTGTTAGCTGGTCATACAGAAGCAGAAGCCTTGTTAACACAAATCAAGGCCACCTGTTGAGCACAGCAAACCCCAAACCTCAACTCTCTGCCTGGCTCACTGCCAAGCAAGCACTGTGACCCACCCCTGTAGATACATATGGCGCAGAGCTGAAGTGGTGCTATGCTAAGTAGGTGTTCTGTTACCAGAAAGACTGTCAGCTGCAAGACTCCAGTGTGCCTCTCATCACATTGAGAAATGGGGGAGCCCAGGTGCTCTAGGCCCTTGCGAAGCACATGCTGCATCCGGTCCCTGGGAGTCCATGCGCACACACCCAAAGACATTGCATGGCCAACAGAAAGGACCACACCAAATGTTTCTGACTGCTCCTGTATGAGAAGCTTGTGGCTGGGTGAGTTTTTATTACTGACATGCAGCCACCTGTGGGATGAAATACCACAGCTGTAGATAATTCTAGAACATCCATTGTGATCGTAAAAATTCATTCATCTTTTTTTCATTAGTACAAGTTCACACATCCTGGCACGATGGGAAATAAACCAAGAATAAGACATCCTCCCTCCTCACCCCCACGCTGTCTTAGGGAGTATGCCATCCAGGAGGAGATAGAAGTTCTCCACACAAGTGCCAGCAATTCAGAATAATGTGATTTGTCAATAGGAAGGTATGAATGGTGTGTGATAGTAGAAATCAGGGAAATCTTTTTATTTATTTATTTTTTATTGGTGTTCAATTTGCCAACATATAGAATAACACCCAGTGCTCATCCCATCAAGTGCCCCCCTCAGTGCCCGTCACCCAGTCACCCCCACCCCCTGCCCACCTCCCTTTCTACCACCCTTGTTCGTTTTGCAGAGTTAGGAGTCTCTCATTTTCTGTCTCCCTTTCTGATATTTCCCACTCATTTTTTTCTCCTTTCCCCTTTATTCCCTTTCACTATTATTTATATTCCCCAAATGAATGAGACCATATAATGTTTGTCCTTTTCCGATTGACTTATTTCACTCAGCATCATACCCTCCAGTTCCATCCACATCGAAGCAAATGGTGGGTATTTGTCGTTTCTAATGGCTGAGTAATATTCCATTGTATACATAGACCACATCTTCTTTATCCATTCCTTAGAGTGAGCTGGGGAAGCTGCATGTGAGAGGAGGTAGCATTTGATCTGGGCACAATTTCAAGAGATAGAGAGCAGGGATCTCAAGTAAAGGGAACTGCGAGAGCGTGGGGTGTGGGAAACACACATACACAAGGGAGGAGCAAGGGCTCCAGTTTGCCCAGGACATATGCTGCAAGTAGTGTACTAGAGGAAGATGGGACTTTCAATACCAAACCCCAGGCTAGGACGTGGACCTGACTGCATAGGTGAGGGAGCCTGTGGAGGATTTAGGTTAGGAGGTTGGTGTGAGCATCATGGCACTAGAAGGCAATAGGGCTGAGAGTGAAATTGGGATGGGAAGGATTTGAGGTGACTTTCTCACTGATCTAGTTATAGGAAGCAGCTGACTCTAGATTGGACCTGAGTATTCTGCATTCACAAGTTCATGGCTGTGGGAAGCCAGCTGGATGCTCCTGGAAGAAGGAGGAGTGAGCTTTTAAATTAAAGGTTACCTATGTAGAAAGCCATCAAAACTCTCCAGGGATTGGGAGGAAGAAAGAAGAGCCACTGAGTGATGTCAGCTGCTTTTCTGGTCCATCCTTTTTGGTCACCTGTCAGGGAAAACATTCTTCCCTTTATAGATGAACACCAGAGGTCCTCAAGATCTCATGCCAGCCAAGCCCAGAGCATCTCAACAATGCCACGGAGCCTTGGCAAGGGGCTGAGTCACGGGCTTGGTTCTGACTCAGAGGAGTCGGAACCACCTACTGAGTCATTTGCAGGAGCCGTGGTTTCCTGGGAGGCTTCCCAACCAGCTACCCACCCTGCCAAATGGCTGGTAGCATGCAAGATCTGAAGGGAGCCGCACATTCACTGTGCCATGGCTTCAGGCAAACGCAAGTTGCGCATCTCAAACTGTTGCATGGAAATTATTTCCTTGCTCTGCATAGAGAAACTTGGCACTTGGTGGTAACAGATAAACAGATGAAACTTCTTTTTACTCCCTGTTAGTTATTTGATCTCAAGGAGGTCTCCGTTCCCCCGGCTATGAATGAATAACTACTCATGCACAGTTGTGATTTCTGAAAGAATTGTTGGTTCCTAATGGTTTCTCTTTAGGAAGGTCCAGAATGTTCTAAATTTTGCAAGAATTTTGCATGCTAGTTGCCTGAGGGTTCTGGTGGAAATGGAATTTAGTTCATGTTTGTGTACGGCACCGCCATTTCTCATACCTTTATTTACTGCCACTCAAGCAGCTTTGCCTTCTCAGGTCTCTCCACAGTTAGTAATCTAAGAAATTTCAATTACTGTGAAATCTCCCCACTCAGAGGGATACTATAGTTTGTTTTAAAGAGTGATTCAAAGATATTGGTATTGCTGTATTCTTCCAAATAGAAGTTGCCGCTTTACCCAGGGCCACTGGATCTTTGTTTTTATGAAAGTATCTCTTGATTCAACATTCTTCTAGAGATCGCTTTTAGAATTCAGGGTTAGAACAGGTCCCATTGGTAAATTCCAGTCCCTAACTTCCAGCATGTAAGCATGAATTTCTAGCACATAGGAAGAGGGAGTGCCGTGCTAATACAGTGGTTAACATGGCTCCCTAATATTGAGCTCATGCTGATCTAATGAATATTTAGCTGGAGATCTCAGCCCACTGTTTGAGGTCTACGCTCTTATCATTATAAGGCAGAAAAGCTTGGAAAGAAGGTTGAGATTTTTGCCAGACCACGTCCCTTCTTTTCCTGCCCTTACATACTTGGTTATGAGGAACTCACAGTGCCCTGTGACTTGTAAGGAATTCTCTTGTAGATTCTCTCTCTCTCTCTAACTCTCTCTCTCTCTCTCTCTCTCTCTCTCTCCCTCCCTCCCTCTCTCTCTCTCTCTCTCTCTCTCTCTCTGTGTGTGTATTTGGTTCTGTGCAAGATACTTCTGGAGCATTAAATCTTGGCATCAGCCACACAACTTTTGATTACCAATGGCTGTTTCCTGGAGGCAAAATAAGGCCACTTGATGAAAAGAAAGGAGAATCGAATGTCGGAGACTTATAAAGCTCCAGGAGTCTGGGAGATTGGCAGAGCTATCCCTCTGGAAGCTGTAGCCAGATGTCTCCTCTCTAGCTGTACCTACAGCTCTGAACTGGGGTTCTGCTTCCCCAGGAAGCCAGGGGAGTGAGTTAGGAAAAGAGATTGGATAGGGACAGGATGTCTAAGGGGTGTCCAGTGAAGGCTGGTGGGCTGCCCCTTCCTTTCTAGAGAGGGATCTCTATGCCTCGGGTCTGGGGGCAGCCCGCCTCCCAAGGCCTCACACCTCCAGGGCCTCTCTGGCCCACGTGAACATTTCTGCTGCCGTGGTCAGGCACACCTTTCACATTCTCAAGCTGGATTTCCTCACAGATGGGGAATTTCACCTCAGATCTTGATCATTCACCCTTACATATGGCTTTTCCCCCCTACCCTTTAAAATCTATGGGTCCCTCTCACAATACTGTCGAGGGAGAGCACCAGTGTCCTTTTATCACCAAAGAACAGAATACTTTCTGCTTCTCGGGGGCCACTTGGCCATCTGCTTGCAGCCTTAAGGAAAATCTAAAGGCCCTCACGGAGGCAAATGTGAGGCCATTTGATTTTAGTTCTTACTGTGGTGCCTTACCAGTGTCTGCCCCTGGGCTAAGCCTTGGGGCTCAGAGACGAATGAATCCTTGTCCTCACGGATCTGTCTCTAGGATAGCAGGAGAGCAGGGGTGTATGATGGTTGCACCTGCTAAGCGTGACCAGAGAAGTGGGTCCCATCTTCACGTGGCAGAGATAGTGGGGAGTCTACCTTAGGCACTTAAGGAAGGAATTTAGAAGTCTTATTCTCTCAGTGAATTGGAGATAATTAACTACAAAGCTGACTCCAAAGTAGGGAAGGAACATCTCAGGTCCGGAGTGTTCACAGCATTAGCTAGGGGAGGAGAGTCCTGGCCCCTGGCATCTTTAGGTAATTACTGTTACAGTCCTGGGGCTTTCTTAGAGCACTTATCACATTGTGCCCTCTGACATTGGGTCACTTACGTATTTATCTTCTCTCCTAGTCTTGGAAAGGAAGGGGCCTCATCCTGAAGGACCAGGCCATATCTTGATCTCAGAGATCCCTCACAGCCCCACATAGAAGGTACTTAAGGAATTGACTCTCTGTCTCTTCATTTGTGTAGACCTTGGGAACAGAGGTGAGAGAATATGCTTCTCCCTCCTCCTGTTCCAACATGACTAAATGGGGCACACCTCCAGGGGTTTACAGTATTTATTCACTGCAAAATAATGGGGAGCGGGAGGAGACTGATATATCAGGTCTTGTGCACAGATTGAATTGAACTTTTTAGGCTGTAAACGCTATCCAGAATTCAAATATTCAGTGATTTCTTGAAGCTGTGTTGTCCAATATGGCAGCCACTGGCTACATGTGATGACACTTACAGTTCAATTAAATGAAATTAAGAAATTCAGTTTCTCTCTCACACCAGCCACATTTCAAGTGCTCAGTAGCCACAAGTGATAATTAGCTATGGTATTGGTCAGCACAGAGCATTTCCATTATTGTAGAATGTTTACATGGACAGTACATGGGGGTGCAGCATTTCTCCCAAGCAGCATGTCTTGATCCAAAGTGTACGCCATGAACCCTATCCATCTGAATTACTTGATGGCAGGTAGAGAAATGAGTTTATCAAAATGCCCATTCCCAGGTTCCTCTCTAGATCTCCTGAATCAGGATTTCTGGGAAGGAAGAGGTTGGGAAAACTGGGAATCTTTTATCATATATCCCCAGATGGCTAGGAGGCAAACTCACATTTCAGTCTCAGCACTCCAAGGGAAGCCAGAAGTTGAATAGCAAAAGTGGAAAACCTCTTGGTACAGCAATTCTGAGCATCTGAGATGTCTTATAGCACTTTCCATTCCAGTGTAAGATTTCCCAACCCACCATTTCCAAGAGTGTGCGACTGGAGCTCCCAGATTGCAGCTAAGGGCAGAGTCTCAGTAAAGTCCTGGCTGTGCTTCCACCGAGCAGTAAATAATGAAGAAAGAGGCTGTCCTAGCATTATCTCCCTTTCTCCTCTTGCAGAAACAGGAGGATGGAAATAACCTCGCTGCTCCCCTTGAGCATGTTTGAATCACAAGCACCTTCCTCTAAAATAAATTTATTTCCTGCTGCCTTCATCCCAACAAAGACCAGCCAGTGATGAATACCAGACTTCATAGCTTATTTGTCAAAGCAGCACACCTGTGAGGATTCCTGTGGAAGATAAATTTTGGTTTGGGGGAGGGGGACTTGGAAGAGGAGGGACCTGGCCAGGAATAAATCTTAACATGTTGCACCAGACGGTGAATGAGCGTTTGCCTCACAAGGCTCGCCCTCCTGACAAGGTATGATAAATTACCCTCTATGTTGACACCTTCATTGGGTTATTTATGGCTCATTAATTGAACCGAAAAGGGGCCTTGTAGACGCAGCAGGGGCACCTTACAATGCTTCTCCAGTGGACCCAGCTCAAAGAGAAGAACAAAGGAGAGCAGAGGGGGAGGGGGACACACAAATGTGTCTGCTCCTTGGCTTGAGACCCTCTTCACCAAAGATTTCAAGATGTGTTTCAAAAAGGAAGGAAGGAGAGAGAGAAAGAAGAAAAAGAGAAGAGAGAGAGAAGAAAGAAAGAAAGAAAGAAAGAAAGAAAGAAAGAAAGAAAGAAAGAAAGAAAGAAAAAGAAAGAAGAAAGAAAGAAAGAAAGAAAGAAAGAAAGAAAGAAAGAAAGAAAGAAAGAAAGAAAGAAAAAACAAATCTTGGGAAGCATAGATGAACTTCTCTGTCGGGGTGATGAGCTACTCACCCACTGCCTGTGCTGTTGTCTGGTCCCTTCTAGAGAAGCCTGTGTCTAGAGCTCGGTGTATGATCACCACTGATGCTTTAGACTTGCCCAGAAAGTCAGTACTATACAGTGGAGACCACCAGAGGACCCAGACATAGCCCTGGGTCATTCAGGAACTTGCTGTGAGACATTGGGGTGGGGGGCACTTGATCTCTTTGAGCTTCAAATTCTTCCCTTGTGAAGTGCACATACCAGACTGGATGGTCTCAGAGTCTTTTTTGATTCTAAACAGCTTAAGAAAACAAAGAACAAAAAAAAAAAAAAAGAAAAGAAAAGAAAAGAAAACAAAGAACAGTTTTCTTTTTGCCCATTGTATTGCCCACCTTCATGTCTGGTTATTAATGATTAGCTTATTCATTTGGCAAGTAGTATTTCCAGAGATCCTGCCATGTATCAGGTTCCCAGAGCAGGTGCTGTAGGCATATTGGGTATGTATGGTCTTGTTTTCAAGAGTTGGTTAGTACTTAAGAAGGGATTTAATCCTTAAATTACATACTCAGAAGATAGCCCCTTATAATAAACTCTCCTTTATTTGACAGTAACATGCAGTATTTCTAGCTATTGTGTGTGAACGGCTGTTTCTCCAGGGTGCCACTGTGGTCCATGACTAAGTTGAAAAGGCTCTCTCTTAAAATGCCAGGTGTTTTCCCTGCTGCTGTTGCTTTCTAGAAGGTTTCATCCTTTGGAAAGAACTTCTGGATGAAAGGAATGGCGGCATGGTTTCACTCATGTATCTATCCATTCATGCTTTTAGTCATTTTTCTCATTCCACCAAATTTTACTGAGCACATACTCTTCATCTTTATGTCAAGATCTGTGTTCACAAGGTGACACAAAACTCAAGAATTCCAGTAAGTTACCCTCTGGTGGGAAGCAAAATGCCCTCTGGAATCATAGAGTCATTCCCTTGGAATCTATGTATGGGAGAATATGAGAGGAAGCAAAACTGTGCTGGGGGTTTAGGGAAGGCTTCCAGGATAGTTAAGTTGGGTTTTGAAGGAAAACCAGGAGTTTTCTGGGCAAACCAGTTGTAGAAGATTATTACATAGAACAAAGAGCGTGTGTAAAAAACACAAATGTGCATCAGCCGTTTCAGAAATTACAAATAGTTTAGTCTGATTGGAGTAGAGCATTAATTTAGAAGATGGGAGGCAGAGTGTGCAAGATGGGGCTGGAGCAAGACGAGATCTTGAAGAAGCTAATGTGAAATGTTGAGGAGACTGGGCTTTGTCCTGAAGGCCATGAGAAAGATTTGATGAGATTTATTCAGAGGAAAGGTAGAGTAGGCAATGTTTTAGGGAGACCTTCTGGTGCCAGGGTGGAGCAAGGTTTCTTGTGTAGGAGATTGGGGGAGGAAAAACCTGCTAGATTACTATTGTAATAGTCCAAGCAAGAGAAAATAAATGGGCCCAAAGCAAGGGTATGGCTGTGAAGAAGATGGAGAGAATACAGGACTGGCAGCTGGAAGGCCTTGATTCTCATCCAGGCTCTGGCAATATCTACCGTAAATTATTTATTTTCTCCAGTATGTGTGGCCTGCTCTGCAAAGTGAGGACATGTGACTGGGTGTTCTCTAATCTGACTCTGACATTCTAGAAGGATTGGGTTTCTTATCTGTAGTTAGAAGCGGGGAGAGGGAGGAAGATATCGGGTCAGTGTTTAAAATTGAGAGATGTTTTATTTAATGATGGCTAGCATGCCATCAGCTACACCCTGCTAAGGATATGGACGGGCCATGGTAGGTGAATGACAGATGCCCGACAGCTGGCAGTCGGGCATCCCAACAATTCTTTTTCTGGTATTGAAAAAAAGAACATGCTCATTGTGAAGAGTCCAAACTCTTCTTTTCTTTAAAAAAAAATTAGAGAATAAAATTTACCTGGGGGCACCTGGGTGGCTCAGTTGGTTAAGCGTCTGTCTTTAGCTCAGGTCATGATCCCAATCTCCTGGGATCAAGCCCTGTGTCAGGCTCCCTGGTTGCAGAGAGCCTGCTTCTCCCTCTCCTTTTCACTCCTGCTTTTTCTCACCATCCCTGTCTCTCTCTCTCAAATAAATGAGTAAATTTTAAAAAATAAATAAATAAAATTTACCTGAAATCTCAAGATCCAGGTAATAAGTTAATATGACTATAAGGATCCTTCCAGTCATCTTCTCTGTGTGCAGTAAATAATCTGGATATATTGACATGCATGGGCTACATCACATAAACTGTTTAATTCAGGCAATAAGATCTTGTGGATATCTTTTGTGATATATTTCTGCATCACCATTTTTATGACACACAGTATTTCATTCATCAGTAAGTCATAATGTATTCAACTGATATGTCAGTATTAATGGACATGCAGGTTGTTTCCGATTTTTCTTTTATAAACAAGACTAAGAAATACCATTGTATGTATATATTTGTGCATTTGTCAATTTATTCCCCTCAAATGAAGCTACAAGGGCAAAGTTTATGTACATTTTTAAGTTTTGCTACATATTACCCAACATGCCCTCTGGAAAGATTTACCATCATACCTAAAATGTAATTTAGTGTTTTCTTTCATTGAAAAGCCAGAGTACCAGGGATTGGAGTTGGGGCAGGATTGAGGTGAGGGAAACTCCTGAAACTCTCTTCACCAAGCACTGCTGAGTCCACAGACCCAGTGGGGATGTGAGACTTTGCCAAGGGCTCATGGAAAGCTATAGAGAGTCAGGGTGCCAGCTAATGCCAGGTCAAATAGAGTCCCTTCCATACTCTTCTCCAGGATGGCTAACCCTAGATCTGGGATGTATGGCTTCAGAATAGCAGTGTGTCACTAGATGCACAAGCTGCACGAAATGCAAATGCAGAAGAGCTTTTGTGACAATTGGTGTGAACCTGTCTGAAATATTACCTTCTCCAGGCCCTACTGCAGTGTTTTCTGGTCTCCAATATGGTGACCATCTGTCTTTGGTGTTCAAGAGTGGTTCCAGGACAACATACCTCATCCTGCTGCCTCATGCAGGTCAGGCCATGCTGGCCAGATATGGCTTCAGCAGTTTTGCTCATCCCCTGGTACCATCTGATGATTCCTCAACCGTTTTGTCTCCATACATGACGAGAACATACATACACAGCGTTGTTAGTCCTGTGGGACCCAGGGGGTCTATGGCAAATGGAGCAGTGCTTTGTGACCCCTGACAATGTGTGTCACCCGACATCTCTCTGCTGGCCTTGCTGGTCTGGCCATCTCCTTTAGTTTTGAATGTGGGAGCATTTAAAATGCTCGTTTGGAAGTCAGTTCTACGTAGAGAGGATAGATGGTCTGAAGGTGACAAACTCTGAGCGGGGAAATGTTCCAGTGGAGAGGAGCTGACAACTGGCCAGAACTGCTGTTGTGGGAACATCCTACAACTATGGTTGCAGCTAGGATCCAGCTGCCAAGATGTGATGCGGAAGAGCTTTCTCGATTGTTAAATGACCATCAACTCCTCGAAAAAGGTAACACATCTTATCAATTACCAGTCCTCAAATCTCTAAGATCAATAGAGCTTACAAAATATTTTCACCATGTTAGTGCTGGGTACTTCCATACACCACCCTGTGTATGAGTGTTTCCTTAATTTATTGTGCATCTGTGCCATACTCATCAGTGAGGAATCTGAAAACAGATCCAGTGATCTGTCCGAGAGCTAGCAAGAGATGGAGTTGCGTTTGTAACCAGATTTTCTTGCTTCCATTTCCTTTCTTCTCCCAGACCTGTTTTGTTGGCTCTGGGCTTGTCCACTGAGCAGCCACATGAATGGCCAGCAGAGTGGGTCAGCAGGCAAAGAGGCCTCTCTGCCTGGAGACTGGAAGGTGGGCTAGGAAAGACCCTCTGCCTTAACAATTTGTCCTTACCATAAAACATTCATTCCTTTGTATCTTAGAAGTTTTCAGTAAATGAGAGATGCCACCATATTAGAATTAAAACATAATTTGGGTAGAAGTGTGATTGTAGACACGTAAGAAATATACTCACTTATAAGTGTGTGAAAAAAATCTACAGTATGCGGTAACTTTAGTTTTCTTCTTTATTCCCATCTGTATTTTTATATTCTTATGCCATGAGCATGTATTAGTGGTAGTGGCACAATAAGATAGTTTTTAAAAGTTAAGAGACTATTCATTTCAGTTGTGTACTTCATTTTCAGTGAGTAAAAAAGGATGGAGTAAATGGAGCTTAATGCCTCTGTTCCATTCTCCTGGCACCCATGTTGATCACACCTTAAGCCTCAGAGAAGTCATCATCTAACACTCTCAGAAGATGAGTTGTCAACAAGGGCGCCTGGGTGGCTTAATCAGTTAAGCAGCCAACTCTCGGTTTGGCTCAGGTCATAATATCAGGGTTGTGAGATCGAGCTCCACGATGGCCTCTGTGCTCAGCATGGAGTCTGCTTAAGATTCTCTCTCTGTCTTTCCTCCCACTCGCTCACTCTCTCTCAATGAGTAAATTTAAAAACTTAAAAAAAAAAAAGTTGTCAACAAGCTAAGAGCCAGAGTTTTCTTCTGGAGTGGGATAGTGCACAGCGGGTATAGGGTGAGAGAAAGGAGAAAAAATACCAAGGTGAGTGTCACCTGGTGGGCCGACTCTGGCTGTCTTCACCTCTACTTGTGCCTGCATCCTGAAACACAGCACCCTGTGCCCTCACAAAGTAATGGCCAATCATCTGCTCTGTTCAGAGCGGAATCAGATATGGACTAAGGGGCAAGACAAGCCTTATTAGTCCCTGCTCACTCCAGCTTCCAAGGCAACTTAGTAGAACCGTGTCTAGCACACGGCATGCTGTTGGGTGAGTTAGATGGGAGGGTTCCTTCTAGCCATTCTGGGTGCGGTTGCTGCTGCTGTGATTTGTGGTGGGAACACAGTAGGCACAGAAGGTATAGGGCAACCAGCTAAACAAAGTTTTGTTGCTATGGAGTGTTCGAAAGGCGTCAGTGCTTTCTCCAGTGCTTAGTGTTTAGATGTAAATTAATAGATGGATCAACACAGCAACATGGTAAGTAAAGTAAATACATTCTAGAATTGGGGACTCTCAAAAGAGTTGGAAGAGATCCTAGAAATTGCTGGAAACCCATGGAAGTTAGTGGCTTGACTCAGGTCACCCCAAAGGTCAGAGACAAGACCAGATTTCAGGCCTCCAGCACCTAATCCAGGGCTTTTCCCACAAGCTCTGTTCTCCTTCATTCACTAATATATCCCATGCACATTTATTTGGGACCTACTGTGTACTGGGTGCTGAGCTGGGAAGGGGATCTACAGAAGAATAAAATGAGGGCCCTTTCCTCTCAGTGCTCATAATCTGATTGGGAGGAAGACATTAGCTGGTTACTTAATAAAATGAGTAAGGGGCACCTGGGTGGCACCGTCCACCTGGCATGTCTGACTCTTGGTTTTGGCTCAGGTCATGATATCAGCGTCAAGAGATCGAGTCCTGCATCCCACTCCATGCCCAGCACAGAGTCTGCTTAGGTTTCTCTCGCCCTCTCCCACCTACCTCAGACTAATAAATAAATCTTTAAAAATAAATTAATTAAATAAAGTGCAGTCAGGTGCCTTCCTGAAAGGAAGAAACACGACTCATGCAATCTGGAAGGCCATCTGTTTTTACAGAATCAGCACAGGGTAGAACCCTGCTTGGGAGTGTGATGCTGCCTCTACGCAGACCCCAGAGGTAGGCATCTGGGCTCTGAGATGGTGAGAGAAGTTAACACAAATGAAGATGAAAGAGCAAAGAGGAAAGATACAGCGGGCAGTTTTCCCCATAATCTGGGCAGTGTGTTCATTTCAGGAGCTCATAACTCGTTTCATCCAAACTGTTGAAGCTGGATAACACACCTTGTGTCTTCCAGGGAATGCCCACCACAGGGTTTCCTTTGTTATGTGACCATGCTAGCTGCTCTCCCACCTGTGTCCATAGTCTGCATCGAAGGGTCTTTCCTTTATCACGTTAGATCCAGTTTTGACCATGATAGCAGCCATCGTGGTTCTAAAGGATTCAGAACTGTGCTATAGACAGAGACTCTGGGTGTTTCCAGGAGGCCTCCTCATGGCACCCCTTTCCCTTCTCCCCAAAGGATTCTGTGACTGGTAGAAAATGTCAGAGACAGCCTCACCACCCATTGCCCTTATAGTCTGCTAAGACACTGAACACAATTAAGAATAAAGACGTACCCATCCGTGTACCTTGTCTGGATCTTAATTTGAGCAAACTAGGTGTAAGAAGACATTTTGGGGAGTAATCAGGGAAACTTGATTAATAGCAGTAGTATTTAATGATAATGTATTGTGATTATGGTTTTAAAACTTATGTCTTAGAGATACAAACTGATATATATGTATCTATCTTTAAAATATACTCTTATTTTTTAACAGTTGGGGAGGCAGGTTTGGATAAAACAAGATTGCCCATAGATTGATAATTATTGAAGCTGGGTCATAGGTCCATGGGGATGTGTTATATGCTTCTCTTCAGTTTTGTGTATATTCAGTAATTTCCATATTAAAAACATTTAAATAATGAATGACTTATGTCAAGCAACTACCATGTGTCAGGTTCAGAGCTGGATGTTTTATATGCGGGGTCTTATTATGTTCTAACAGTATCCTACTTATGTGGTGGGTTGGTTTCTCAGATGCAGAAGCTCTGGCATAAAGCTGAAGTGGATTCCAAGTCACACAGTGAGAGCTGGGAATTGAACCCTGATCTTTTTAACTTTTGATTGAAGTATAACACATACAGAAATGTGCACAAATCACATTTGTACAACCCAGTGAATTTTTGTGTGACCACTTCAAATAACCTAGACCCACATCAAAAATGGAATAGTACCAGCATCCCTGAAGCCACCTCATGCCCTTCCTTGTCACAGTCCCTTCTCAGAGGTAACTACTATCTTACCTTCTAGCACCCTAGATGAGCTTTGCATATATTTTGAACTTTGTATAAATTGAATAAAATAAATAAATAAATTGAATCATATTCTTTTAAGTATGGGTTTTTCCCCCTAACATTATGTGTGTAGAATTCTTCCATGTTTTCATTGCTATACATTTCATGATAGGGATATGCCACAATGAATCTATCCTGTCATTGATGGAATTGGGAGTAGTTCCACTTTGGGGTTATTATGGGTAGTGGATTCGTGAACATTCTGACACACGTTGTTGGGTAGACAGAAGTACGGATTTCTGTTGCATGTATTTCTAGGAGTGGAACGACAGGGGCACAGGATGGGCACGTGTGAACCCAAAGCTCCACTTTTATTGTGGTTTTTTTTTTCCTGTTCTGTCACCCATTTCTCTCTAACAGATTAAGAAATCAACTACGTGAATTCCACTAGACTAGGAAGTAACATAGGGCCCTGGAAGGTTGTGAGGTAGAACCAAGATTGGGGTTTGAGCCTAGAATATTCTGGTTCAATGTTGATGTATCCCAAGTCCAAACCCAGGCTTCATTGCTTTATGCAATCTTTCTTGAAATAAGTTTAGTGCAAGGAAAACACTGCTCTGAAGTGTCCTGCATCTGTGATTTAATATCATAGCATATCATTCCAAGACAACATAAATCATATTACATAACATCAGTAAAGGAAAACATTTCATAAAGTGTGAATTTTAATAAAATCTATCTTAGCCTTTGGCATATTTGAAGGTTTGTCAATATTATAACAGTGGTCCCGTAACAATCTCCTTTTGAGAGACAAAGAGTAGCTATGGGAATAGCCCATGATTAACTGGGAACCCAAGGAAATGGGTTTCTCAACCCTTGGTTAGGTGGTCATCCTCATCCTTCATACCTGTAGCCCCCAACCTGTTCTTCCTGAGAGTCCAGTTTGGGTGCTGGTGAAGCCTGGTGGCCTTCGGCTCAAGAGGGACCTAAAGTAGGTGGCCTACTCATGACAGCTTCAGATGACAGGGATTGTCCAACAATGCAAAGGTAATAGGCAGAAAAAAGTGTGGGCTTCAGACACGAATGGGAATGGGTTCAAATTCTATGTCTACTTATTATTTGACCTTGAAGATAGGACTTAATTTTGAACCTCTGCTTCCTTATCTGTAAGCATAAGGATGATGAAATCAGTTTTGGAGAAAAATTAGAAAAAGGTTACCCAGAAAGGTGAGAGAGGTAGATGATAAAATAAGATAGAGACACAGAGAGGGAGGCACCACATACAGCACTAGACACACTGTACCCCTCCAGGAAATGTCAGTTGCCTTTCTTTGCCATTTATCAGATGTGCTCCAGGTTATTATCATAGTTCTCTCCCCAAATTGCACCACTCCAAGGTCTCCAGAAGCCTTAAAAAAAAAAAAGATGTATTTGTTTATTTTAGAAGTGGGGATGGGTGAGAGGGAGAGAGAAAATCTCAAGCAGACTCCCCACTGAGTGCAGAGCCCAATCCTACAACTCTGAGATCATGACCTGAGCTGAAATCAAGAGTCAGAAGCCAACCAACTGAGCCACCCAGGCGCTGCCCCTCCAGAAACCTTTTTATTCTGCTTCCAACTCTTCTGAATGTAGTGGTTGATGGGGCACGGTAGTGCTTCTGAGGCTGGGGTGGTGCCAGTAAAGGAACTGGCCTTGTGTGTCTGCTCTTCTTTTTCACAAAAACCCAGCCTCTTCCCCCTTGCAGTATGAATGTGCACTGAAGGCTGTGGCATCCTTCCCAACTTGTCTGTAACTTCTCTAAGATTTTACTTCTTCCATGGTTGAACCCTAAGGTTTAAGATTACTATTTGTTTTTGTGTATTGATTGGTTGGTAGTCCCACCTCCATCCAAGAGATTTTTATAATAAAAACATAGGTACAGAAAGAGCAAAATAATCCACCTAATGCAAAAAAGCAGGTTTCGAGCAAATGAGAGGGAAAGAAGACTTTAATGAAAATGCCTGCCTGAGGAAATCTGAACAAAGGAGCACAGAATGAGGCCTGCAGCCTCCTAGCAGCTGGGGAGGACAGGGGAATCACTGTGGAGGGTGGAATTCTCTTTATCTTCCAGTAGGAGGCAGTTCAGGTCAGGACCACCAAATGTCTGCTTGCTCTTGACCACGAAAAGCAATTTGTTGCAAGAGTCTTCATATAAGATTATTTAAAAAGGCAAAGAAACAGTCCCAGAGTACCTTTACTGTTGGATGGAGAGACACCCCGCCTGTGGTTGTTGTTTATCTCAGCCTCCTCTCGATTTGAGAGCCTGGGTGCCCTCTCCCTCAGGATGGAGTTGCTTGCATTATGGAAAATCACTTGGAGGCGATGGATGTGCCTTCCAGGCCTGCCTCTGACAGGTGTTGGCTGTGTGACTTTGGACCACATGTTCACCCTTCCTGGTCCCTGGGTTTGTCCTCTGTTAAATGAGGAGCCCCTTGCAGATCTAAGAGCCAACAATGCTCTTATTCTGTGTGTGCCAAGCAAGCATGAAGCCCCTGGAGGGCTGAGAACCCATCATATCACCTGAGGTTCTTCTCTGCATATCTGCTGATACCAGTGAAAATAAGCAGCAAGAACAACCTGAGAAAACAGCTTGGGGGGGATGCAGAAGAAGGGACTAGGAGGACACCGTTGCCTAGAAACAGCCTGGGCACCAGGTTTCATGCCCCACATGTGTTACACGAGCCAATGCCTCTTCAGAGCACCTCTGCTCCTATGTATGGAATCTGCCATCCCCTCTCCTCTGGGGTGACTTTCTGTGACTTCCATTCTCCTGGTGCCCACACTACAGCTGAGCAAACAGCCTCCTGACTTCTGTGCCCCTTAGCCCCAAAGCATGGGTTCTCAGAGTGTCCTCGCCTGATATGCAACGAGTTGGTAATTCCTCCCTTTGCCCTGGGCCAGCAGCTATGGAGATGAGCCTGCTAGAATTGAGTGCTTGCACCCTTTGCCAAAGCGCACACATCTCTTTCCGCCCCCTCCCTGTCACCAGGGCACCCCAGACATGCCCAGAAACAGGACAAACCTGCATAACTGCATCCTGTCCTGCCAGAAGAAGAAATTTTTTTTTTAAAAGATGTTCCTGGTGTCTCCAAGGCTCCTGGTTTTTTTCTATTAATTGGAGATGAAAAGATAAAGTCCCTTACCTATCCGCCTGCCTTGCACGGCCACAGCTAATCGTGTCATTAATGGATAATTCCAAGGTAGCCGTTGTTGGTAAACACGCACCTCCAACGTGCCTAGTTTCTACCTGGCAATTCCAATCATAATTACCATGAAATTATATAACTGCAAATTACCCTGCCATGCGAGTGGTGTAAATAAGTACATTCCTGCTCCGTGATAATAAATTTGAATGACATGGCTAGTTAATTAGTAGTCACTGGAAATTTACTGATGGGCTACCCAACCAATAACTTTCTCCTGAAGAGGGAGGAAGAAGGTTGGAGTTTATTCAGCTTGGTTTTATCAAAGCCTGAGTGAAGGCACTGATAGCACCTGTTCTGTCTCTTCTCCTGGTACCTGCCGTTTGAATCTGGAAAGTGAGGGGAGGACCCCCTAGAATGAGAACAGAACTTGAAGACCAAAGGTGATGAATCCCAGCTTAGCTATTGGCTGATTGTGTGACCGACCAGGAGACAGCACCTAATCCCTCTGAGTCTCAATTTCCTCTGTAAAATGAGAGTGATGCCAGCGACGATGATGATGAGTACTTCCTTCCTAGGGTTGTCAGGAGGATTAGATGGCTTGTGCGTAGGCAAGGGGCGGCTCATCCTAGCCCTCTCTGGGGTTAGCTGCTATCGTTGACCAAGGACGGGAGGAAAGCCCGGCTTCACAGGCCGTCCACCCCCTGTACTCGGAAGGCTGGGTCTGGTTCAGTTGGTTGTGAAACACTGTCAGAGCAGAGACACTGTCACGCTTTGTCAGTTGAGGGTGGCCGATTGAACTCAGCTCTGAACCTCTGCTGTTTTCTAAAGGGAGATTATAATTCCATTTCCATCAGGAAATAAGGGGTGATGCTTCAGATGCGTGAGAGGAAAGGATTACACCCAAAGAAATTTAACTCCCGAGAGATTATGTTCTCAGCCCTTGCCTTTAGCTGGGAAAGAGTCAGCCGAGAGTCAACAGTCTAGTAACAGCTCCAGTTGTGCAACAGGAGGGCCCTGACCTGGCAGCCGGAGCTGCCCCACAGCCAACTTTTCTGACTTTCTCCCAGGTAGCTCTCCTCCTGGGTGCCCCGCTCAGGCAGGAAAACGCCAGAAGGGAGAAAGGGGGGCAGCACTGAGCAGTTTCCAAGGAGCCTCCACACTAGGCTCCGAGGACTTTCAAATACAATTAGACCGAGAAAGGCCACTTTCCTTAGGACAGAAAACTAATGCCACTACTCAGCTTGCTTTTTTGATGCACGTCGGGGCTGCATCTTGACAAATAGAAAGCTACTCTTGGGGATGATAGATTTATATTTCAGAGGACTGTTAAACGTGTAACCATAGTAACAAACAAAGCTATTACATAAAATGGCTTCACCATGTGAAAGCAATAATTATATTAACCAGATGGGAGGAAAAAGGAGAAGGAAGTCTGATCAACGTGGAAGGTACCAGTAAATTGGATTGAAAATGCATAACATTTTCCTAAATTGCACCTATTTGGGGGAGGGGGCAGGAGCCCAAGGATGAGGAGCAGAGACAAAAGTGGGACCAGCCCCCACCAGGTGGCAGTATGCAGAAGTTGTTGAAGCCACTCTTCGGCCTTTCAGCTCCTCCGGAAGCCTCCTTAATATTAACTTCTTGGAGGCTTGATTGAGAGCACCACCCGCCTGCCCATCTCCAGTTCAGTGGGGAATTTCCCTGTCAACACTAACAATGTGGAAATGGCCCAAATTAGACTTTATTAAAGAGGATGTTGGTTGAGAAATTTTCTAGTGGCGAGAAGCAGTGTGTGCTAAGCGAAAGATGAGCTGAGTGATCCAGTTCAGAACTCCCCATGTGCTTAACTCCTGAGCTGCTCCCCAGATTGTTCCCTCTAGACACTCGGTGGTTCTCAAACCTTTGAATGCCTTCCAATCATCCAGGAGGCTTTAAAAAACAGCTGACATGCGGGTACCACCCTCACTCTTTCTGATTTAATTGTATGTGGTATGGGCTGGGCATTGGGATGAGTTTTTTTTAATCCTCCAGGTGATTTAAATGATGTTTTTGGGGTGGGGGGTGATTGGAGAGGTTAGAAGCCATTTATTAAAATGGAACTGAGGAGAATTATTCAGAGGTGACATCTTTGAAGACAAAAAGAGCTGGGGAACTGACTTTCTCATCAACTGCTTTCTCTTTTAGGCTAGTTCTCTGTTTAATACTTCTAACCAGAAGATACCAGCTGACCAGGAGATAGGGCCATCCTGATGTGGCAGGCTGTCTGCGCATTTGTCTTAGAATGTCAAGGACCCTGCCTTTGTTTCTCTTCATCTATGAATCTCAGTAATGATGCCTCCTGTCGCATCCCCGGCCAGTCAGATCTGTTCCTTTACAAGGCCAGGAGGATTGCACAATACAGACGCATCTGAGGGAATCTGAATATCTAGCTAGATCTTGTGTAATTTGACCCAATCAGAGAACCTTGCAGGGACAGCCCTGGGAAAAATGTAAAGTAGGCAAAACTGCCTTTCCTTCCCTCACCCCTCCCTCCCCTGCCACCCCAATCCCCAGGGCCCTGCCCAGTGGATTTTAAACCTCTCTCTCCTTTTGCTCAGTTTTACATGTAAAGTGTTGGTGAAGGAAATAATGGATTAGTCAGATTCCATAACCCCTTCATGTAGGGAGCCCCCATCATGTAACAGACAATACACCAAGAGCCTTATCGCCTTCACTTACCCCGGAGCATTTGTGGAAACTATTATTATGTTCATTCTCAGTTTATAGAAGAGTAAACAGGCTTGAGGAGGGTAAATGTCTTGGGTTTGACCTCATAGCTAGTGAGTGCCAGAAGAGGATTTGAACCTACGTCCATGAGAACTGGACCTCTTACTCCTACCGTACACTGCTTACTTCTCAGCTTCTTGGGCTGAAGCTTCCTGCCTTCACTAATACAGGAGCCACGAGCCAAGTGTTGCTATTTAAATGTAAATCTCATTAACTAAAATCATATCAGATTAAAAATGCAGTTTCTCATTCACACTAACCACATTTCAAGTAGTTAGTAGGTAGATATGGCAGTCACTCTTGCATTGGGCAGTGCAGAAAACGGGGTATTTACATCATCGTAGAAAAGTGCTGAGGTGCTTAGAAATCATCCGTCAAGTCTTTTCAATTTATGAATGAGGAACTAAGGGTCAGGTAAGAAAAGTGATTTGCTCAAACCCATACCATCTTCCACCTGGTGATAAAGGAGGGGCTGTAACCAGGACTTCCTTACGCTGACTTCTTGCAACCTTTACACTAGACTATACCTCCCACTCAAAACCATTCTTGAATGTTGAACAAAGAAAGACTGAGACACAGATCGGGGAGGCTGTGTCTCATCTGGGCTGAGCAGCTAAGGTAGCCATAGGGAGGAGACTTTAAATGCTCCTACTGAGGGACGCCTGGGTGGCTCAGCAGTTGGGCGGCAGCCTTTGGCTCAGGTGGTGATTCCAGGATCCAGGATCGAGTCCCGCATCAGGCTCCTGCGAAGAGCCTGCTTCTCCCTCTGCCTACGTCTCTGTCTCTCTCTATGTGTCTCTCATGAGTAAATAAATCTTAAAAAAATAATAAATGTTTCTACTGATAGCTCCAGGAGGCCTTCTCTAAGCCGCTAGGATTGTTGCTGCTTAGGGTGGGTTGCAAGAGTCTGCAGAGAAGCTCATGCTCCACCAGTGGAATCAGTGCAGCCCCGGCACTTCCTCCAAGGCCGACAGATGGTAGGTGTGTGCCTTCCTTCAGGTGATATCTGGGCTGTGGTCACACTACTTACTGGTAAAGAAGTGTCAATGCTTGTGATCTGGAATGCAGCTTAAGAAACATGGATTAGTCCTTCTTCAGGACCATACCAAGGAGAGAAGGCTATAGAAATGGAAGAAGACTTCTTTATCTCTGCCCTGTGGGACTCCAAATCCAGAGGAATACTAGGGGCCAGATACACGGTGGCCTGGAGAGAGCTTTGTCTTCAGAGTTAGATGGATCTGTGTTCAGGTTCTGGCAGGGCCACTTTCTAGCTGGACAACCTTGGCTATGACCCTCCCCTCCTCCATTGTAAAGTTCTGATTGTCATAGCCATCTAGTAGGTTCCCTGGTCAGAACTGAAATGGGACGTGGGTATAGTTGGCCTGGTATCTGGCTCAGAGCAGATTCCAAAGAAACCTTAGTTCCCTTCCTTCTTGTCATTCCTACTTCTCCCTGGATGTCCCATCTGCCCCCAGAGCCCTCTGACTTTCCGGGGGTCACTCAGAAGGTGGATAATCACTTGAGGACATCTCATATGTTGAGTCTTCACTGCATTTATTTTTGGAACAGTGGAATTCCCAGGCTTGGGTTCCCATGGATTTCCCTTATTTTCCATTCGCAAATCATGTTCACAGATTGCTTCCTGGACAAGTTGAGATGTCCAGTGGAAAATTCAGGAAATTTGTGTTTTTAGAGCATGGGGCAAAATACATATTTTCTGAAAAAAAGAAAGAAGCCAGCCAGACTCGGAAATAATCATTCACATCACAAGTATTTACTGAGTGCTTAACTGTGCTCTGAGTACTGTGGTACACACTGGGGATACAAGAGTGGACAGGATAGGCAGAATTAACATTGTGAAAGGCATTTCCATAAACCACAAGTTGAAAGCACGCATTTGCATTTCTTGTTGTAGATCCAGCTCTGATGGTAGATGTTTGTGAGGACGAGTGATTGCTTATCCTCACAAAGCATGGCTGTGGAGTTACAGATTTCTTCTCTTGGGAGCTGCAGTTCCCCACCCCCACCCCCACCACCGCCTTCTCAATGGGTAGATACTTGGGAAAGCCCCTTCCCCCGAAGCCTCTAGCCCTTTCTCCCGCAATCCCTCATTGCAGTTTACATTTGATGCTTCTTGAGTCCAAAACAATTTAATTCAACAAATTATCACAAATCACTCCCTGGCCATGTAAAGTCTGGCAAATGAGCACAGCTGCCTGCAGAAGGAGATGTTTGTTCTGCGAGTGACTCCCTCTCTTATTTTTATGGTCCTTTCCTAGTCGATTGAGTACATATCATCTCTTGGGCATCCTCTCTCTGCCAGATGTGGTTTTAGACATCAGGGTCACAAACAAAAATAAGACATGGTCCCCTTCCTACAAGATGTACAGCATGGGAGGGAGATAGACATGGAACAGAAAGACCTGGCCCAGTAGACTAGGTTCCACAGGAAAGAGTAACATGGGAAAAAGGAGCAGTCAGGTGTTTGGGTTTGAAGAACTCTGATATGGAGGGACAGACAAGGAAAGAGGATTCTCAAAAGTGAGAACAGCATGTAGAAGGACATATACATCATCTGTTCAGGTTCTCCCTAATAGACTCTAACTCCATAATTGTTACTTTGACCCTAAACAGTAAATCCAGAGTGTTTAAGTGGATTCTATGCCCAACCAAATATTTGCTCATACCCATTCTTTACCCATGTGTGCTACTAACAAATGCCATCAAAGCACAGCAGAGTCTTTGTTCTAGCATTTGCTTTAAAATAGGGCTGCCTTTCTGTCCTCCACTTGACTCACAGTGAAACAGAAAGACCTAGAATGAGGTAAGTCATTTGGTGCCCAGAGATAAAGGACAGAGTAGCCTATCAGGTGGCAGTCAGTGGGGGTGGAAGGGACGCCATGCTGACAGTTTCTGAGAAATGCACAAACTGTAAGGGGGCTTGGTAACCCAAATGGAATGCCAAGTTGTTAGCCAATTTCCTCCACGCTTTCCAAGGAGAGATGGGTGTAGGAGTCTGGGGTGGAAGAGCTGATCACACTCTTGTTCTCCTGGTTCTGGAAATTGGAGGTGTGGCCAGGAGCTCTCTGTAACTTTCTAAGTAGTGGTCATGGAGGCTATAGAAGTGATGGTGGACCTTCCCGTCAACACCAGGAGTCCCTCCTTTAGTCTAAATACTGGGTGGCTGGGCTCTCAGCTCACCGCCATATCCCAGCTTGCAACTACTTAGAAACCAAGAAAAGGAGGCAGATCTTCCAAAGCATGGTTGTCCTTATGCCTTATTGTCATGGAGCCTAATTGAGGCAAATGTTGATAAGAAGAAATCCTGCGACATGCTGTGATGGGTAAACAGTATTACCTTTTCAAAGTATTATTTCTTCAAGTGTAACTTCTAAAACTAAATTGTGATGATGGTTATACTGTGCTGAGAATTTACTAAAAATCACTAAATTGTATACTTAAAATGTGTGGATTTCATGGTATGTAAATCTTAATAAAGCTACTTTAAAAAAAGTTTTTTAATCCAACCCACTAAAGGATCCTCAGAGCATTTCTCTAGAGCCTAGAACATTTAACAGGCATTGCCTTAAGCAAAATAGTACAGCCAGTGGACTGTCTTCAGGGATCCCAGTATGCTTGTTCACTCCCTTTCCAACCTCTGTGACCTTCCCAACATCAATGTCCTATACCCTCCTCTTCTCTCTCAGCCCCTCCTGGTCCCCAGAAGAATTGCTTCCTATTTTACTTATTCACTAATGAATGAATCCATTGCCCTGAATTGATTCTTTAATATATTTGCACTTTCAACTTGTCTCTCATTGTAGAATGATTATTTTTAAATCCCGCTCAGGGGATTTAAAACCTTAAAGGAGGGGATAGAAGAGAACTGAAGGAAGAGATGCTTTCCCCTAAGAACCTGGAAATCACAACAGGAAGGGAGCCATCTGTTTTGTCTACAGATAAAATCAACTCACCAAGTATGATGAAAGATTGCGTTGGTCTGATGTTCTCAGAACCTGGCCATGTAAATGGCCTTGGGAACAGAGGGTATGTTGGGAGCCTGGCCCAGCCATTCCACCTATTCATCAGTGAATCAGACACAGCCAGGTGCCTCCAGAGCCTGCTGTGGTCATAAAGACAGCTGGAGACTTACAGAGACAATTTATGTCCATGGAGAAGAGCATGGACTCCTAATATTGACATGACTGGCAGGTTGGGGATAAATTTAGTTAGTTATTATAGGGTCGCTCTTTTCAACTTTGAAAAAACCTCTTGCATACACCAAGAAGAAAGCATTGTGTTTCCATGGAGAGAGGAGAGGATGTGGAACTAGCCGGTCTAGGCTTGTCCCTTCTCTGTTGCTGTCCGGCTGCATGAATTTAGATGAGCCACCTAAGCAGCCCTCTGAGCCTCTGTTCTCTCATCTCTAAAATGGGACTGTTACCCACCAACTGCACAGGGTTGCTTGGAAGTAGGTGCTGTTCACCTGGTTACAGATATTGCAGGGAGTAATTCAGATGGACTAAAGGAAGGGGTTTTTATAAGCTAAAGTGCTCTACAAAGGAGAGTAGTAGTATTCACTTGAACTTCCCAACAAATTTCAGAAGAAAGATAATGCAGATGGTTATTATCCGTCTACTCTCTGGCATAGAAAGGCACTGAGATCTAAGTGACTTGCCTGCCCTGGATTAATATTTGCATCTTCTGATAGAAACATGGGTCTTTGTGGAAGGCAACATTTTCAAATTCAGGGTTAGTTTCCACTGTGGTTCATGGAATCTAGACAGGGAACGTCGACGCTGACATTTCGGAACCCTTCCAATTAGTCTCAAGAGTTCAAATATCTCTCTGTTCGATACAACCCAGAGTGTAATCGTTTGTTGGTAATAACCTAGGCCTTGTTTGGCTTCATAGATCTGACTCTGAACCCGGACATCCCATGGACAAAAACACCACTTGCTTTTTATTGGCATGTTGGGTGGAATGGCTCCACACAGCTAGGAAACAATTTTATTTTTCCCCTTTGCAACTCAATTATAAGGCTGAAGGGCACGTATAGATTTTTCTGCAGGAAGCAAAGGGCTTTCAGGCTTACTTTATTGGCAGATTTCTGCATCACCTCCATGGTGAAGGGTTAGGTGCTTTTAAGAGGCAGAAATGCCCAGACTGAAGGGGAAAAAAAAAAGGGAAAAAATAATAATACATTCCAGATGGCCTTGTAAAAAGGAGGGAGGTGTTCTAAATCTTGGCCTTTCGCTCCTGTCCCACCGGAGGCCGCTCTCTTCCCAGAGACTCTGTGAATCAAACAAGAAACAAGACAAGTGTGGTGTTAAGAACCCAGAATTAGAAGCCAGCTGCCCAGGCTGGGGCTCCGTCCCCAACTCTGACACGTGCTGGAATTTATGGATATTCTGTGATTCAGTTTCTATAGGTTTTATCACCGGACATCTTTCTCCATTTATTGGCACATACAGGGATTAAATATTGCAGGAAGGCTCCATCTGAGAGATGGAAAGGGAAGATTAAACTTTGATGCTGGATTGACTGCTAACTATGACGTTTCCTATTGGCCCACCTCGGTACTAAGGAGCCAGACTCTGAAGCATCACCACCACTTGGGCCTTGGCAAGGCACTCTTCTTGTTTTCCTGTTCAAATCACAGAAATTCCCCGATGGCTCAGAATAGCTCATCTGGGCATCTGTGCCTGACTGAGGCTGGCAGATGTGTCCGGCACGGCATCTGGAAAAGAACCCAAAGCAGGTAGGATATTGGGAGCCCGTGTCCTTGCAGTCTGAATATTTGCAATCATTGTTCTAATCCAGTAGAGCTGTCGATGACTCACATGGCTTCCTGGGACACGTTTCAACTTGCCCTGAGATGAGTGGTGTGAGCAGACCCGTCCACCCTCCCAGCCGCCCTGAGGTAACGATGTCAGGGAGGTTCACCCAGTGAGGGCACCCCACACTGTGCAGCTCGCCAGGCTCTACTGATGACAGACTCCTTGAGTCTGAGGGGACATCCTTTCTCTCCAGCGCTGGGTGGCTTGTCTACGGTAACCTTAGAATTCTTGGTAAAAAAGAAAATGAAAATAAAGGAAAATAACTCCCATCTTCAGGATACCAAGCAGCAAGCAGGGCATAATCGCCCCAGTGCTATGGCATCTGGCACAATATTCGGTTGGCAAAGCCACGCTGTCTTGTATGTGTAATAAGCTCAATACTCAGCCTGCATTGCTGGGACCCCGGTGAGGAGAGGGTCGGGCGGGGAGACAAAATGGGAGAGAGAGACTGCTATAGGAATGAATATTGAATCCAAAGTATTATTGTTAGAATCTCTGGAGAAAATGGCTCCCGGACATACAGGATTTTCAATACAGTTTAAAAAAGGAATGGCTCTTCTGGTTTTTCCATTTATTGTAGCTTCCCAAAGCTTATTTTTAGTAGCACTAATAGTGCCGCCTACCCCTGTACTCATTTTCTACAGATTTTAAATTTTTGTATTATCCTGTCCCTCCAGAGGTGCCTTCTATTTCTAAAACATTAGTACCATGGAGGGGGGAAAATAGGGCATTTCTGAGAGAAAGGAGCCTTGGATATTTGCATTCCGATTCGATTAGTATTTTTGCTTCTCCGGGTTCATTCTGAATCAAGGGAAAACGCATTTAAATGGAAATAGATTGATGCCAAGGATCTCTGGCCACTAAAGGCCCCCCCCTGCCCCCGACATACAAACACAACATGGTGAGCTCGGGCACCAGTGTCCCCTCGGAGCTCGGCTAACAAAGGGCCTGGCACAGGAGCCTCACCCAGATGGACCAGCTATAAACTACACCATGGAAGGCACCCCCGGCCCGGAGTAAGCTACGGGCAGGACAGAAACCACCTGAGCATGTGTTTCTGGGTGGAGGTGGGAGTTCTGAGCAATCAGATCCCCTGCACAGGCTCAGAGGCCAGAACTTGGCGTCTATGAATGAAGAAGTCAAGAAACTGCCATCATAGGAGGACCCTCGGTGTTGATTGTGCACCTGCAAGGAAAAATCTGATGGCAGAGTCCACTGCCGAAGAATTACAGTTCCTGGGTTCTCACTGGGGCTCCAGACCTCACCGACTTTGCACCGACCTCCTCACAAACTGGGCCACGTTGGCAAGTCGCACGCGGGAACTAGATGGAGTGTAGCACAGGCTATCTTTACCTGTGGGCTCCTGCAGTGGCTGAGGATTCCTGAACGAAAGCTAAATGTGGGCATCCACGTGCCCATCACCGCTTTTGTAAAGTGATAGCTCTGTAACAACACGGTTATCCGGGTCCTAACAGGGACATTGCAAGTCAAGTTCTGAGAAAATAATGCTATGTTAGGTTTCCACCTATGGTCTCTTGTAGCTCCAAGAATTCACAATCAGCTTAACGTGTTAGATCTGGAAGGGACTTAAGAGATGTTTTATCTAACTCATTGTTACCTAGTTGGCGGTCCTTGAACCCAGAGAGGGCACATCACTGGCTGAATGTCACTGAGCAGGTGTCTTATACAGGTTCACAGATGATGTCTCTGGACTCTTCTATTGTTCTTTCCAGTGACCCTTGAAAAGGACAGAAGGTTACTGTGATGTAATGTACATTTAGGGAGTCAGAGATGCCACTAACCACTCCTGTGACTGCCTCTTAGATCTTTTTGCCTGACTCTTCCCTGCTGGGCAGCCCCGAGCAAATTGCTTTCTCTCTCTGTGCCTTGTTTACCACACGTATATAACGCAGATGCCGCTCACAGTAGTGGTGATGATGACCATACCTCCCTCGCAAAGTGATCAAGGGGTCTAGAATGAGCTGTAGAGTCAGGGAATCGGATTCAAGTCCTGGTGCTCCTTCATTTAGTGCTTGGAGCACTTGGATCACTTACTCTCTCTGAGCCTCAGTTTCCTTAATTTTAAAATAGAGATAAGAATTCCTAACTCATAAAGTTGTTCCAAGGATTAAATGATAAAATATCTATATAAACCTCTTAGCCCAAGTGCTCAATAAATGGCCACTGCTCTTACTGTAATTATCAACAATGAGTTAGAAAAATATAGGTAAACATCCTAAAAAAAAAAAAATCCTAAAGTGTGATAAAAGTATCAGCTATTATTAACTAAAGGGGCCATAGTATCCATCCCAAGCTGTTGTTAAGATTCCTACATTACTAGCAGCCGGATCGGCTGGGAGCTGGGTACTTGATTTGCTTGCTAAATCAGCTTAAATCACTTGTTTGCCTCTGATACAGTCTGGCTCTTTCTGACATGGCCAAAGAGACCACAGAGGGCATTAAGCTGCAGCAGAGGCACTACAAACAAGATTTCAGAGAGGGAGAGATTTCCCATAATTGCTGGGACCACCTCCCCGCCAGCTTGATTTCCTGTGCTGATGAGTGTGTTGAAAAGATTGATGTGGGCATGACCTTCAGACCCTGTTTGGAAATTATACATACACGTGGTGCTTTAATGGTACGAGTGGCAGTTGGGGGGGGTGGTGTTAATTACATTTGAATAGAGAGCTGGTGATAACTCACTAGCTCAGCCCCTGGTAGTTAATTTTGTTACATCCAGGGGAAAATTCTGTTGGGGTCTATGAGTAGCTGTGGTGCAATTAGGCGGCAAGAAGGTTTTTGTTGGTACAGTTGCTATTGATTAGTATTTACTTTAAAAAGAGTAAAAACTATTCCCTCGTGCTGGAGCTGCCTAATCTGTCAGGGCTGAGGCAGCACGGTTTGGAGATGCATAGCAGGCTTTCTCATAGATCCTGAAACCCCCCGAAAGAGAGTCCAGTATAAAAATCTCCCCAACTGGTTTTAATGATGCTCGAATAAAAGGCATATACCACAGCCAAGATCTCATTAAAAAAAGGGAAGTCTTTTTGTAGATTTGCTTATTTATTTATGAAACGCCTCTGAAATATTTATAAATGCTTCCCTGATATTTGTCTGAAAATACATTTTAGGGCTTCTTTGGTGGAAGGCAGGGGGAGGGGGAGCATGGAGGAGAGAGGATGCGAGTGGAAGAAAAAGAGGTGAGTTGGGCACAGTTTCTTTCTGCTGCAGTGAGGTGGCTGTGCTGGGGTATACACGTGTGTCACTAGGGGGTGCCCCGAGAACCAGGCAGGCTCTAACCTGCTCAGCACAGGTGACCCAACTTGCTTGGATCCCTTAAACAGAAGCAGTGGCAATCACAAGTGCTCTGTTTAATTTTCCTGACAGAACCAGGGCAGATACAGACGCTCTCGAGGCCTTTATCACTTCCTTCACTTTTAGAGCTATTTATTAATTGAAATAATAGTTATGCTACCCCTTGCCTCAGACCTACTTTCATCTGTTTAGCAACTGCTTTCTACGAAACACAAAAGAGCTCAGCAATGACACTGGTGTCTTAATTAACCATTGAATACCTTATAGAGCAGCTGTCATAACTCTTGTCACTTGAAAGAAAGCACAGTGGTCCCTGTTTTTTAAAAAAACAACAGATACACAGAAAAAAAAAAGTTGATCTAATGAGCTGTCTTTGATGTGTCTTAAGAATTTTACTTTTTATCCTCGTGCTTTGCACTCACTTAACAATGTAAAGTAGGTAATCTCAGGCCAAGCTGGAGGAGATCAATGAATTTACTTTTCTTCTCACCTTTCAGAGAACTTGGTTGCACAGTGGCTCAGAGAAGTGGTCCAAGATCAGAGATGATGACACAGCTAAGGCTGCTTGTCAGTTAAAAGAAGAGGAAGGGTTGATGTAAGCTTATGTACCCAAAATATTTCTAAACCTTTCCAGCCTGTGGGGCTGAATAAGTCTCGTTAATATTATAAGACCAGAACCTCAAGCCCTTACCTGTTAATGCCAGTGATAGAGCCCTTTACAAAGCTCATTCCAGGGATCCCTGGGTGGCGCAGCGGTTTGGCGCCTGCCTTTGGCCCAGGGCGCGATCCTGGAGACCCGGGATCGAATCCCACGTCAGGCTCCCGGTGCATGGAGCCTGCTTCTCCCTCTGCCTGTGTCTCTGCCTCTCTCTCTCTCTCTGTGACTATCATAAAATAAATAAAAAAAAAAAAATTAAAAAAAAAAAAACAAAGCTCATTCCAAACTCAACGTTCCTTTGAGATCCCAACGTGGCATTTTATGTGTGTTTAGGTGTTAGTCTGGGCTTTTACTGATCACTGGATTCTGCTTGCTTTTAGGAGTTCTACTAGTGCCATCAGTGTTGGAGCCAAACCACACCACCCTTATTATTTTTTTAAAAATTTTTTTATTGGAGTTCAATTTGCCAATATATAGCATAACACCCAGTGCTCATCCCACCAAGTGCCCCCCTCAGTGCCCGTCACCCAGTCACCCCAACCTCCCACCCACCTCCCTTTCCAGACCCCAACTCCCCGCCCACCTCCCTACCCCTTGTTTGTTTCCCAGAGTTAGGTGTCTCTCATGTCTTGTCACCCTCGCTGATATTTTCACTCGTTTTCTCTCCTTTCCCTTTATTCCCTTTCACTAATTTTTATATTCCCCAAATGAATGAGACCATATAATGTTTGTCCTTTATGGACTCTGTCTCTTCACATGGTTGATTGCTGGCTCTCGCCACCAACACTCTCAAATCCTTCATTATCAGGACAGAAGAGTACCCTATGAGGAAGTGAGGAGAAATGTTTTCTGTCTCTGGGCTCATTTAGGAATGTTTCATCTGAGTAAAGCAGTTTGAACCCGAATGTATTCTAGAATAGGATGAGGGAGTTTTTTTTTATTTGTTGTGTACAGCCCCATCTCCCCAAGGTATATATGAGCCCTGACAGCTTACGGCTGGATGATGGGTTCAACCTCCAGCCAGCATAGTGAAGGAGAACAGCCAACACATCCGAACATCTTCCCTTCTGACTCTCAGACTTGTGGCTGCATCTCACTGGCGCTGCCAGATTCTCTCGTGGTGATCCTTGTTTTTCAGCCTGAGGCAGCTCCTCAGCACCCCCGTGCAAATAAATATTTAGAGAAAAGATTACTCTGACTCCACCCACCATGTATCTGAAGCTCCACTCTGCCCCAGTAAGGACCTCCAAATCATAAACGTGAACCTGGTTAAAGAGGAGGCCTTTAATCACATGAGCATAAATCTTGAGGAGGGTGAATGTGCAGATGGCATAATGATTAGCTCGTCTCAAATAAATTTCTACAGTTATATGGTATTAGAAACATGACAAAGAACACGGATGCCTTGTAACTAGTGTGCAGACCCCCTCAAGCACAAAACACATGCCGTCACCAACACTGAGCTTACGGTCCAGAATTAGCAGGCACTCGATAGAAATAATAGGGAAATGATAGCAGCCCAAGGATTGTTAGTACTGACCTTTAAGTTTTCAAAGCAAACAAGATACTTTATATATCACTATATAAGAATGCAAAAGGTACCCCTGCGGGATTATCACATCGATGGGACAGCAAAGCATTTTATAACAGGGGTTTACCATGGAAATCTTAACACCTTAGGAGACAATCTACTCATTGCTGCCTCATTTAAGTCACTGTTAAGTGAACTCTTAGACCAGCCTCCTGTTTTGCATAATTCTAAATCCAGGGTCCCTGGGAAGGCAGTCACCCCTGTAATAACTATTGTGTTTCTATGTATTTATTTCTGTGTGCACTCATCTGTGAACATGCGTTGGGAGAGTGTGGTACCTTCTCAATTGTGAGTCTCTGAATTGCACAGCACTTGGGGGGGAAGAGTGGATATAGTAGTTTTGCCACTTGAACTTCAAAAATGAAGCAGAGCTTTGAGTCATTGCCAGATGACGTGGCTGAGGCCTAGCAAAACTGAGGAGGCCTGATACAAAGTCTGTGTATGAGACTCTGAGGCTGCTGACTCCCCCCGGGGCAGAATGATTCCAGAAGATGTTTATATGAAGCTTCTTGCCAAACGAGCAAATAGGGCCCATAAATATGTCCAGCAGTGGACAGAGTGGACCCTGCGGGTCTGTGCCAAGTGCGCCCTGGGGAAGACAGTGTCACTTGACGTACTCAAAATTTGCAGTGAGTAGAGGCCGGAGCTGGGTTTGCTTGCTTCATGTGTAAAGAGCATCCTCTCCCTCAGTGCAGAGTCTCCATGGTCTTCTCCTGGCACCTTCCAAAACCGCTCATACAAATATTGGGCCCCTGATTGGAGCCTGATGAATACCTGTTGACTTGATTCCCCCGAGCGGGCAAGCTTAGCCAGCAAGGTCAGGATAGCCTCCCCATCCCCAGGAGGGTGTCTGAATTCATCCCCTGCATAAAATGCTTCATATTAGCCTGTTTTCTCTCCAAAGCACCCGTTTTTTTTTTTTTCCTTTCAGCTTTATTTATTGCGTCTGAGAGAAATCCTCAATTAGGAGAACACAAACTCGAACATTTACATATCTTCCTTTTAGCAAAGAGTATGTCCCTCAATTCAGAGCATTCTGCAGGCAGCTCTAGAAGAGAAGAAACCCAGAGCTGATGGCATGCGTCTCATCCCGACTCTGAACTCTGGTGACCTTACTCCTCTATGGTGGGGGGTTTGTAACCTAGAAACCAGCCAACGCTGCAAAGCAGGGTTTTTTCCTCTCAGGGAGCCGTTGTGAAGTGTGTCGCATATACCCTCTGCCCTACCCTACCTCTCCTCACTGCTGTCCTGAGCAAGGTTTTTATCATCTTTTAGCTTTGCACATATGCCTATAAAACAAGATAGAATAGAGTCTAAACAGGAGCAGTGGTGAGTCCTGGTGCCTCCCCGGACCTGGGTTCTAGATGCCAAACAGCAAATATACAAGCAGAGCTCTTAGGTGATGAGCTCTTCTCACATGTAAAGGGAGAGGAAGGCCCTTCTTTCATCTCAAATGAACCCATAGGAAGCTGATCCACAGCCCACAAATTCCTATGAATGAGAAAGATCACCTGGTAAACTTTGCACTACTCTATGGTTTTTGAGGTAAGTAAACATTTGATATTGAGATAAGTAGATGTTTATCTGTTCGAATTCCCAGAAGCGTCACTGCAGAATTTATCTGGTGGCCATGTGACATTACGAGGACATCTTTTAATAAGTGACATATTAAAGGCTAAAAAGCGAAATAGAAATACAGCTAGAACTTCGTTAGAGCAAGCCTTGTTATTCTTCAGATGTGTCTATGATGTTGTCCCATTCCTAATACTCTGATACAGTTGGAGAGAAGAAGAATCTGATTTGATATGGGCTTGATAGTCTTCTGGTTCCCAGACAGTGAGCCAAGGCACCCTAGACATTGCAGGGAACCCAAGAGTGCCAGGAAATATTTTAAATAGTTGGGTAAAGTGTATCAGTTCTTGACATGTGTCAGACATCGTGTGAACTACTAGTTCAAGTCAATTCACAGTTTCATTACTGGAATGCACGACATTCTTTTCAGTGATGTCACACCTTTGCGAAGCTAGGTTTTTGGCAGTTGGTATGATATAAAGCACTGCCACGTGGTTCAATGTGGAACAGGAAATGAGGGCGGGGCTTTCCCATCTAATGCCAAGGTTTCAGAAGTTGTGAAGTCAGTAATTGTGATTACTGAACAATGAAGTGAAAATCTTATTTTTATTTTTCTTTATACATGGAAGTCTTTTTAAAAAAGACTAAATTGGTAAAACATGTTAGGTTATTTGGGCCTAATTAATTAATAAACAGAACCGTAAGATAATTTCTTTTGGCCTAAGAATGCTAAATAAAAAAATTACTGATACATTAATCATGAAACAAGAATGTTTGGGAACTTCTGGGTTAGACAGTGGAGAAGATACATAATCAATGTTTGCTATCGAATAAATGCCAAGAAGTATTTCTTGTGTGCTTATTATATATAGGCATAATTTCAAAACTATAGAGACATACATGTAAGATCTCCCCGCCCAAAGTTGGGGGAAGGCAGTAATAATATGAAGGATGTAGCATGTGCCAGGGCCCGATACTTTACGTGTAATCTTATTATACCTGTGTAAAAACCTACGAGGAAGGTCATATGGTTCTCATTTTATAGAATATAAGACGGTTTCAGAAATAAGACATTTGCCCCAAACCACACATTGGTAGTAAGCGAACAGGCTAGTTAGTATCTGACCCAGCTCTCTTTGGTTCCGAAGCATATTCAGCCTTGTGCTACCAGTCAGCATCTGGGACTGTTGTAACAGCAATATCGAAATAGCAGTCCATGTGTTTAAGTATAAATCAGGAAGATGCCATTTTAGGACTCCCGTGACAATCCAAGTAACTGAGGGCTCTTGGGCTACTTACTATGTTTATATTTTCCTGTGTTGATCAGTTTGTGAGCATACTTAATTCTGTATGTGAGTGAATATTTTAATTTTCTTTTTTTTCCCCCTAATTATGTGGCTGAACCATTTCACTTTGTAGCCTTCCATTTGGCAGACAATAAATGACCCTTTTAATCTTGGTCTTTGTAACTTATACCCGACAAAAGTTAAAAAGCACCAAATGATGCCAGTTGTGCTGTGATTGTCACGTTGTGTGATGTGCAAGCTTAACCCATAGCAATTAAAGCAGCTCAGAGAAGGAATTTTCCATTTAGACTAAGGGGGAAAGGCTATCTGGCTCTTTCCAGGAAACAACTAAAATAATTCTGCAGAAAATCTGCTTTCCTGATCTTTGCATAAGGAAAGACAGGCTGTTGGGTGGAAGCTAGCATGACTCTGGGCTTCCCTCACTGTGCTGTATTGGCTGGATTAAGGAGTCCTCAATAGCATCTCAAAAAAGAGTTTGACTTTGTGGTCTGACATTTGTATAATGGATATTCTGTACACACATTCCCCAGATTTTGTTGATTCAGAGATTACTCAAACTCCATCCTGATAAAGCTGTATTTAATCTGGGTTTACTTAGTCGTTTGTTTAGTTTAAAGGGTGGAGAGTTGTTTTGGAAAGTGGGCTGCTACTTGCGCTGAAAAGGCTTTTTGCTGACGTCCCTACCTGGTGAAATGGCAAGAGGTGGTTTCAGTAGATGGTCAAGCATGTCAGATATCTATCAACCTAACCTTAAGAGAACACCATGAAAGAAGTGTGGCTGAAAACTGCTGGGTTCTGCTTGCCTCAGGAAACTCCCTGTCTGGGTTACTTACCTTTCATTACTAACATTTTACCCAGTCATTATACTGGATTTCCCCCTTTCCCCTCAGAAAATTAGTAATCATGTCATTTCCAATCCATATTTGTGCATTCGATCAGTTAAGAGCTGTGAAGGTACCATGTCCATATTGGGACATAGACTTTAGTGTATCACATGATAATCTGCTTTTGATCTGTCCAGGTGGTCTGTGCTCTGTGTTGAGGACTTTTGGAAATGATGTATGCCTATTTACTTACTTCTCTGAGGTTTTGTCTGGGAGATCCTAAAGCAGGATAGAAGAAGATGAGGTTGGAAAATGGCGTGTGTAAAACATGTTTGCATTTTGGCTGCCCAAGGCTCAGCCGTAGTTTCAGAGGCAAAGCTGACAACCCCTGGTGGCGTGGGGATGAAACGCTGCTGCTTGTTTCCTCCCCTAAGTAGGATGTGGACGGCTCCTGACCCCAACGCTGGCTTACACATGGCATGAAGGTCAGTTGCTGCCCATGGAACTCCTCGCTAGATGTTTTCTGCAAGTTCCAGGAAATATCTACCATGCTCTCATCCATCAGTAAGCCCTAGATCATAACTTGTTCCCCACCGCATCCCCCCATGCCCTCCTATCAGATCCCTGAAAACTGTGTACTACACAGAACTTCTTCACAGAAACTTGGAATAGCTGTTCCTCGGAGCGCCTCGCCATCCAACCCCATGTGATGTTTCCCAAAAAGCATTGCCTCATTTTTTGAAGAGTTCTCCCCCATTTGCCCTCCTGCCTCCATTTTAACCCTAGAGGACCTATACAGAGATTTATCAGTTCTGATTATTTCTCTTCCTTGAGCCTAGAACGAAACCCATCCCTGTAGTAAACAGAAGGCCTCCAAAGCCTCAAGGTCATCCCGGCTCTGCCCCATACATGCTCTAGAGTTACCAGAACCGGGTTCAAATATTAGTTCTGTCACTTACTGATCTGCAGCTTGACCAGCCTGAGTCTCTCCTTCTTTGACCTATAGAAAAAATAATTCTATTTCATTGTGCTATTATGACTAATGTTAGATGCGTCATTGCAGGTCAAATGCCTAGCATCTAGTAGACACTCAAGAATTACCACTTCCTTTTCTAAACTTACAGTTTCTTGACAACTACTTAGGATCCATCCCAACATTGGCTCCTCTGGGACGAGGATAGAAGGAGGCAGGAGTGTTAGGAAGCAGGAAATCTTTTCTCTGACTCAGAGAAAAGGCGGCGGTCTTGCCTATTCTTTTTACAGAGTCTTCCTTTCTTTATTGTGGGCACAGTTTTGCTCTCCCCGTTGCATGACTCTGTGTCTAAGAGGTAGCATAAGAAGACTGAAGTGAAATGAATTAAGATGCAGGACTACAGCTGTCAAGTCTTAGGGGATCTGGTAAGCATTACGTGTGCAAGCATTATCTGATCTATGGGCAGACGTCGTAAAATGTCCAGGTTCGTCTCTTTCATTTAAGTTGCTTTTTTTTTCAGTGAAAGGGCAGTTTCGTAAGAACTTCCACAGAAATAAAATCCACAGCTCACTTGGAAAACAAGGGGCTCATTTGGGGGCTCAAAATAATCTCTTCAGCCACCGCAGATCTAGCCAGTGGACGTGGAACACGAAAACACAGTGTGGCAGTTAATCACACCGAGGGAAACTTATCCTCACCCCATGAAAATAGGCTCCCAGACATGTTGCAAAGATCATTAGCTCATGCTCTCCTCTGCCTATTCATCTAGCATTCACACCCCCTCCACTATAGGAACAAGATTTGAGGCACACTGATTAATGTAATCTCTACTGAGGTGGAGACTATTGTAGACATCCTGATTACTCATTAATCCCACAGGCAGAGATCTGGAGATGTCATTTTTGAGATAATGAGTGCAAAGCCCTGATACGTAGTCAAGTTAGGGCAGAACTGGGGGTGAGCGGGGGGTGGGGGGAGGGCTTGTAGGACAGTGAGTAGAGCTGCCTTATCAGCCTTATCGGCTGATGGATAGAGGAAGCAAATGGCTATCCTTATGGGCCTCCTCTGGGCCTCTCTCTCCTTTTTATGACTATAGCTCACCTCTGCAGGCCTCACCCCTAAGTGACTGGTGTTGTCCTCGTTCCCACTGCTGCCACCAAACAACACACACACATGTGCATGCAGCAACCCCTTCCCAAAATTGCCTTTCCCATGAGGTCCCCTGTTTCTTCATCTCTTCTCAACCTGAGGAAGATACTATATCCTGACCTCATTCTTCGTGACCAGCCAGCCTGTGAGAAGGGGAATTCATGTTACTGAGCTCTGTCCAGTTGGCAAACCTCACACAGTGTGCTCTTCCTGTTTCTCTGTCCACTCCTCATGGGTAGATACTCTTATTCCTCTTTTGTAAATGACACAGCCGAACGTCTAGAGGTGACATGACTTGCCCAAGTTCACAGTCCTAGGAAAGCATGGCTCTTGGATTCCAACTTGGGTCTGTATAACCCCAGGGCTAAATTCTCTCAGCGATGCAACCAAAATAAGACTTGCTAAATTCTCTAGAGTCTTGCTGATTAAGTAGACTTAAGGGCCTTCCTCTTGTAATAATTTAATGTGCAAAGGGTACTCCTGGACTTAAAATATCATAAGGATTTTTTAGTGGTGGAGTTTTAGGCATAAAGTAGATTGGGAAGAGGAATATTTGGGGGTTGGAATTTTCGGTCACTTCCTCATATCACACTGTGAAAAGGAATAAATAGCCTAAAACCAGGTCTGTAGCTAAGGCGCTGTATGCGTATCAGGAGAAGTATTTTTGTCTGGCAATGGATTTTTTTTTTTTGATGGCCTAATGGTGGAAATGGGAAATTTAGAAATGCAGTGTGTATCCAAGGGGGTAAAATCAATCCTTATTCACACATGGAGCATTTTGCAAGTATGTTAGCTTTCCATTGATTGGCATTGGTGATTTCCAGGGTGCGTTAGCTTTGAGATCTGATATGAGAACAAACGTTTGGGCAGATATGAAAATGGGAGGCAGATATGAAAATGGCCTTGCTGGATCACCCTCTCGTGGGAATAAATGCCAGTGTCTCTAAGTGCTTACAGTGTGAGTGAGTCTTTTCTACATGCAAGCCTAATGAACAGAGACAGACCTCCCTAATCCGGTGATAAGGAATTCCAGAGACTGCTCAGAACTATAACACAAGTCCTGATTGATGGTTTTAAGGGAGTAAAAAAGATCACCCTTTACTGACAGAATTAAATGTGTACTCTTGGGACTCCTGGGTGGCTCAGTGGTTGAGCGTCTGCCTTTGGCTCAGGGCGTGATCCTGGGGTCCCGGGATCAAGTCCCACATCAGGCTCCCTGCGTGGAGCCTGCCTCTGCCTCTCTCTCTCTCTCTCTCTCTCTCTCTCATGAATAAATAAATAAATAAAATCTAAAACCAAAAAAATGTGTACTCTGAGAAGGTTGCCAGTTAAAAAGTTCGATATGATCAATGTTTACCTTTTCCTAATTAAAAAAGGAACCACCTACACATGTTTAAGGAAGAAGTTTAAGCTCTTATCCTCACCGAATGAAGGAATCGAGCAGCTGAATCTTAAGGAAAGAGACCAAGTGGAAAGAGCTGGAAAGCTGAGGTGGGAGTACTAGCTTACAAGAGCCATATATTAATTGTTCTCAGGAAAATTGCTGAGGGAGGAGAGGGCAGTACTTGAACACGTGTGCTGTATGGGCAAGCGTCTGGACCACGCACAAGGTGCTTGTAATGATTTATTTCCAGCCACTGACTTTGCTGTGAATGACAGAGTTTATTTTATTTTATTTTTTAAAGAAGAAGCCTCAGCCTAAGGAAACACTGTGCTTCCACGAGATGCCAAGCTATTGAAAGAGCTGTTCCGGGAGGAGGGTGGGGGCAGGGCAAGTATATTTTCTAAGATTTTCCGATACTAAAACCCATTTACGACTGTTGAGGAAAATCTCTCTGACGGAGGATTTAGCTCTCACTAATCCTTAAGTGACTTGTTTTGACAGAGCCTTTATAGGAGATTTTCTCAGTAACTTTGGTGTGCTCTAAAGGAGCAATTACTGATTTGTCCTCCAGCACCTTCTTCTTTAATTCTTTTATTTTCACCCATTTAATGTATGCCAGTTAATGAACTTCATGTAGGATCCAAAATAGCAAGAGAATCCAAGCAGGACTGTTTACTGTAGAAAGTCAGGAACGTTTGGATTTTCTTGGATCTTCCATTCTCTTTCTTGCCTCCGGGTATCAAGGACCTGGATTTCATTTCGTGTGTCATGTGGCCTTCTCAGCAGATTCTTTGACTCAAGCTTGTGGAAATCGAGCCCTACTTCTTATTTACACTGCACTTTCTCTGCATAAAGACATTTTCTCCTGCTTGAGGAACGAGCATGGGGACCCCGGGTTTTTAAGCCTCCCGGTGTTTGCTTTTGCTCACATAGGCGTTATCTTTCTAGGTGACTAAAGGAGCTGGAGCACACTGCTCGCCTCCCCGTCCAAGGGACCGCTCGATGCTGGTGCCATGACAACGGGGCCCTCACATCTGGCGCTTCGATCTCCCACCCTGCCTGCTGCTACGAAGGGATTTTTCAATTCCACCTCACATGCCCTCTCCCAAAGTGTCATTAAACCACACCAAAAAAAAAAAAAAAAAAAGGGGGGGGGCAGCCTGGACGGCTCAGCAGTTTAGCGCCTCCTTCAACCTGGGATGTGATCCTGGAGACCTGGGATGGAGTCCCACGTCAGGCTCCCTGCATGGAGCCTGCTTCTCCCTCTGCCTCTCTCTCTCTCTGTCCCTAATAAATAAATAAAATCTTTAAAAAAAAAAAAAAATCTCACACCAGCAGAGGCCTCAGTGGGTTCTTCCAGCCCACAGGTTCTCAGAGTATAGGCCCCAGCCAGACCAGTGGCATGGGTACCGCCTGAGAACTCCTTAGAAATGCAGATTCGAGGGGCCCAGCAACCTGGGCGATTCTGAGGCAAGCTAAGGGTTGAAAAGCTACTATATTCTCGTCCCTTGCCTGTCTTGCTTACAGGAAGGACTGCAAAGGAACTACCCTCCCAAAGAACTGCTGCCTAGCCCCTCAGAAACCCCCAGATTCGTGACTCCACGAATGCTCAATTGTGGTCTGTGACTTTGAAAGCTTCCTCGGCACAGTGAGGTTTCTGGTCCTAATTTATGACTGGTTTCACTCTTTTTTTTTTTTTTTTCTCTTAATGTCATTAAGCCATGCCAGTGACAGGATGGCTGCTAGGGTGTGGCAGGAGAGAGTTATGAGTTTTCACGAAAGTGTACAAAACTCTAGGCAAGCATTAACATACTGAGTTTTAAATCATTCTTGAGACTTTTTTGAAAGCCGCCTGCTTTAATCCTCTTGTCAGGGAGCTGCCAAGGTTAAAAAAAATGATCGCCGAAGCAGCTTTGCCAGCTTTGCAAAGTCAAGCCATGAGAAGTCTTCACTGGAAGAACTGTCCCTTGTGCCCATTTGGCCAACGGAGATGGTTTTTAGAGAAAGAAAGAAGCCATGACATTGGTTTTGAGGAGAGGAGCATTCTGGGAGGCCTCTTGGGGGCGGGCATGGGGTCACCCTGTAGGCACTTAAGTGTTCACGTTGCTGCTTGACGGGGTGACGGCAGCCCGGTCTCTGTGGACTGGAGGAGAGGACCTGGACTGGGGACCTGGGAAGGCAGGATTCGGGTCCTGGTTCTCTCTTCACAAGTAGCGTGACCTTGGGCATTAGTGTTTCTGACATTTGATTTCTTCATTTATAATATAGAGGAGGTTATACCAGGTGACCTCTAAGGGTCCTTTCAACTTTACAATTTATGATTCTGGGATTCCTTCTCCCATCTGGCTCCCTGCACCATCCTTCCCCTTGTGTACAGAAACAGCCGAATTTATTGATCTCTCAGAGGCTCCGTCACCCACTTCTCCTTCCTCCACGTCCCCTCGCCCCTTAAGAGCCTCTCCCTTATAGGGCTTGAAACAATAAAAACACATACAGGGGATTCTTGTCTTTTCAGCTGCTTAGAGTTCACCTGCTAATTGGCTTCTTTCATTTCTTATGGAGGGTGAGGCGGGCCCTGGAAGATGACAGAGTCTGTGTCAGGCAGGGCAGGGGTTTCGTTACCCAGAAATCCTTCGGCGGGTCTTGAAATGAAAACGTGTAATAATACTTTCTTTCCTCAGAAAATCAGGACTCCCAGCCCTAATCCCATTCCCACTTGCCCTGTCCTCTGAAGAAACCAAGCTGCTAAAAACACAGCAGAGGTGAGACAAAGGACATGGTTGCTAATTGCTGTTGAGCATTCTGGGAGAGGGGGTTGAGGGAATGTCCTATCATCTTCTCGCATTTGCCTCCAGTTCTGGGAATTCTCTCCCATCTTTGGTTCGAGCTGTGTCCTTGGGTAACCTGGCCAGGCAGGCCCTTTGCTGTTGAAGTGCATAAAGGCAGACATCAGATGATTCTCTTCAGCCCATTTCACTCAACTGGAGTTTAAAGGTTAGACGACCCTCTGCTAGCTCGGGCCATGCTTGGAGAATTCATCTGGGCCCAAAGTCTCCCAGAAGCCTGGGATGGTGGGAGAGAGGGTCAGCAAGCACGCATCTCACGTCACCACTGAATGTCTCAGGAAAGCACCTTGTAGACTCCACTACATCTCCACTAAGATGTTCCAGGTAAACATGAGTACAGTGGTCACATAACCACTTCTTGCAGGCCGAGAGCATGCCAACTTTCCTCCTCCTCTTTATACCTTGTAACCTCTGAAACTGGAACCCACTAGAAGATTCCCTTTACCCCGTGACAGGGAACGAGTTCATCTCATAAAAGGATTCTGAGTATATTTCTTTTTTTTTTTTTTAAGTATATTTCCTTCTCAGGAAAGTTTCCAATTCCGTGAGGAGTGAACCACAAAGTCAGGAATGGTAGCTTTGGCTTCCTTTCTGCTCTTCCCTGACATGGAGGAGCCTATCTGTGATATGCAGAGAGTCAGCTCAGAAGTCTTCATTTTTATCTTGGGTCATAGGCACTGGCAGTGCCAGCAGTGCCAACTGGAGAAGAGCAGAAAGGCAGTGACTTGGGGAGGATTAGGGAGGAGGAAACCTTTTAAGACACAGGCATTCAGGTGGGTGGCGTCCAAGCACCATCACCGAACTCTGTTTCCCTTCACTGGCTCCATCCCTATATAATTACTCTCCTCTTTGAAAAAGCTAAGTATCTGTTATGAGTGTTAATATTCCAGGTTTGGCATCTTTGAGAATCGTATCATTTAAAAGGAGCATTTGGGGGACACCTGGGTGGCCCAGTGGTTGAGCATCTGCCTTTGGCTCAGGTCGTGATCCTAGGGTCCTGGGATCGAGTCTTGCTTTGGGCTCCCAGCAGGGAGCCTGCTTCTCCCTCTGCCTGTGTCTCTGTTTCTCTCTCTGTTTGTGTCTTGTGAATAAATAAATAAAATCTTAAAACAAAAACCACAATGATATACCATTTGAAAAAAATAAAATAAAAGGAGCACTGGGTTAGGAATCTCAAGACCTGGTTTCCTATTCCGATTTTGCTGTCAGCTAGCCTTGTGATGCTGGGCAGACATTTCCTGCCTTTCAGCCTCGGGTTCCTCACCCTACTAAGGAGGACTTTGGTCAAAAGCAGAGATGGCAAATCATGGTCCATGCACTGAAGAGGGCCCTTCACTGACGCCTACATCCTTTCCTAGAAATTCCAGATGAGGTCTCAGAATCCTTCTCCACACAGTGCCTTCAAGCAGCCATGACCCCTTCAGAGTTCAGAGTTGACCATTTGTATAAAAATTCTCTGCCAATCTTTCTTAGATGGAAGCATGGAAATTGGCACGGTGTCATCAGGGCATGTAGGAGTGGTACTTAACCCAGCCTCGAAGTCTGGGGAGCAAGGAAGGCTTCTAGGAGGAGGTGACTTCAAAGTTAAATCTTGGAAAATGAGAGATCAGGGGATGGGAGAAAGGGTTGCCTGGGTACAGAGAACAGAAGGAACAAAGGCAAGAATGGAGAACAACACAGAGTCTGCTGCATTTTTATTTTGATGGCATGTAAGGTGTCAAATGTGGGACAGCAGGAGATGAGGCTGGGAAGACCGGCCGAGACCAGATCAAGGAGGGTCTTGGAGACCAGGCTTTGGAGGTGTGGTTTCGCTTGACCTGTCTCTTGTCCTTCATGCCCCCGCCTTGTCCCCTCGTGCTGGCTGGTGGTTTCTGAGCCTGTACCTCTCTGCTTCTGTCTTTTGTTGCTCATTTGACCTTGCAGTTGTCCCTGGCTCTGACTCTCTCTGCAGCTAATACTGTTCCTCTCATGACCTCTGTCCATGTGACCTGGCCAAGTGCTGACCCTTGACCAGAGACCCATCCTAGATGCTCGTCTGTTCTTCCACATTCTGAGCAGCTCCCCATCCAATTTCTCTACTTTCTGTGTGTATCTTATTCTTCGCTGACCCCTTACCCTCTCCCACTGCACACACGCACACACATACACAGGCGCACGCACACACCAGATCTGAAGCTTACATCAAGGGCACTTGCGAAATATTACATAATGACACCTTCCTTCAGATAGAGTTTGGGCCAGTTAGAAAAGGAAAAATGGGCTCATTTGCAGGATCATATCAGCTCACACATGGAAGAGGGTCTTTTGAGGCTCTAATGGGCAGGCAGCTGATTCTGACAGCAGAATTCTCGGTCCTTGATCTTCCCAAGACATCTCCCCCCTGTTTTGAACATTAGCTGTGGTGTGGGTCCTTCCCACGGAGAACTGTGAATCCTATTCAGCCGCCTCCTTGTGATTTGGACATGAACAGGGAGCTTTCTCTGTCTACTTAATTCCCTTTGAAAGCTTTCTCGTCCCACTATTGGGCACTTCAGAGAGAGCACTGCATTAATATCTTCTGCTCTGGTTTCAACTTGGTATGGTTTTGTGATCTTAAAATAGATGGAATTACCACGGCAAGCATTGTTCTGCCTTGAACTTAAAGTCTCAAGAGCAAGTACTTCTGAAAAAGTTAATCCTTTTCTTATTTGCAAGGATTCTGGACTGCAGTTTACAAAGAAATATGCTAAATTATTTATAATCCAGGATTATTACAATACCAAAGATTTCCTTGCATAACATCCCAGCTCCACTAAAATGGCACAAACAGAACAGCTCTTGGCCACACCTTATCTCAGCTGCTCTCTGCAGGCCCCACAAAGGGTCCCTGAGGCTGATGCCCTGGCCACAGGAACCCACGTTCTCCGAAGCATCACCCTCCTTGGCTCATGTGCTCACGATTGTGCTGCTGGGACCTCTGGTGTGGACAGGCAGTGTATTTCTTAATAGCGGGCATGTTATTTCCTAAAATTTGTACCCTGCATTCTTCTGAGAGGAGTTGGGATGGTCAATAGTTAAAAGGTGGTATTAATGAGACATTTTAGAAACCTGCAGTTTTCTCAGCCCATTGCCACAATTAGCTTTGAGAAAACTCATTGCGCTCCCATTTTGCACAAATGTCAGGGGGTTAGAAGAAATGATTGTGAAAGCGCCTTCAGTTCTAACATCAGGTAACTTTAAACGAGGACTGGAATAATGCAGGGATGCTTACGTGGATGGTGAAGATCATTGGAAAAGAAGACGGTGACATCTGAGTTATTGTGGAAAGATAGAGCCTGAGAATCCTAATCCCTTCCACGAGTAGTGAAACTTCCAGAGTATATGTAGCTATGTATAATACATTTTCCTCTTTTTCCAAAATTAGGAAATTACTTGATGCTATTTTATAATCTCTTGCTCTGAGAAAGAGCAAGAGATTATAAAATGTGTTTTCCTGGTTTGGCTCCACTGCTCTTTGACATTTTAGCTTTGGAGATTCTGTATCTTTGCCTGCAAGGGAGGCCAGATCTAAATCCCAGTGGGACATGGGACCTCTCAAGCACCCTCCCTGCACGGCGCTGCTCCCATTTCAGCTCACCACGAGGCTTCAGACCCTCGTCTATGCCACAGTCATTCTCCCCAACTCTCTTGCCTTTGACTGTGTAGAACCGTGCATTTTGTTCTCTGCCAAATACGGATGTGTCTCAGCACTCACTAGCCAGTCTGCCTTGTTAGGCAGGGAAGCCTGTTCACTGGGGCGCTGGGAGGAAAAAGAACTAACAACTGTCAAATGCTAAGGTGCTTGCCGGTCTGTGGGTATTGCAGAAAGATTGATTTCTCACTCGCTTTCTTCTTAGCACCCTTTCCTACCTCTGCCAAAGGAGGCTGGACTAAACAGTCAGTCGTTCAGCAAACATTTAGTGACATCCCTCTCTACCCAGAACTGTGCAAGGTGCTAGATGCACAGGGCTGGGGCACCTAGTTCCTGCCATCGAGGAGTCCAGAGTGAAGTGGGAAATAGCCAGCTCCTTCCAGGATGATGGTGGGGCAAGCATAGGATGCTCACGGGACCATGGGAGGCAGACTTCACTCCAAGTACAGGGCTGGGGGTATAACAAGGGTCAGGAAAGGTCCCTAGGAGGTGGTCCTCTTATTCCTAAGCACATCTTCCATGTGACCGTCTTCTGGGTTCCAGTGACTGTCTGTACATTGACAACACACTTGTCTTTCTTTCCATGATGAAGGTTCATTCTCTGCTGCCACCCTGCTGTTCCTCTGCACAGAAGGGATGTGCAGTCTGATATCTCTGCCCCAGGCCCTTGTTGCCATCTCAGGAAGGACTGGCCAAGTGACAGGCTCCTGTCACACAGGGCAGGGACAGCTTTGCTCTCTGCTGCTCTCTCGAATCGACAAACACCTGCCTGACATCTTAAAGGGAAAGAAAATCTTGAGGTGAGCCAGAAAGGCACCTAGAGTTAACAGAGCAAGAGGACAGGTGAAACAAGAAAACAGCAAAACCAGAGAACACTTGCTCAGAGGAAGTGTTGTGAATCAAGCCAGGGAAACCAATGTGTGGCTGGGTGTCTATGAGGCCAGGGGAGCCTGGTTGATGAGGTGAGGGTCTCAGAGCAAGACGGGCATGGAGAGAAGCCATCCTGGACCACCTCTAAGGATAACCTTTCTTGGCGGAGTAGAGCTAATTTTTAGGATCTCTTCATGTTGAGTTCTCACTAGCCTTTTTCGATGCTTGTGATTAGACTCCATGAAGTATTAGACTGTGTGGAGGAAGCTCTGAGGAGTCTGGCTGTTCTTAGGTGAAACAGAATGTCACTGCTGAAGCCTGAGCTTCACCTCCTGCTCATCACCGCAGCCAGGCACAGGCGAGGCAGTGGTGTGGCACTTGTGTGGGGACAGCTTGAAGCCTGCCTTAGTACTTCGGAACGACCAGCCTTTCAAGCTACCACTGTCTTGCGCCGAAGAGAGTGGGCTATTTTTAAAAGCTCCTTCTGTACCCTCTGCCCACCCAAATACCAAATAACCACGAGCGTGCAACCCCAAAGAAAGAAATAGATGCCCCTGAAGTCACATCAAACATGCCTATAAAGATACTTTTTTTCTACCTATTTGATACTCCTGCTTCTTTGCCTTTTCCTTCTCTTTCTGCTCCTCTGCTCTTGTCTATAATATGTAGAACACTTTGGTTTGCCGAGCTTGGGTTTAATCCTGGCAAGGGTCTTCAATAATGCTGAGACTTCTGAAATTCCTATAAAACCCCAGTTTGGCTGCCTTTTATCATGAACCAGGCATGCACCCTAGTGACAGCATGATAGTCAGAGTAGGAACAAGAGAATGTCTTCACAACTGACCAAATAACTAGATCCCTTCAGGCCACGAAGGGTTGCAAATCTGATATGCTTAACATCTCTGTGAAAAGATCATAGAGGCACCTGAAACCTTTTTACTAATTCCAGCTCACTCTCGTGCTCCCTTGCTCTCTCATTTTTTCTCTCTCAGCTCTGGCACAGGAAAGTATCTTGCTGACAAAGAAGACAGCTTTCTTCTGACCTGTCTTGATTTTTATTTGCAACAACCTGATGAAGAGCAAATCACTTCCAGAAGCAATACAAACTATTGAGTAATGCAATTTTGTGCTCCAGGGGCGGAAGAGAGATAGTCACAGATGATGCCATTCTAGGAGGCTGTTAGGTTTAAGTGTGGTGACCACAAGTCTCATCTGGTCTTCACAAATGGTAGGGGTTTTAGAGTTTTTAGCTGTCTTCCAAGTCTGTGCCACAAACACTTAGCAAGTGTGCCAGACCATTCCAGAAGGGACCCAGTTGTCTAGGAAGAAGTCATAGCCATAAAACACATTCATTGCAAAACCTAGATGATGGCGTACTAATTTTAGTAATGGCTTAAGTTGTTCTTGAAGAGTTTTAAGCCTTTCATCGCCCTTACATTGTTTATGCAAGGAAATTTGTTATTTTCATTACTGTAGACCCACCTCAGGTGGAGATCAAAGTGGTCTATATTGACTAAGCAAATGGGTTGAAATATTTTGCAGGAGGCATTGAAATCCATCGTTATAACTGGGTGGCCCTTGGCAGGCTGACTCTATAAGGAGTTTAACATAAGCAAGTGTAAGGAAAGGTTCCACAGGAACCACCCAGGCATGGAATTTGGGCCTTTCATGTGGGATATTCCTTCACTTGGTTGTAGGCAAAAACGTTGCAGTGAAAAGCCTTTGAGACCTACTTATGCCTCAATCCTCATGAGGCTGTGGGATGAGACGGAGTAATTGATACAGAGGAGTCCCAGCCTCACTCATCTGTGTCTTGTCATGCAACTAGATCCCATTAGAACCTTCTAGTTATTTTTTCTTATCTCCATTCTCAGGGACCCTCTCCATCTTTGGGGGTTTTTTTAATGTCTATATTATGGATGTTTAGATGGTCCACCTCCTGTCAAATCGTGCTGTCTGATTTGGTTGGGGAAATGCTGTCTCCAAATGTAACAAGGTCTTGTCTGCCTTTCCCTTTAAGGACCTTCTGCATACCAGATGGGATTCTTTTAAAGATGCCCTCTATTTGGTGAAGTTCTAACAGTGAGGAGGGTTGAGATCTAAACAGGACAAAGAGTGAGGCCATTGTTCGCCTGGAAAAATCAGAGTGTCCAGGAAATGAGGTGACAGAGAAACTAGCTGAGTTTTGGAAATAGGAGGCGAGGCTGGGTGAGATGGTGTGGGGATCACGGACCGTGGGAGCCTCCGCCAGTAAACCAGGCACTGTGCTCCATGCTTCACATCTACTTTCTCATGTGACAATCATAACAACCCCGTCAAGTAGGTGGTGTTATCCCTGTTTTACAGATGAGGAAGTTGAGACTCAAAGAGCATAATAATTGCCTGAGTCATCTACTAGCCAAGTGACGATGCTGCAGTTTGAGCCAGGACAGTTTCTACTTGCATTGCATTGCACTGCTTTCCAGCAAGAGCACCAACTCTATTTTATCTCTTTTTTCAGGTAGACAGGCAGGCAGGCAGATTCTGAGGCAAAGCTAATGTTGAAAATGGACAGTCATAGCCCTCTTGTCTAGACCAGACTATTACTGTATAACATGCTACCCCAAAACTTTGGAGCTTAGAGATAAAGCTATTTTATTCTATCTCACATTAGTTATGGGTTAGGAATCCAGGGAAAGCTAACCTGGCAATTCTGCTATATCACGTGATATCAACTGCAGTCATTTGTTGGTATTCAGCTGTAGCCAGGCTAGTCTCAAGGGGCTAAAATGACTTTACTTGTGTGTCTGGTAGCTTGGCAGGGGCAGCTGGAAGTTGGGGGCTCAGCACCCCCACCCCGTACCACCTTAATGTGTTCTTGAGTCATCTCTACCTGACCCGACCACACAGTAGCTAGAGTCAGTTCAGGGCTCCAAGAGAAGATGGTGGAAGCCACCAGTCTTCTTAAAGGATGAGCCCCAAACACATATTGCTTCATTTCTGCTGTACTGTATTGATGAAAGCTTCACAGGCCAACCGAGATTCAAGAAGAGAAAAAATCAACCTCACTTTTTACTGGAGGGACTGCCAGGGAACTTACAGCCATCTTTCTTCTACCACAGTCATATAGGCTCTTTGCATGCAATCAAGTGCAAAGACTGCTTTTAAGCACCGAGCTATGAAGAAAGCCACATTCGTTTTGGTGGCCTATTAACCTTCAGTGGCTCCCACCTTTGTCTCAACCTCCCCTAAGTCCCTAAAACCTACGTTCAAGAAAGATGAGATAGCTAAGACTCACATGCCCTTTGGGGAGGGGGGCATTTTCATTGTGAGCTGTATTTCTAATTAGAGAATGGAAGGATTTTTCTCTTGTTAAAGGAACGTGTTGCTTCTCAAAGTTCTAGGGAGATAAAGAAGGCAAAAGAGAATGGGTTTGGGCAAATGGTCCTTGACAGAGTCAGTACTAACTCCAGACTATTCCAGCAACTGCTCATTCTACCCCAAGACTGATTGCTTGGGTCCACTCCTTCCAGTAAGCTCTGCACACGCTCCCTCTCTTTTTATATTCCTCTCTTCTTTTCTTCTATGACTCTTCTACTCTCTCTCTCTCCATACACATATTTGGGTTTATATTTAGATTTGTTTATTTTCTTCGTTCACCCTACCAGGATGACCACAAGTAGTCAAATATATAAAATCATCACACATTTTTTTTTCCTACTTAGGTGACATAAGGATCTAACCATTCCAGGAAAAGGGCAGATGACATTTTTCAGGGTTGCAGTCCCAACGAGGCATTTGTGAAAAGGGGGAAAAAAAAAAGTTCTACAAAGGCTGTGAGAATTATATTCATGGGTCTGGGTTAACACTGGTCTTTTTAGGTTGTTCCAAAAGCTAGCCTCTCATGTCTGTGTCATTTTCTTCTTCTTCTCTCTCTCTCTCTTTGGGATACTTTTTTCTGTTCTATTTTGAGCACCACAGCATAGCTCTTTTATTCCATTTGTCAGCTGCAGATGCACATCCAGTTGAAAAGCACCCCCAGCCTCCACTGCCACAATGCCTCTGATCTTGTGGCCACTGGAGCCTCTGACCACATGAGTCTGTTGATTTGTGGCTTCTCTCTTGTTTTAGCTCTTGGTGTTACCAGTGGGAGAAAAGCTCAAGTGAGGGAAGAATGCTGAAAGAGTAAACCAGTTATAACAAAGCACTGTGGCCAGGCCGGTGGGTTATCATAATCCCCATATTTTGAATCCATGGCAGCTGTATCATTGCATCCCTCAATTGCGTCATGGAATGGGCTTCCCAAGCACCAAATGCACTTTCATATGCCCTTGCGTCCGGCATCTTTTTCCTCCTTTATTTAGGTTCTACTATGTTCTTTTATTTTTTTGCAACAGCAGAATAATCTACATATTATTTTCTGGTTATAAAAGTAACACAAACTCATTGGAGAATCTTCAAAAAATAGAGAAAAATAAAAAGATACTGATTATTATGTCATTCATTGGTAATCATATTCATTCATTCATTTCATTCATTCAACAATAATTCTTATGGACCTACCAGGAACACATAAATGCAGAAGGAATCAAAAGGACAAGATGCTTAGACTCACAGACTTTAGTTTAATGGGGAAACCAACACTAAAATAAAAAAAACATGATTTTTAGCAGCTGCATAGCATTCCATCATTTGCATATATGTGGGGTTCGATTAGCACTGTCTTTTTATATAATTTATTAAACCAAGCTTGAATTTGTTACACTAATCATTGTTAGATATTTTGATTATTTTCAAGGCTTTGTTATTATAGAGCTTCACTTCACATTATGGTATGTAAACCTATGAAATTCTCAGTGAACGCTTTTAAGACTCTGAATATATGTTATCAATTTGTTTTCTAGAAGCGTCCCCATTTGTGCCATTTACCCAGTTTCACCCTACCACCTCATAATGCTGGTCTTGCCATACTCTTGCCAGCAGGAGATATTAACTAGTCAAGCTAAATTTCACTATATTCAGTCTTTCAAAGTGAAGCAGTGTGTTGTTTTCTGCTTATAAAAGCAATAAATGTTCATTGTGAAAGCAAAACAAAAATAACAAACCAAATAAATCCAGGCTGGACATATCAGAACAAAGGAGAAAAATCAGTGCAATCCACTCTTCACAGATTATCGCAGATTACATTTAGGTGTGTATCCTTTTTTTTTCTGAGGTTAGGTGCCATTTTCAGAGCAATTCCTTTTATACTTGCCTTGGGGAAGACCTATAGGACCAGCTAACCTGGATGCCATGCTTGGCCTCTGCTATTACCTGGCCAAATTCTCCAATTCTGACTTTCCCTCCCCCTAGGCTTTAGTATCTTCGTCTGCGAAATGAGGGTTGGCCTAACAGATTCTTATTACTGTGTTCCTTTGAGGCCAGGGTTTCTCAACCAGCACCTCAAACTTGACCTTTGGGGCAGGACAATTCTTTGTTGGGGGGTTAATGTATGCATCGGAGGGTAACTTAGCAGCATCCCTGGACTTTGCCTATTGGATGCCAGTAGCCACTATCACCCCCGGATGTATCAATCAAACATGTCACTAGACATTGCCAAACGTACCCTGGGGGCAAAATCACCCGCGTTGAAAAGCACTGTTTTGAGAAAAAAAAAAATTCTATAATTCCGCATCTAGTGAATTTTAATGGCTACTGCAAAGCAAAACTTTGGGTGATAGCCAGCATGCTTTGTGTGAGGAGGCAGAAGAGGTGGTAGCTATAAGAACAGCAGGGCTAATTGAAGAGGAAGCACCACCTGGGTACTGGCCTGGATAGCATGCTGGGGACAGTTCTGGAACCCGTACACATGAGGACAATGCTCTGAGCCATATTTACGTCTCAGGTGCCCATTCATGGTCAGTGGGTAGGAAAACAAATTTCTTTTGTAATAGTTATATTGTACGCCAGCAAGGTGATGAATTATTGAATGGGTTCTTTTTTATATAAACATATTTATCATCTTTCCTTTTCATCAGTCCTGTGGTGAACAAGGGAAGGCAGAAGCAGGGAAACATTTTGCAAAGAGCTTCAAATGTTACCTCCCTTTGGTGAATGGCCCCCCTGGTTTGAGGGGTTATTTCCTTCTCCAATGGTTCCTCTGCCTCAAGGACACTTTTTCATGTCACCATTGTTCAGCCTAAGAGCGACCCTGTTTTCTAACCCTTTCTCTTTCACTCACTCCCTTTTTTTTTTTATTTTGGTGGTGAAAGGAAGCCTGGGGGGTTATTTAAAAATGTGATGATGGTGGCAAAGTGGCCATTTTGTGTTTTGCGATGTGCTTTGAGCCTGAGCTCCAATGGCCAGCCGGTAGTGTAAGCAGGGTCTTAGGTTTTTTAGCAATGGTGTTGAAAACGATTGAATGTTAAAATGGTTGTTTCTTCCAATGGGTGAGATAAGGGACTTCAAGAGAGTGGAATATGTTGAGAGCACCCTCCTGGAGCTATGATGGGCCAGTGGTGGGGCTCCTCAGCGTGTGTCTGCCTGGGCCCCTGTCCTGGTAAGACCTCTCTCCAGCAGTGACAGTTGCGATGGGTGTGGTGTGCTCAGGAGGGGTGCTGTGCAGGAGGCCAGGGGAGCTCAGGGGAAATTCGACAAGCAAGTGCATCCATAAAAGCAGAGGCCAGGCTGACAGTAATAAAGATAGATCAAGGGTCCAAAGGTCAAAGGTCATGATGAAGAGTCAGTAAGACTCACTGTAGGAAAGGGGAGTGCTGGTCATTGTTTCCACCTCTCTCCTATTTAATGTTTGTTCCTTTAGGCCATTGCTTTTCAAAAGATACTTTGAGAAGCCCTTAGGAAGTGGAGTGTTAAAAGGGACCATAAGAGAAGGGGGGAAACTGAGTGGGGAACAATTAGAGAGGAAGACAAATCTTGAGAGACTCCTAACCCTGGGAAACAAAGGGTTGCAGAAGGGGAGGTGGTTGGAGGGATGGAGTAACTGGGTGCTGGACATTAAGGAGGGCACATCATGAGATGAACACTGGATGTTATGCTATATGTTAACAGATTGAATTTAAATTTAAAATAAATAAATATTAAAAATGGAGATGGACAACGGTGGCTGAAGTGTTCAATGAGCAGGTGAACAGCAAAATTTTTATATTTTTACCTGCCTCAGTTTTCATCTAAGGAAAGGAATCCTGTAATTAAGGGGGGGAGGGGGAGTTAACCGCATTGGCAATGTTTTTTGTATTTCTGATTTTGTCGAAGCAGGAATATATGAAATTTAATCTTTTGTTTCATCATTTTAATTCCTGTAGACATCAGACCATATTTTATTTTTATTATTTTATTTTATATTTTATTTTATTTATACCTTATCGCCTTTTACAGAGGTTTTGAGCTGGCCTACAACATAGTTATAAATTAAAAAATGGTAAAGATAGGGGACACCTAGGTGTCTCAGTGGTTGAGCGTCTGTCTTGGCTCAGGGCGTACGTAATCCCAGGGTCCTGGGATCAAGTCATGTCAGGCTCCCCGTGGGGAGCCTGCTTCGGTCTCTGCCTGTGTCTCTGCCTCTCTCTCTGTGTCTCTTGTAAACAAATAAATGGAATCTTTTTAAAAATGGTAAAAATAGGTTGAATCAAATGAAGTTGTTGAAATTCAGTAGGTTTTAATCTATAAAAAAGGCAACATCTCTAGCCTCATAGAGATGGTCGTTTGAATTAGGACCAAGGAAAAGTTAGAATGAAGAGAAGAATGTCAAAAAAAGAAAAAAAGAAGAGAAGAATGTCTAACCAGTTCCAGGGAGAGGGTTGGGTGGGAGAAGAGAAATATATAGGCCCATGGACCTGCAGGGTTGCTAGTAATTGAGCCTTAAGTATTCCTGGAAACTGAAGAGTAAAATGAGATGTAATTGGTCAGAAGAAAGCATTTTGATCTCAGAGGGAGGCAAATCCGCTTCTTACACTTTTATCTAAAAGAAATTCTGTGTGCAGGCCCTCTTAGGGGACCCATGGGTGACAGTGTAGGTTCTTTCCTCAAGCACACTAAGAGGAAATGCAGTCACAGATTTCATAAATCTCCTTCTTATAGCGGCCCACATGACAATACCACAATCATGATGATGTATATTTGTTTTTAAAGGAAATAGAATTCTAAAATGGCACAGAGAGGTGGAAGGTTTATGTCTGCGTCTTATTTCACAAGTGGTGAAAAAGGAAATTATTTGTTTCTGCCAAATAACATTCCAAAGCATTTCCCCTTAGTCTGTGAGGCATTTCCAGGGCCTGACCTTAAACCCCAGTTCTATCAGCCTGTCAGAGAGAGATTTTACTGATCTCTTCTTATGTCTGGTGTCCACTGACATCGCTTCACATTGTCTTAAAGTGAGTCCTCGCTACTCATTTCCGTGATCTAAATAATTGATCAGAGACTCTGAATGCCCTTTTTGGGAAAATGCTATATAAATAGTGCTTTTTAAAAGATGATCAGGTTGTAGCTAATTAGTTGTTTGATGTGTTATCTTATTGACTTTTGAGAGTTGTTTGCTTTTGCTTCTCCAAATAACACCAACGGCTGATATTTCGGAACATTCGCTGTCATCAGGCTCCATTCTAAGGGCTTTTTACAGACATCATCTCACATACTCTTACCTGGTGGTCCTGTGAAGTAAGTCCTTTACTTATTCTTATGTTACCAATAAACAAACCAAGGCTCAGAAAAGCTATAAAGAAAACAAATGACTTGCCCGAGACTACCTGGCTGACAACTAGCAAAGCCAGGATTCAGAGTCAGTGCCGTGGGCCCTGTGAATTTTGTTCTTGATCATGGTATACTCCAAAGCACAGGCGGTTATTCTCTGCTGCTAGTTAGTGGAGATGAAGCATGTGCTTCTAACACATGGGAACAGTCCAGCTTTGCCACACAGGAACATGGGTTGTAGAGGGACTGACTAGATAGCCAAGAGGGCCAAGGGCACCTGGATCTCAAAAAGCATGACTCCAAGAGCTAGAGGATCACTGGAGGTCTTTGAGTCCTGTTCTAAAACCTGCTCAAGCTAACAGGTGAGTGGCAGAGTTGGGCTTGAAAGAGCAGATAGATACACAGTGGAGGTCTGGAGTTCTGGAATTCAAGGAGCTCAAATTAAGAAAACAAAGACTAAAGATGTTAGGACAAGGTCCCAGTTCTGAATATGTGGGGAAAGGCCTGCATAATGAGAATTTTCTTTTACCTAATCCGCTATAGTTACTTGGGACCTTACCTCTGGATACAAGTTATTTCATCTGGAAAAATAAGCATGGTAGGTCACCATAGTAATGTTGCTTCTGATAGCTGCTGTTTCTGGGGGGGGCCCAGGTTTTCAGAGAGAGGTCTGAGCAATGATAGGAAGTTGGGATTGAGCCATAGAGCTAAACAAAGTACTTGTAGAGGAATAGAGCTTTCTTCTAAGCAAAGCCTTTCAGGGACCAGGACTGGCCACAGAGAATGACCCAGACTTGGCCACTGTAGGACAAGTAGGTGGACCCACAAGGGAGCAAGGCTATTTCGATACATTTTAGTTTCTCAGCTCCAGTTTTCCTTCCTTCTGAGTTATACCAGCCACCAACAAAGCAATGCCAAATCTGCAGCTCTGGTTGCATCTCAAGAGGGTGAGTGCCAGTGAGGAGAAAGTCACTCCATCCTCCTTAACATTGGAAAATTTTATTAACTTAATTTAGGCTCCACACTTGGTTCTTCAGCAGCCCAAACTTATTTCAATGGAATCCATTTTTAAGGTTTGTGTACTACAGTGAACCATTAGAAGTAGGGCATTTTACACATTTAGTTTGCCTTGAATAGAAATGAACCCAAATCAGGTCTCATTAGAGCACTGCTGGTGTATGATTTAGGCAATTTTACCATTATCCGCAAGGAGAAGAAATCATGGGTACATTCAGATGTAATTCTGTAGCATCAAAGTGAAATCTCCCTTTTCTTGCCTTGACTTCTGGATTTTAGTTGTTTAGTCATGTTGGTTAGTTGTGCTTCTCAAGTAGTGAGCATGAGTGAGTGTGATCTCAAATTGTTCATTAAATTTTAGGCCTTGGAATGGATTCATGAGTTTTAGGGTGCATTTTTGTGTTTTGTTAAAAATACTTGGTTACTTCTTGAAGAAAAGACAGCAGCTTTTTGGTAGTAGTCAAAAATTGTTTACCGAATTCTACTCTGGACCAAGGCCAAAGAGATAGAAGACAAAGGCTGCCCTAAAACAAAGTCCTCATGGGCTAAAGTTTCAAAAGAAAAATCCAACCAGCAGTTATTTTGTAAAGTCTTCAGCTGGCATGAGTAACTGCTTTGTAGCATTCACCACTGTGATGGTAACAGTGATAGTAACTATGAGGAGACAACATCTACCATGATTATTTTTTTTAAAGATTTATTTATTTATTTATTTATTTATTTATGATAGACACACACACGGGGGGGGGGGGGCAGAGAGGCAGAGAGGCAGAGACACAGGAGGAGGGAGAAGCAGGCTCCATGCCGGGAGCCCGACGCAGGACTCGATCCCGGGACTCCAGGATCGCGCCCTGGGCCAAAGGCAGGAGCTAAACTGCCGAGCCACCCAGGGATCCCCCATGATTATTTTTAAATAGCAGCTTTATTGATATATAATTCATATATCATAAAATTCATTCTTTTAAAGTTCACAATTAAATGGTATGCATCCAGGGTGTGGAGTTATCACCACCATCTAATTTCAGAGTATTCCCATCATTCCAAACAGAAACCCTGTTTCCAGTAGCAGTAACTCCCCTCACTTCCCTCCCTTAAGCTCCTAGGCAATGACTAATCTACTTTCTGAGTCTATGGACTTGCCTTTTCTGGATGTTTCACATAAATGGAACCATACAATATGTGCTCCTTTGTAACTGAATTCTTTCACTTAGCCTGTTTTTGAGGTTCATTCATTTTGTTATATGTATGACTACTTCATTCCTTTTTTATTGCCCAATAATATTCTATTATATAGATATACCATCTTTTGTTTAGCTAATCATCTGTTGATGGACATTTGGATTGTTTCAGTTTTTTACTATTATAAATAATGTTACTATGGATATTCACGTACAAGCTTTTGCATGGACATGTTTTTTCAGTTCTCTTGGGTAGATACCTACAAATGGAATTGCTGCATTATACAGTAACTTTATGTTTAACATTTTCAGAAACTGCCAGATTATTTTCTGAAGTGGCCATACCATGTTACAATCTTGCCAGCAGTGTATAAGGGTTTCAACTTCTTCATATTCTCTCTGGCACTTGTTATTATCTCTCATTTTGATTTTAGTCAATCCTAGTGGATATGACATGGTAATTTATTATGGTTTGATTTGCATCATCACTAATGATATCGAGTATCTTTATGTGCTTATTGGCCTTTTATATATCTTCTTTGGAGACATGTCTATTTAAATCCTTTACCCATTTTTAAATTGAGTTGTCTTCATATTATGGAGTTATAAGAGTTCTTTATATATGCTGGATACAAATCCCTTATCTGATATTTGACTTGTCAAAATTTCTCCCCTTCTGTGGGTTGTCTTTTCCTTTCTCAGTTATGCTCCTTAAAGCAAAAATATTTTTAATTTTGTAGAATTTCAATTTATCTATATTTTTGTTTGTCACTTTTGCTTTTGGTGTCTAAGAAACCAATGTCTTATCCAAAGTCACAAAGATTTACTCTTATGTTTTCTTCTAAGGCTTTTATAAGTTTTAACCTTCACAATTAGGTCTGTGATTCATTTTGGGTTAATTTTTGTATGCAGTGCAAGGTGAGGGTCCAGCTTAATTCTTTTCCATGTAGACTCACAGTTGTCACAGAACCATTTCAAAATTCTTCTTTGTCCATTGATTGGCTTGTAATCCTTGCCTAAACCTTGATTGTTTTTTAAATTACCAACTAAATCAACTAGATCCTAAGATATCTTAGAATCATGTAAAAGAGTCCCAGTCCCTAGCCCCAGAGAACTTGCTATCTCTTAGGGAGAAATGCTTGCCAAAAACAGGTGCAATAACATCATTCATTCATTTATTCATTCATTCATGCAACATTATTTAATAGTATCCTTAAAAAATATCAGGCACAATGGTAGGCCCTGGGGAGACTGGGATGTGTAAGGATAAATAAGTACCACACTGAAGCAGGTAAAGGAGACAGCATTGGGTTTTTAATAAGACTGCATTAGGTCTCAAGGAGTTTTAGCATTTATATTTGTGCTTGTACATGCTCATTCTTCTCCATGTAGTTGTCTTGGAGAACAACTTCTCACCCTTGGATTCAATGGCATTTCTTCTAAAAGAGCTTCGCCATAATCCTAAATTGTATATACCTCTGTAATAACTCTTAGCATATTGAATTGTAACTGGGTGTCTATCTCACTTACCCTTGAGGAAAGAACTGTATTTTCATGACATCCCATACCTAATAATTTTGTGACATAGAAGATGTCCCATACATGTATATTAAATTAATATTTGAATCAAGAGTGCTAGATGGAGTTAGTTGCTCTTTGAAAACTTCCTGGAAGTGGTAATATGCAAATCTTCCAAATGATTTCAGGAAGGAACATCAACAGACATCTCAATAGTACATTGTGTTTCAGGTTGACTGAAGTCATGTGACTCTCTCATGTTGCCTTGATCTGATAACAAAAGTTTTAAAAGTGGGTGAGGGGATGGTGCCTGTGGGCACCACTGAGGTGATGTATATGACTTCTAAAGAAACCGTTGTCTTTGGCTTGGGAAGAAAGACCTTAAAATCGAAATCAAGGTCAGCGTGACCCAGTTGTCTCTGGTAAGCTAAACAATTTGTCAGAAGGATAATTCTACTCACTCTAACTGTGTGGTGGTCTTTTCACCCTCCCACTTCCTGTCAGAACCCACAAATGGTAGATCCCAGAAAACACCAACCTCAGGAAAAACACTTCTGTGGGGAGGACCAATCTCAAGAAACTAGTTTTCTGTGCTCTTGCTGTCACACTCACAATTAGTTAGCCTAAAGTTCCCTGAGAGAACCGTTATGCTGTTGTGGATTGATTTGCTTGAAATAATAGAAATATGTAGGCCTTCAGAAGAGTGTGGTGTATGACAATATAAAACTCTTGGCTCTCACAGGTCTGGCTTTTCTCTTTCCCTGAGGATAACTTTCATTAAATATACTGAACAACTTGGTCTTCAAAAGAGTTTTTAGAGAACCTGATCCTTAAGTGAAACAAGCAAAAGGTTGAAAATAATTACCATGAAAAATAATATTTCAAAGGGCTCATTGGGTGGTCTCTTGGAGCATACTGCCAGGCAGAAGAAGCCAAAACGTTTAACCTCACCCAGGCATTCTGGTTTACAGTGAATCTACTGAAGTCCTGGCTTCATTTGTGCATGGAGGAATTGGGTTCTTTCATCCACCTTAGGCCTTTACTAAGGAATTTATTCTCTGGATGAGAATATTTTTCTTAAGGGTAATGTCCACTAGTAGCCTTACTATTGAACATATTGATGGGACAACAGTTCCATCTAAAGGTTTGGGATAAATCTATTTTCCCCAAGTCCCTCTCCATACATCAGAAGGCAGCCCTAATATTTCTTGGAGAATTAAGCTAAGTCTTGCTACCAGTTGTAGACATATTTAGTTTTTATTAATCCTGGATCCTGTGGTTTAGACAGGACCTAGACTTAGGAGACAGTACCTGGGTTCCTGTCAGGACTCTGGTACTCACATACAAGTCATATCTCCTCTCTGAGCCTCCTGTTTTGTTGTTACTGTTATTACTATCATTGTTGTCATGAAAACTAGAATTTGTTGTGGGTTTCCTGAAATTCGTATGCCCTGATAAATATTTATCTGGGTTATCTTAAGAGTCTTCTGAGATGTAGATATTATTATTACTTTCCTCTTATCAATGATAAAAATTAAGCATAGAGAGATTAAGTAGCTTGCCCCAAATCACCTTTGGTAAGTGGAAAAGACCATGATTTGAACCCTGGCAGGCTGACCCTAAAGGCCACGTTGTCAACCTTGATGCTGCTGCATGAAGGGAAAGTAGTGTTAAAATTAAGTGGATGTCCTTTTCCAATACTAAATTTCTGTAATTCTACAAGCCATTCCATTCAGTACTGCTACTGTTTCATACCAGTGATTTATAAAGAATTTCATGGACTGGAACAGAAGTTGGCAAACAATCACCTATGAGGCCAAATCAGGCCCCTGCCTATTTATATCAATAAAGTTTTATTGGAATAGAGCCACATTCACTTCTTTACATATTGTCTATGGCTGCATTTTTACTACAATGGCAAAGTTGAGTACTGCAAAAGACAGTCTAGGTGCAAAGCCAAAACTACTTACTTTCCTGACTCTTTGTGAAAGAAATTTGCCAACATCTAAGCGAGACTATAAGACTGTAGTGCTGGGAAGTTTATTCTGTTTACTACTGTGTTTCCAGCATCTAGAACAATGTTTAGTACATAGTAGGTGCTTGATACATAGTTTTGGGGAAAAAAAAGATAAAAAGAGGTTTGTAACTTCATCAACTATGCCATGGTAGACACAGCTGCAGTCTGTAAATAAGCAGAATTTTAGAATAAGCTATCACCCCCACACACACAAAACCCATAAAATGTGATGTTCAAATACAAAAGTTTTTGAGCAGTCAATTCACAGAATGAGATCTTTATCAATTTTCTTGAGCCTTTACCAAAGGTGGGGTAGGATACTAACTATAAAATAAATAATTGGTTTAGGTTTTTCTCCACCCATCCTCCTTTAGGACCTGATGCCTTCACTTGGTAAAATTAATATTGACATTGAAAACTAGCGTATTTGTTTTAGGTGGAGTCCCTATAAAGCTAATAGACAAATATGCCTAGAAAGATAGGGAGACTGCTTTGCCTTCTGCCTTTGCCCCTTCTTTCATGAATTATTATGCAAAGATCAATTCCCTAGTATTTTACACCTGGCAGCTACCTACAAAATTTGCCTTTTGCTCCAAAATGTATGATTTGGGGATGTTTAAAACAGCATCTGAGCATCTCTAGTTGTATCCCAATTTAATAGAGCTAATACAGATAATTGGATGTGAGAGTTGCTCAGTAGAAGCTACTTTATATTCCAGAACCAACTTGGAAACATAATAGCTATGGTGGGTTTTTTTTTTTTTTTCAGAGTTCTTATAGTCATTTATCTTAGCAGTGCATTAATTAATTTTCTTTCATTATCTGGTACTTAGTCATAAAATGTTGTCATTCTCATTATGTCATTCTGCAAACTGCTGTTTACATATTGTTAGTACTACTGAAATGTGTGAGCTCACTGCTAGTCATTTGAGTGTATTTGGAAATTAATCTGGTAGAAATAACATTTATATTTAATACTAAGTTCTCCGAAAAACAATTATCAAATGATTTCACTCATATATGGAATATAAGAAATACTGAAAGAGACTATAAGGGAAAGGAGGGAAACTGAGTGGGGAAAAATTAGAAGGAAGACAAACCATGAGAGACTCCTAACTCTGGGAAACAAACAAAGGGTTGCAGAAGGAGAGGAGAGTAAGGGGATGAGGTGACTAGGTGATGGGCACTTGATGGGATGAGCACTGGGTGTTATGCTATATGTTGGCAAATTGAATTTAAATAAAATATTAAAAAAAATACAAAGTTCTCCTGGCCCTAAAAGTACATGCATACTTCTGGAATAGCTGAGTGGCATGACAATTTTATTCATTAATTCATTTCTTTCTGCCTATAACCCACTTTGTACTGAATACTTGGTTAAATGATTAGGATGTTGGAAAACACACACACACACACACACACACACAGCCTTTACCCATAAAAGACCACCATCTGGTGCAAAGGATGTTAGGGTGACAGTATATGGAATGAACAATTTGATCATGAGATAAACATTTTGGTCATGGATGGGGAAGAGGAACCAGCTGAGGTGGGGAGAGGGGAAAGATTAGAGAAGAATCTTTAAGAACTTGACACATGAAACCTGGAAACCAAGAAGGAGGAAAACTGGAGAAAGATGTGAGGCCATAAATAAAGGATTGGGAAAAATAGAAAAGAAGAGTAGGGATTACCCTGGTGAGAAAGATATAAAAAGGTATTCAGAGAGGACAAGAGCAGGTGAAAGACATATAGCATTGAACAATATGTGTGCTTGTGAAACAGCAAATAGAAGAACGTAGGAGAAGAATGTAGGAGATGAGCAAAGGTTAAGGACCTGTGTGCCACACTAAGGAGTTGAATTTGATAGTCTAGGTGCAGCGGAGCCACAGAACAATGATCAGATGTTCCGCAGCAGGAGGAAACTAATTGGAATGACAATTCAACAAGCAGTGATGCTAGCATTTGGGGCAGCAAGAGTTCCTCTGCCTGTGAATAAACCACATCTTCAGTTACTAGATATTGAGGTGATTCTATGCTGGGGCTCAGACATCGAGCTCCTCCTATACTAGTGTTGTCTCTGTCACACTCCTAGTAGGGAGATTTCCTTGGAGCACTGCCAGTGGGTTACTCTCCAAAGCATAAGTTCATCCATAAAGTTTTTTAATAAACTGTTTACTTTGGAATAGTTTTAGATTTACAGAGAGTTGCAAAGATGATACAGAGTTCCCATATGCACTTCACCCAGTTTCCCCTAACATTAATCTCTTACATAACTGTGATTCATTTGCCAAACTTCAGAAATTAACATTGGCACATTACTATTAAGTAAAGTTCAGACTTGATTTGGATTTCATCAGTTTTTACATTAATGTCCCTTTTCCATTCCAGGATCCAATCCAGGATATCACATTGCATTTACACGCCTATTTTTCTGCATTGCATCCTTAAAGTTGTTAATTACACATGATTGTGGTTTATAGAAACTGACTACATAAGAGGCTTTGAACCTGGTAAGACTGGAAAGGAGAGAGCCATTTATGTAAAAGGGGAAGGCTTTCCTTTTTTAGTGGAAAAACCAGCCAGCCTGTGGGATATAGATATAATGTTCCCCTCATCAACTCTCCAAGGCTGAATGGTTTTAACAAGGTAGAAAAGAATTGGATGAGTCAAAATCTGACGTGGCGATATTTATTTGATGAGTGGCATGATGGGTAATCTGGCTGGCCATGACCTCTTGAAACAAATGGTGCTCATAAAATACTTCAAACCTCATATAGATAGAGTCCCCTGGTCCTAAAAGCAATGCTTTGTTTGCTAGGGCAGTGGTTCAGTGAAGGTCATTATATAGTACACCTTGGGCTTATAAGCTGAACTCCAAATTTAACAGGAAAGTTACCAAATACTTAAGTGCCCTTGAAGAGTTTGGCCTCCAAATATGTGCTTTGGTGTGGTTTGAGGGGGGAAAAACAACTTTGACCTGCCACAGGAGTGTAATTTGGGAAAATGTACAAAACTCCTGTTGCCTGGATCTCCAGCCCATCTCTCTTCCTAGACCTGAGCAGTCGTGCTCAGAAGTCCATTATAATCACCGTTCCCCATGCTTGTTGTTCTGATGTGCTGTTTCCAGAAGTTCTCACTTTGGAGGAAAGAGAATCTGGCTGAACCTTCCCAGATTGAATTTTCTGGCAGACCAGTTAGCTCTGGTGTGTCTTCATGACAGGACTGGTGGAGTAAACAAAAGAACTAAAACGTTGTCTAAAAAAATATTTCCTTGCAGAAGATGGCATTGATTATCTTGGAAAAGAATAAAATGTTAGGACTTGCCTCCCACAAGAACCAGAGGCAGGCGTGTTCTAATGTCCTAGGATAGTTAATCAACTCTACAATAACTCATCTGTGACAAGTGATGGTAAGGGTTGAGCTAGCCTAAACTGTCTGTAACCATCGAGAACCAGAATGTTCACTAGTGGAAAACTTGGGTCCATTGGCCAGGTCTTAGGCTTTTCTGATATCACGCAGGTTTCTGTGCAAGAGTGAGCATCACACATACACACACACACACACACACACACAAACACACACACACAGAGTCATAAGCCGACTGCACCATGGGATAGCAAAGTGCTTCCTTAGCCTGAGTCAGCAACACAGACGTTTGCTGGCTAACAACCTCTCTGCCCTGTTATTGCTGCCATTTGTCATGTATTACTACCTTCTCAGGTCCAGGTTGTTTTTATCCATCAAGGGCGAGCATAGAACTGGCCTTTTCATGCATTCTGGGAGCTACCTGTATGAAAAAGACATCAGTGCTTCTGCTAAAATCCCGCCAAATCTCTGCCTATGGCTCTTAGGTGTACTTCTCGCCCTCTCATTATCTAAGTAAGTATCTAGTCTCTCCTCATTTAGGACAATTAATTTGAGCACAGGATTTACATTTAATTCACCTTTATATATCCTGAGAGTGCTTAGGATGCTGCTTGGCCCATAACAGTAATTCAATAAATATCTCAGTAAATAGCACCTGGTTACTCAGCCTACCCCTAGCCTTGCTCATCACCTTATCAGTGAAATTACAAATAATAAGAAGTCCTGGCCAGATGTCCAATTGAATGCTTATGGCACTGTTACAGAGACCATTTCATATAGATCTTTTCTTTGGCCTAATCAACCATGATAAGCTTTTCACCCCAAGTAAGGAAAGACAAGCAGGCAACTGAAGAAGATAGACAGCCTCACAGTCCCTTCTTCTTGACACTGCTACAAATTCAGAGTTGCACACTGTATCCTAGCCAAGTGGCTTCCTCTCTCTGGGATGTAGTGTGGGGAGTGTGCAAGGAGGAAAGGCAGCACAAAAAAAGCTGGAGGGGACCAGAGGATGATAACGCAGGTGTCATGGGCCAGCATTCTCCTTGGGACCAGCATCACTTATTCAAATTATTGCCCATTTTATGATTTTCCAGGGAGGAAAGAGAGCAATAAGTTGCCTGATTGCCCTCTAATGGTTCTCTCTCTGCCCCCCAAAAGGCTGGAGAATGTCCCACATAAGAGCTTTGGAAAGCCCTAACCTGAGACCAACTGAGGCAACTTGAAATTCTTAAATATTTACAGCACTTATTATGTGACTGGCCATGTACTGGACACTGTTTGCCTCTGTTGGCCACCAGTCCTGCCCACTCACAGTCCAAGAGGCCCCACCAACAAGAGATTGCCAGTCCTGTGTCCAACCAAAGTATTGAATGACCCAGGAGTATTAAATTGAAACCTGTTCTTCACTACAGAGACTGCTATTTCATCTCTGTGTAGACGCTGGTGCCCCTTGACCATCTGCATTGTGGACCACCTGGGGTGACAGCTACTGCCCCAACCTCTATTACAAAATATGCCCCATCTGGGATTTTCATGAAAAAGAAAACCCCATCTTTAAAATTATAAAATCAATCTATGGCCTCTATATCTCTGGAGAATTTCCCACCTCTTAAGTCTGTCCCATTCAGATGCCTGTCAACTCTTAGACAAAGGTCAGTGGAAGATGGTTACCATGATTGCATTGGGGACCTGTGATTTTAGGATCATTCCACCCAAAATGTAGAGAGCTGATGTGGGTTTCTTTTTTCCTTGGATGTGGCACATTTTCTGAAGGACACCACCATCAAAAGACTGTAAAATAATGGGGGTGCATAATAAAGTGATTCGGTGTGAGGTTGACAGTAATGAAACTTGAATGTCCATCACATTTGGCATGCGTTCTAGACAGCTTCATTATTTGAAGTGTGCTGTCTAGGCCTTAGTGGAAATAATCCCCACCTGTTTTTTGGCAAGCCATGGAGGTAGCAACTCTTTACTTGCAGATAGATAGCAGGGCATGAAGCACTCTCTGACATTTTCTCAAGTCTCCCCTCCCTGGGTGTTTTTCCCTGGAAAATGCTTTAATAACCGATTGATAAGGTCCCAAATGAAATGTACACATGAAATAAGGGAGAACTTCTAATAAAATGACATTACAATCTTTCTTTTCCCCAATACCCTTATGCCACCTCTGACTAAATGGATTTGAAACCCAAGTATCATTCACTGGGGTTGAAAGGAAGCCTAAAGGTGACCTCATCCAGCCCCTCATCAGCTATTTAAATCCCCCTCACAATAGCCACTCAAGCAGGATTGGTTGCTGGCTGGGAGTCTCTGAGGCCTCTGATGACTTAGAGCTCACTAACCCGACAGGACCGTCAGGTTTGGAAGTTAATCTTAAACTAACAAGATAGCTTTCAATGCCTGAATCCTCTTCAATAAGAATGGCTACTTTTTTTTTTTTTTTCAAATGCTCACTGTGTGTGTTAAGAGCTTCAGTCCTTGAGGTGCACCAGCTCATATAACTATTCAAAACCACCTCAAAGGGAGATATTATTATTCTTATTTTATAGTTAAAGACACTGAGGTTGAGTTGGCCAAAGTGCTTATTCAGTTTATTCACAGAACCCCTAGTGACAGGAACCACATAGCTGTTCTTGAAGCAGCTCTGACTCTCAGAAACTGCTTCTTTTTAAGGTGAAACGTGTTTCCCTATAAAGCAAGCAGTAGGCATTTATTGAGAACCTGCCGAATTTCAGGCACGATGCTAGGCATTTCACATTCAAAGAAATAATGGGTTTTATTTATGCCTATACCCGTATTTTACCTCATTTTAAGAAATATTTGGGGCAAATTAAAAGGAAATGTCTGATATACAATGGTGGAATATAAATAGGACTAGAGAACCGTGATCAGAGAAAGCATAAGTAAAACAGAGGGCTACCATGACTAAATGAAAAATACACTACACACATCAAATGGAATAAGATCAATTTGTTTATATTTGACCTGGGCTTCCCTGAAGCCAGAATGAAAGGGGAGACCCTGTCAATTCACAAGTCTTATTAACAAAATGATGGTCAAAATGGGGTAGCTATTTTCCTGAAATTAAATGATGAAAAGAAATCTCTCTCAGAGGACTCCATACTGGGCGCATTTAGCAGTCAACTTAGCTGTAGCCTTAGCAGAATTTCTACAGGAGATGCATAAAAATACTTAGCGCAGTTATTCTTGGAGCAGAACATTAAAATAAACTTGGCGAACAGGGCAATATAGGTCAAATAGGTAGCCTATGGCCTTCCATCTTTATCCTCCCCAAAGCGTAAAACATTGATCCTGGCACAAAGGATCTTCATTACAGATCTCAGATATTGAAATGTATAGACATGCCTGAGTCCCAGACTATGAATGTGGAGAACAGAAAGTTTTCAGAGAACTAACTCATCACCGTGGGCTGAGTTTCTAGGGGCCATTTCTAGGAAGGAATGACCTTTGAGCCAAGCTGCATTGAACAAGCATCTGAAGGAGGATGAAAGATGAGTCAGGCTAAACGTGACTGATCTGATTTATTCCTTTCACTTACGCTGTGTTGTGCCTCAATTTCATGTGTCTGCAGAGGACACTCACCCTTGGCACCGACTAGAAAGTGAAACTGCAGGGCATTCATGGGCTCTGGCCAAGGAGCCATCAGCAATCCCATTACCAATGCTTACAGTGAGTCTCATAAGACAGATTTGGCTCCAAGCAGCGACCACGGCTCGGTTTTCATAAAGTAATTTCACTTGTTTGTCCCAGTTAATATTAATAAGCCCAGGGCTACATGCGTCTACTTATCAGAGCACAAAGATAATAGAATAATGGAATGTTCAAGCTGAAACGGACCTTGGAGATCTTCTAGTCCAACTTCCTCATTTGATAGATGAGGAAATGGAGATGGGATGAAGCGAAGGGCCAGGTTGCAGATAGTCAGATTCACAGACAGGCTGAGCTGGAACCCAGCTCCAATAGCCAGCCCGCTGTGTGGTCCATCAGAGCTGTCTGGCATCCTCCTACCTCATCCCTGAGAACTGGAGCGTGCTAGAAAGAACCTTAGATCGGGCACTGGGAGAACCAGGGCTTAAGCGTATCTTCATTCATTTTTATCTCGAGTTTCTCTAGACTCTTACTTTCTCCTCATGACATCAACTTCATTGTAAAAAATGGATGCCCAACACTATTCCCCAAAGGAGGAGGCGAGATAAAGTAAAGTCTCTGCGACACTGGCAATGCCACAGTCCCTTCAGTTTAGCCCAAACTTGGCACAAACCCAGTACTGGTGATACTGGGTGCTTTGTGACTTTGAACATGCTTTCTAATCTCATGGAACCTAAGCTTCACTGGACTCTTGTCATTATGATGTGAATCAATGCATATAAACCATATAGGACAAGGCCTGCCACTGACATGCTCAAACAGGCTCATTCTCTTGATTGTGCTCCTGCCTTCCTCCTTTCTGGTAGATCGTATGTAAGTCCACGTGTATCTCCAGGGGATGTGAATCATCCAGAACTCCATGTAGTCAGAATGTAGAGTGATATAATGTTCCTAAGTTACTTACCTCTTTCCGCTAAATAAGTCAGCCTGCAGAGTCTCATTTCCATTTCTCTTCAACTAGCCCAACATCCATTTTCACCTACATGGAACCTTCTACTGGCCCAGCAACAAATAAATCACATTTCAAGTGGTCCCAGGACAATTCAGCTTTAAAGAAAAAGAAAGGATGGCAACATGAAGGACGTTTGCTGTGTTGGGCTGTCACCAGGTCCCCATCGGAATCATGAAAAATTATGGCCAATAAAATAACATTTTTCAAAATGTGACACTACTCTTAAATTTATCTTGGGCAGTAAATGGATTTTGAAGAGAATATTTGAGGGCAGTTCATTTTTCAAGTGCTCAATAACACATCATAAATGAATCGCATTATTAATTTATAATAGAATAATTGTTTTGTTCAGCCATTTTCACAAGCTCTGGCATTAATTTTCTCTTTCTTTTTAATCATCTCAAAATATTAGCACACACACCACCCCAGCATGCCACCCAGTCCTCTCCAATTCCTCCTACGAAGACAGAAATGATTCAGACTGGTTAGCTACAGAGTCGTCCGGCCATCCTTTTGTGACAATGAGAAAGAATGAGAACAAAAGCCACTAGCACTGATTGAGATTGTCTGCCAAATAGTATGCTAAACAGCGTAACTGTTATTTTCTTGAGTCTCCCCACAGGTGCCATTATTGTGCCCATTTTACATTTGAGGAAACTGAGGCAGAGAATCTTTTTCTCAAGCAACAAAATAAACACCATTTCCATTTATGAGGTTTCATGAATACAGGTTTCACAAACCAGGTTTGCTTAAACCAGGGTGCATTGGAGTGCTATCGCTTTTATGTAACAGAGCATGTAATATCATCTTTAACTGTACCCAAGTCAAAGTAGTGAAAGGCAGGAGAAAGTTAAGTAAAGTACCTAGCAAGTTAAGACCAACAGAACAAAGTCTTGGGGAAGGGATTTCTTTTTTTAATGAATGATCCAGTTGGGTTGCTTGTAGATGTTGTAATGTTAGTCTAACTCTGACATGTACCAGTGTTCCGGCTGTTTTACTCCTGGAGCCTCAGGACACCCAGGTACCAGCCCCAGCTCTATCACTAACCATTCCTGCCATTTCAGATAGGTCACTACATCTTTCTGAATCTTAGTTTCCCCCATTGTGAAAGATTTGCCCTCCCATTTCGACATTCCCAGAGGTTGTATTGACCACAAGGTAGATCCAAGCAACTGTTTACATACTGATCGTGAAGATGATGAGGGAAAAACAGGCCATCTTTAATGCCCGGCATTCGACATACAAAGATTCAGCCTTATATTTCAACCTGTCTGAAGGGAAAGCTATATAATTGGACTTCAGAGAGGAAAAAGCCCATATGAAAGCTTAATAATAACAATAACCCAAAAAAAGGCAGTCTTAAAGCATCACGACGCTAAAAGCTCATTAAGATCTCTGTCCCAGCTATTACACTCCTAATTGAACAGTTACACAAATAGACGTACAATACAATCGTGACTCTAATTAAGGCTCCGACCTCAGAATCTCGTAGAAGCTTGTACAGTTCCTGCTCCCCCCTTTAAATAGCTGTTCCGGGCAAGCTTTGGGAAGAGAAACTGTCCTATTATGGCTTCACTGAAATAACATGAAAACTCATACAAGTGCCTCTTTCTGTTTCTTTTCCTAGCCCATAGCACAGCCCCCGCTCCCCATTTCTTCCCTTTCACTACTGCGAATGTATTCTTTGGTGGGAGAGGACGCAGTTTGCCAACTCCAAGTGTGTGTGTCTTCCCTATCACTGTCCACCTTTTTCTGCAGTGCCCTCCATCAGTATCTTGATCCATAGGGCTATGGGTCTAAGACGTGCCAGGTACTCTGAGCAAGGCTCTCTCCCTATTGGATAATTGGCTTTCTTCCCCATATATTAATTTTACTTTCTCTTGCCCACTTTTTTCCCCCCATCTATACATCCCAGCTAAGAATCTGAACAGATAGAAAGTTTTGAGTTTTCTTTACTTTTCCCTCTTCCTTCTTTTCCTGACCTTTGCAGAGAAGAGGGATGCCAAGACCCACAGGAGGTAACCTTGGGAGAAGGGTAAAAATCAAGGTCTGCTTTTGAATAATGAAGAGTCCACAGGCTTAGAATAATTCTAAAGGGAGTTAAAGATTTGTATATAGAAGACATTCCTAAAGTCCCCCAGTTCCTTTCCCCCTGAGCTGATCGCCTTTCGATGTTAGTGGAGGTTGGCATATTCATCAACTGGAGCTATGACAAAATCTGGAGTGAAAATAATTTGAACTTAAAGTTGACCAACTCCATGAATTAATTTCTTTCTGTCCTAAAACTAAGGACCTATTTCAAGGGCAGCTTAGTATACCTATTGAGGAGAGCCCAGTGACCTAGAATTCCTTTGGATCCTTTCGTCTTCTGATATCTGAGTGGTGTGGCCTTCTGCAGGGCCACTGAAATGGAAGGGAGTCTAACACACCAGGATACTTTGTGTCAAGTTACATAGAGAGGCAGTTTAGGGAGACCCTTCATTTCATGGAATTTAAAAAGAAATATTTCTAACGCTTAATAAATAAGAAGTAGCTGCCTTTTGCTTAACCATGAATGCAGTGTAAAAAGAGTCCTCATCTCAATGCTGCACATACTGGTCATGTCACATTGTGACAAGCCACCAACTACCCCCAGGGTGACTCTGAGAGCCCAGTGAGCAAACATTGATGAAGGTGGTTTTAAACAGAAAGGTGGGGATCCCTGGGTGGCGCAGCGGTTTGGCTCCTGCCTTTGGCCCAGGGCGCGATCCTGGAGACCCGGGATCGAATCCCACATCGGGCTCCTGGTGCATGGAGCCTGCTTCTCCCTCTGCCTATGTCTCTGTCTCTCTCTCTCTCTCTCTCTGTGACTATCATAAATAAATAAAAAATAAAAAATAAATAAACAGAAAGGTGGCTTAACTAGTATAAGTGGTTGAGTCTACAGACAGACCCATTCCTCTAGTGGGAGTCGATTTATAAAAATTAAGAGGTTAGCACATTTTTCTGAGACATGTGATTGACATTAAGCCACCTCTGCTATGGATGGTTGACCTCTTTATCAACTGTGATATGCGTGTGATTCCCTTATGCATTTTTTATTCCAAAAAGGATATAGCATTGTCAGGGGAGTCTTTGAGGATCTAGTTTTATTGTTGACATCCTCAGGAACAGCCCAAAAGTCTTTCCCAGGGGCTCAAGCTGGAACATGATTGTGAAGGATGTCCCTCCCTAAGGGCCATGTACACATCATTATTGAAAGACTTTTCCTGCCCCATAATTGGTTGATACATCTGTTGCTCCCAGCTGGGACATTAGGGGCTCAAGTACAGAAAAATCTCCCATTCCAGGCCCAGCACAGTTTTTAGTACCCAGTGGATGGTCACTAAATACTTGAAAAGAGAAAGGCAGTGGGAGGTAAGAAAAGGGGAGTTCTACATTGAATTCTAGATACTCAGTACTTCCCCTAGCACACAGTCAGTGCCCAATAAATTATACATTTAGTCAATAGTTTTGCTATGCAGCAAACAGTTTAGAATTTTGTACTCAGGTAACATACTTATTTAGTGTGTCACAATTTAGGGAATTTAGGAGTTAAGGCTGAGGACTTTGGTTTCACTTCTGAGATTTCAGTAATATCTCCATACCTTACTGGCCATGGCTCTGTTGCTGTTTCATGAATGGTTTGTGGGCTTTAGACTTCCAGGGACAGAAGGCACAACTTAGATGGTGGTTGTCCTTAAGGCTCTAGCAAAGAGCTCAGCCATTTTTAAGGGACAGCATAGCTCATACCTGTCTATGCTGAACATTGGGTCAAATGGCCTCTATTTTCCTCTGAAGGCTTGACTGAGAGCCTTTGTTATTGGAAGCTTGAGGTTTGGCACAGTCTCAAAGGTGTCAAGTTTCTTGCAACTTTTGACCTTTGATGCTACACTTAGATTTTCCACTGCTGAGCAAATTATGCATCTGCTATTAGAGAAATGAGTCTGTGCTCTTGGATTGTGTTATACGGCAAACCAGAACCAGCGATCAACACATTTAGAATGGTTTGAGAACACAGATTTGGTTTCAGTCTCCATCTAAAAGGTTTGGATGGTTATCTGAACTTGACTCATCCGATCTCAATCTGGACCATTGAATTTGCAACACAAAGCTCAAAACCTCAATAGGAAGACTCCTGATATTTCTGGTCATGCCAGCTTCCCATCAGGCCAGCCACATTTCGGTGAAATGTCCTCAGGCATTTTGGCACGTCCGGTTCTGTTCTAGGTCCAGGTTGTGGTTTCTTTGAAAGTAGTAGGTGTAGGTGATAGATACATGGAAACAGGCCCCCGAGCTCTGCAGAGTTCACGTATAGGATCTCCTGCAGGGCTAAGGAGAGAGGAAGGTAGAAGATTTAGTGTTCCCTTAACTCTGTGCCCTCTTGGAGGAGAGAGGACTGTATCAGGACTAACTGGATTCTTCACAAACTCTGATTAAGTGTTCCACACCCCACCTTGTCTAGTGTCTTAAACTTGAATGTGGCCACAAAGTACCTGGGCATCTTGTTAAATTGAAAATTGAGATGCAAGAGGGCTGGGTGGAGTCTGAGACTCTGCACTTCTCACAGGCTCCAAGTGGTGTCATGCTGCTGGTTCCTAAACCACCAATGTTCTGAGCAAATGCCCCATGTGCAAAGCATTGGACCAAAGGAACACAGAGGTGAATCGATGAGGAAGACAAGGCTGTTGCCCTTAGGGAACTGCTTTATGATGGGGAGACCGACAGGTAAACAGTACCCATTCCCCAAGGGCTCAGGGCAGAGACTGAGGTGAGGAGAGCCCAGTGGGAGCCCTGCCCTGGGCCTTGGAGGTGAGCAGGAAGTGAGCAGGCAGGAAGCCAGGGAAGAGTATTTAAGGCAGAAGCAAGGGCCTGGGTAAGAAGGGAGACCACATATAAGTTTGTGATCTTTCTGCAAGAGCAGACACCTCAAAATTGCCCTGTTCATTCCCAAGCCCTGGGAGGGGGAAGGAGGGCGGGGGAGTGGGGGGAGAAGCATATGAAAGCACAGAACATTCCTGTGGCAAGTAAGCAATTGCTCGCATCCAAGGGCACAGGCCGCCTTTCTGCTGCACAACGTAATTAGAGCGTTGGAGATGTGGGATCGGGAGAAGCACCAAGCTGCGGGGATTGTAAGCCAGCCGAAGCTGCGAAAAAGTCGGGCGTTCCCGTTCTCGGCACCATCAGCAGCCTTGTTGTTATTTCTCGTGGATTGACCAAACTGGGATTATGCTTTTTGCTATTTGGAGGGGGGGGGGGGCATTTTTTTTCTTTCTTTTTAGTGAATCTGAAAAGTCAGAGTGAAACTCAGGCAGGCTGCTGCATTTCTCCCAGGATTTTTCATCTCCTTCCAGTTGTCCCCCTGCTTCCCTCCATCCCCACCATCCCTTGGGATTCCACCCAGAAATGAGACTGGTTTGCATTCCCGTGCTACAGACCTGTTCTCCCTCTTGAGCTCCAAGCTGGCCTGTGAAAACTTTCTGATCCTGGCTGGCAAAGTCCAAGCATTGCCATCCAACAGTGGCCCAGGGGAAAAAACAATAACAACAAAAAAAAGCAAAAAAAACCTCCCAAACCTCAGCTGGTCTTTCTCTTTCACTGTGTATGTTCCCTCTTGACCCTGCTGCTCACCGGTAGGGAGGCCCAGAACATGTCTTGCCGTCATAGTAAAACAATAGGAACCACTTGCTTAGAAATTTACACAGCTCTCCTGGCAAGTAAGAGGGCGGATACTAGCATTCTTATTCCCATTTGACAGATGGGGAAACTGAGGCCCAGGGAGCCACAGCTCATAAGTGGTGGACCAAGGATGCGAATCTAGCATTCTGACTCAATGCAGGAACGTGAAGTATTCACCATGAATACATGGGCCCTGGGCCAGGCAGTCAGTTCTCACAGCAATCCGTGTTCCAAACAGGAAACTGAGGCCGGGGGAGGCTAAAGAACTTTCCCGAAGTCCGTGAATTACAGCCTTGGATGCAGACTCCCAGATGCCTGACCTCAGAGTCCTCGCTCTTCCCTTGATGGGGGGGTGGGGGAGCTTCCTTGATTCCGCCTTCGCCCACCCTCTCTGGGCTTTATTTTCTCATCTGTGAAACTGGGGACTCTGTGGTCCGTGAGACCTCTTCCCAGCTGTACGATGCGGTGATCCTGTCATTTCGCCTGAGAGACCGGAGTTCTTCACTGCCAGCTTCCATTCAGTGCTAATCATTTTGCTTAATTATGTTTAACTCTGAGTGTGTTTTACTGCAGCTGTCAACACACTTCAGTTCGTTTTGCTGCTGAAGTTGATAGCTAGATGATAGCACCTGTGTGCCATTTTGCAGAGCGCCGGTTGCAGCCAGGCAGGCCTTCAGGTTGGCGGCACGCTCCCGTGTTCTGTCTCGGTGCCAGCTTTAGTTCTTCTGTTTGCACTGGAGCGAAGCAGGCATACCTTCAACTACAAACGCCCGGAAAGCTCAAGGTACACTACTGGCTGTGTTCCAGTGGGGTGTTCAAGGCGAAGAACGCAAAGACTCTCCCATGCGACACATTTACTTCCATGTCGTGTGCATGAGCAAGAGGGGATGTCAGTCTCAGGCTTCTCCCTGATACCTCCACTTCCTGGGCCTCTTCCCCTGTGATTGAAATCTCTGCTCACTGTTTCCCTTCAAGCCTCATGAGGCGCCACGTTATCTAGAAAGCTCTCCCTGACCTGTTTCGTCAGCACTCATGCTTTGCCCACATGTCCCTGAACTTCCATCCATCATAGCCTTGCCCCACCATAATGAAAATGTCTCTCATTATTCTCCTGGCTGAGGGCACCAGCCATATGTCATTCATCCCTGGATGCTCTCCCCCTAAATGTTTATTGAATGAAGAATGGACGGATGAATGAAACCATTTTCTACGTGTTCACCCTTGCAGTGTTCTGTGTGCAGAATTGGAGCAAGAGTTTCCTTTGTCTTTCTGATACTCTGCCGTTAGGCCTCCTCCTTTCTCTTCTGACAGATTTACTCAAAGTTTACCCAGTTGCCTTTTATCTCCTCTGCGCCTTTTCCCAAGCTCATCTTGATCCCAAACAGCATCCTTTCTCCCTCTCTTTCCTTCTCATACACTCTTCTGAGGGGCCAGTTTCTGTCCTCCACCTCTGAAATGGCACCTGAAACTCTGCTCATTCTCCAATGTTCTCTGGCCACCACTCTCTCCGTTGCCCTATTTGAAATAAACATGCCATTTCCAGAACTAGTCTGTCTTCACACTTTCCAGAATATTCTCTTCTTTCCCTTTGATCCGTACATAATGTAATAGTGTGTGTGTGTGTGTTTTGTTTGTTTTGTTCTGTTTTTCAAGTTGTAAAAGTATCATTTCATTTGCACCAGTGACTTCTAAAATCTGGCTTGTCCAGCTAATATTTTGATACTATCTGAGGATACTTCCAGTTCTACAACAGATTTAAAGTCAGTAATTCTATAAATCACAGATGGACCTCACCCCCAAGAGATTCCATTCAGGAGATCTACTATCAGAGCCTAAATCTTAACAGATGACTTGTTGGTCAAAGGGAGACCTACCCAAGGTGAATACTGGTGGGTGTTCTTACTAGGGAGAAAACTGGCAGGGAAATAAGATGTGGAGTGGTGGGAAGCATTTGGAGGACTTCCTCCTTGAGAGACAGAACCTATAATGCTACTTACTAGTGGCCTCAAGTATGCCAGGAAGGGAGTTTCACCCAAGCTTTTCTCATTATGTCCCATATTTTCTTCTCCACTGGATCTGTTTTCTGGGTTGATCGAGGATCTGCCGACCTATTAAGGGCCATGATTGGTGGGGAGGGATCAGCACAGCCATCTTTAACTTCAGTGGGTTTGAGGATCACTTGATATTGCTAAAAGTTTAGGTTTCCAAGACCATCATCAGGATTCCTGATTCATCATATACAGAATAAGCCCAGAAATCTGTGTTTTTAGTTCAAATTTAACACAAGCTTTTTTTTTAATAAGCAAACATTGCAAAATAAAAAAACTACAAAATCTAAGACACCACATATTTGCCCTCTAAGATAGAGTCAAATCTGCCCAATGGGAGAAGCATGGGAGAGGATGCTCAAACATAGCTGTGCTTCTGTTTCTGCTCTTGTCCTCCTTTATGATCCTAACACTAAATCTGACCAGTTCCACCAAGTGGAATTCTGTGCTTAACTTTTAAGGGGAAGTTTGCGGGGGGAAGTTTGGTGAAGAGTGGCACAAACCCCTTGCAAAATCTGGTGAAAGCACAACGATTTTTTTTTTTTTTCTAGAAAGCACAATGATCTTACACCCATGGATGGATTCCTTTGACAAAGGAGAGAGGGGAGATAGGCAATCCTAGTCAGCAGTCTTGTAGTCTTCTCACATCTCAAGTGAGAAATCTTGCCCGTGACAAGAATTGCTCAGGCTCCTCAATATGGCTCCTTATAGCTATAGAGAGTAGAAGCCCCTAGGGGATGAGTCAGAATTTATGCAGGCGCCTATACAATCTGTCATGTGGTTTCTATATTATCATAAAAGTTGATCCTAAGTTTTAGCTGCCCTGCTAGGCTGTGTCTTTCTCTCTAGTTTGCAACATGAAAGGCCAAGAGGCACTTCATTCCTTTGATACCCGGAGCTCCAGGAAACTTTAAAGAACAGATCTCTCCCACATCTTACCAAATAGCTTGTGTCTACCAATGAGTTATATGCAGGCCAATAAAGCAGACAGTGCCAGGAGCATCGTCAGTGTGGTCAGCCGCACAGAGGAACATGATCTTAAGCTCTGCCCCAGACCCTGAGCCTGAGTCAGCTACTTTTGGAGGACTAAACTATGCTTGAAAACTACTACAAGCATCTTTTCCAGACCTTTTTGCCAGGGTCAGGTACAGAGCCTTAGAAAGAAAATCCTTATTGCTACGTTGGGTGATTCTCTGTGTTTTAGAGTCCTGCAGATACCAAAATCAGTTTCCTTCTGGTAAGAAATGAGACACGTATTTTGAACTATCAAACTCATTCCTGCTCATCCTCTGTATTCGGCAGGTTTAAACATCAGATTCTCTAGTACTGATATCACTGATGAATTGAAACATGTCCAATGCCTTTAGCTAGAGCACACTTGGAGGGAGTAATATCACATCCTAATGTTACAGTGTTTTTAGGATAATCATCATAAGTGTTGTTATTTATATATCTCTGTTGCTAGGAAGCTTAGCTGAAGTACCACAAGTTACTAATTTTGTTTCTGATAGCCACCCATCAAAGGCCACATTCAGCCATATGCTCATGCATGTGCTATGTGCCTGGGTTTATTTCTCTTGTTGTGTTTTCGGATTATCCCACCTAAATAGCTGTGCGTAGCATTTCCCAGATTCCATTTTATCATCAACAGCAGAAAGTCTTTTCTCCCAGGAGGGTCTAATACAGAAAAGCAGCATTACCTCAGAGTATATACGGATAACCTCAGATTTGATGTTATCGCTAACTAATAACTATTATTATTTGTACTTATATTGTACATGATCATTTAAAATGGACTTCTCTATTTTTTTCTCACATTTGGTCTTTAATTAAGCTTCTACCAGAAGCCGTAGATAATCCTATCATTCCAACTTTCCAGATGCCAAAACTATGGACTCACAATACAGCAATAATGAAAGATGATATAAACTGTACATCCAATGTGGACAAGCATTGGGGGCACCTGGGAGGCTCAGTTGGTTAAGTGTCCAGCCATTGGTCTCAGCTCAGGTCTTGTTCTCAGGGCTGTGAGTTCAAGTCCCACAGGGGGCTCCATACTAGGTGTGGAGCCTACTTAAAAAATGTATCTATATGGACAATCGTTGAGATTTGAATGCGGGTCTGTCTGACTCCAAGTCCAGTTCGTTCCATGTTTAAATTTCCTGAAATTCTGTAAATTAAACAGTGGTGTTGTTGCTCATGGTAAGCCACAGTGATTGGACAATTCATAGAACCACGTGGCTAACGCCCTGTACTGTCATATTAAGACCTGGCCACATATACTGTGAGCTCGCTTCCATACCAAGCTGATGTCATGAGATGTTTTAATCACTACTTTCTTCTTCTTTGATGTCTTCTTGTTGGCAATGGTATAGCCATTTGTTACGCACCCAATTAAGTCAGCAGTCTTGTAGTCTTTTGTAGAATGTGGAAACTTCTCGTTTTATGTCTTGTGACTCTGCTTCATGGAGCCGACAAGAGATATGGTGGAAAAGGTTACAGTCACTCCATTTCTCTATTAGCATCTTCTCCTGAGAGCTTATCACTAATTTTGGTGTCAGAGCAATAGTCATTTTGAGGCTTCGTGAAAGCCTACATACTCCCCAGAAATGCAGACAGCCCCCCTGACCTTTGCAGCTGGAGATAATGGCCAAGGCTGAGGCACAGTGACCTTTAGGCCAAGAGTGGGTGGCAGCACTTTTCTTTTCTGTGACATTCTGCTTTTCCCTGTCTGTATTTTTAATTGGAAGCATGGACCATGTGAATCTGCCTGGTTCCCCCATACAGACGCCCTGAACTCTGAATCGAAAGATTGTGTCTGGCTGGCTCTTGTCATAAAGGAGCACTCTCACGGCTAGGCTGGGGGCCGTTACTAATTGCCACAGTTATAGACACAAAGGATATTACGGGTGACCTTTCAAGGCGGTGATGCTGTTAGCAGAACAGGGCCTTCGTACCACCTGGCCCAGCCCATGCTCTGCCTCATACTTATTTTACCCCCATGATCTCATGAGATGAATCTGGCACTCAGCTTTTTTTTTTTCCCCAAACGGCATTTTGTATAGTTATTTTTATTTATTTGTATGGAGAACTCTTACTCTTCAAGGGGAACCACCGCCACTGAAGCCATTTCTTTAAGTTCCCTCACAGATTGGTTTCCTCCATGAAACTGTTGGCCACAGGTTCATCCGGCACCTTCGGTTAACCCCCTGCACTGTGGGCAGCTCCAGCCCACGCCAGTGATCTTGTCATTTATTCTCTTTAGCTCCCTATCATTTGAGAACTCTCTAATGTCCCCAGATTACCTTCCACATGCTCATTTCATTCCCTCAGATAGATTTTTGTGTGCCTCCTTACCAAGCAGAAGCTGGCCACCAGAACCTCCTGAGCACCCCCTCTGTGTTGGGGCCTGTGGTGCTTTTCACAGAGTTTCATTTAATCCTCACAACACACCTGGGAGGGAGGCATTGCCCTCCTTGTTTTACACCCGAGAGACTGGAACTTACTTAACACCATGCACATTATAAACTTGCTAAGCGTCACCTGAGACTAGTAAGTGGGGGAGCCATGCTGCTGTGCAGGTCTCATGTGCCAAGGCAGGATGCCAGCCACGGACACCGGTGGGGGACAGCTGGGGAGAGGACGCCCCCAAACACAGATCGCATTGCTTGTGTAGCGTGCTCTCCGCAGCACCGGGCACATGGTTGGTGTTCCTTAAGAACGCCCATGATGGTGTTCTTAAACTCTTCTGCTGAATTATACAGGGACAAGCTCCCAGCCCCCCTGACTGAGGCTTAAGCACTAGTGTATAGCCAGGGCAGGGGTCCCTCTGACAAAGCCTGATGGGAATTGTGAGGTGGGAAAACATGTCACAATGATGTTGCTCCCTCATTGGTTCACTCAGTACCTCACCAGAGCCCACGGGAAATATGGCAGGGTCTTGGCCCTCAAGAGTTGACACATTATCAAGAAACAATTCCTCCTCCTTCAGAACCATCCAGTGATCCAGAACAAGACTTCTCAGAACTTAGATCTGGTTGGCACCATGACATTTTGACTAAAAAGGAAGGAGAGAGGAAAACAGTAGTGAGGGGGAAAAAATACACACACACACACACACACACACACAGAGCCATAAACCAAAGCCACTGAATGTCCTTAATAAGGGAAAACTTACAGAATGCCAAGATTTATTTCCTCCCCCTATTTGAAATTGCTTTTTATGTTCAGAAAATTCAGAGTAGGAGACAGTGGTTTTCTCTTACTTTGAGCTGTGTGCTTTGGATAGCCTGGGACCCAGACCACCCCAATCGTTGGTACCTCGAACTTTCCCCACCGTCCAGGCGCGTGGCTGCTCCAGGCTCAGGCCGCTGAGGCCTTTCACACACACATGTGAAGGGGCCCTGGTGTGTCAGGTACAGAACGTCATGCCTTCTTCCTGGGGGGGAAGGGGTGGTGTATAAGGGGAACGGCACTTCCCTGGTGGTAGGATTGGCACCTAAAATTGTCGAAGGGTGTGACAAGTCACCAACTTCTTCGAGGAACACTGTGCTTTTATACTCTATCAGTTTTTGAAATCTGGCTCCTGCTCGTAAATCGTTGCGTAACCACATCAAGGATTAGGTAGGAGGGTTTTTGTATTTATATGTATGTGGGCATTGTTGTTCCGAGGAGTCCAGCAGTGGACTAGTGGGGAAGCTCGGTCCACTGTGCAGAGCACTTAGGAGACCTGACAACAGCAATATGTTACCTCTTTTGTTTGTACTGCAACTTCACACCCACTCGCTCAGCAACAGACTGAATGAAATGTGCTCCGGTGCTTTGTGTGTGTGTGGGGGGGGGAGAATGAAAATAATGGCCATTCAGGCAAAGTAAAGCTTTCTAGTGCTTTTCAGGAAGCAGCCTTGTCTTCACTGTTGTCCTGGCGTTCACGTAATGGCCTGATCTTTGTCCTTCATTGAAACACACCCAAAGCAAAGAAGACATCTCACCCTGCACCCCAACAGGTGCATGCTCTTAAAGTCATCAACAGGGAAGGCATGGAGGGGTCTGGGAGAGCTGCTGGACCAGGTATCCAGAGGGTGTATGAGGAGAGGGCTTCCTGCTGGGAGCGAAGACAGTGGCAGGTGACGTAGGTGACAGGAAGGGGCTTGTTAGGAAATTAGCTTTGGAAATTAGGTTCTGGGGCCCCTGGGTGGCTCAGTGGTTGAGCATCTGCTTTTGGCTCAGGTCATGACCCCAGGGTCCAGGATCGAGTCCCTCATTTTGCTCTCTGAAGGGAGCCTGCTTCTCCCTCTGCCTATGTCTCTACCTCTACCTCTGTGTGTCTCTCATGAATAAATAAATAAAATCTTTAAAAAAGAAAAACTAGGTTCTGACAAGATCTTGAGAAGGGGAAAACATGCTTTTCACTGTTAGCCCTGTCACTGGGCCCGCTGATCAGATATGTAACTACGGCCTAGGTGTGACACTAAAGTGTCTCTTATATATTATGTAATCCTCACAAAAACCTCTAAGGAAAACATTGTCATAACATTTCAGATATGAGGAACCTAGAGTCTAGAGCAATCAGGTCACCTCCCCAGAGACATTCACCTGGGAAGCGGTGGGGTCAGGATTCAGATCCCAATACCATCTGACCCCACACACCAACATTTTAAACACCACCCTAGGATCCTCAGAATCAAATTGTTCAGGCTTATAAATGAGAGGAAATGACACCTGCATGAAGATGGGAATTTCAGGGAGGGTTACTTTGAGAACCTTGAGTGGGTCGTCCCAAGTTCATTTGACAGCTCGTCTTTATGATAGGACTGGGGCGGGGGCGGGGGCTGCATGTTAATCAATTAATCCACATGTGAGGGGCAGAATGAATGAGGTCATCAGCCTGGGTTCAGGGCAAAATATCCTCTAAACCAGCTCAGGAAATACAGACTGTTCCCTGTTCCACCCTGGGTGTTGCTAACTTGAGTGCTTAGCTCTACACCATGCTCATTAAAATCAGTGCTGGGCTGGAAAGGTCATCGAGGTCCTCCCAACAATAAGATTTTCTGTTCCCACGTCTCTCTAGTCACCAGCCCTCTGCATGGTGACTTCTAGTGAGCCTCTTATTTCTATTTGTCTCAATGACAGGAAACCCACTGGAGCCACAGAGGCTATTGGTACCCCACTTCACCTGCCCTAAAAATATTCCTGCCTTTGTGTGTACCATGCCTCCTGCCCTCTTCTGAGTCTGTCCCCATCCCACTGACTCTTCTAGGTTCAGTTGAAATCTGAAGATCCCACTTGACTCTTAGGAGTGCCATACTCAGAGACGTTGCAGTGGTAGCTGGAAGGCAGTCATGTAGGAGTATGTACACAAGATTGGCAAGCACTCCAAATCAGGCTATTGTGGTTGTTGTTTTGAGAGCTAGTGTACCCAGCACATCACTGCTCATATCCAATGCCCTACCACCCATTTGACCTCAGCTATTTAATACCCCACACACCATTGTTTTGTCATGTGTCCATGCATGCCTCTCTACAGAGACTGTAGGGTCATCGAATTCTTTTTTTTTTTTTTTAAGATTTTATTTATTCATGATAGAAAGGTAGAGACACAGGCAGAGGGAGAAACAGGCTCCCTACAGGGAGCCTGATGCAAAACTCGATCCCTGGACCCCGGGATCACAACCTGAGCCAAAGGCAGATGCTCAACCACTGAGCCACCCAGGTCATCAAATCCTTTGTAGCTCTGCAGCATCATCATGGTACCTTATGAGTCCCAGGTAGTAAGCACTGTCTAGTATCTATCAGTGTTGTTTATTTCATTCCTTGGGTATACTTTTTTCTATCCAATTGGTTGAATGTAGATCTTTTAAATAGCCAATTGCCATTTGTTCTTGTAAACCATTCATTCATACCAAGGAGCATTTGCTGTGTGCTAGACTCGAGTTCAAAAGGCAGAATCTTTAGTGGTAAGTGCGATAGGAGGTCTCTGCCCCACAGGGAGCTCACATTTTAGTGAAGAGAGATTGAAAATAAACAAGCAGACAATTTAATAAATAAATTAGATGCTGTCTGGTAGCAATAAAAGGATAACCTAGGGGTACCTGGGTGGCTCAGTCAATTAAGCATCCCACTCTTGATTTTGGCTCAGGTCATGATCTCAGGGTCATGGGCTGGAGGCCCATATCAGGTTCCATAAGCAGCAGGCGGGGGTCAGGGGGTGGGGGTGGTCTGCCCAAGTTTCTCCCACTCCCTCTACCTCATCCCCAAATAAACAAATAAATCTTTAAAAAAAAAAATAACCTAGAAGGTTGGAATAGAGAAACTGGGAATTGGGTGGTATGTAGTCTCAGATTGGGACATGTATTAGTTTCCTATTGCTGCTGTAAGAAATTATCACAAGTTTTTGGCTTAAAACAATACAAATTTTTTATCTTAACAGTTTTAGAGATCAAAAGTCTAAAATGAGTTGGGAGGACTGTGTTCCTTCTGGAGGCTCATTTCTTGCCTATTGCAGCTTTTGGAGTCTGTGTGCACTCCTTGGCTCTTGGCCCTACCTTTCTTTGCCTTCTGCTTGTGTCGTCACATCTCTGACTTTGTCTTTTTTGCGCCCTTCTTTTCCTTATAAAGACCCTCACCTGCCTGGATAATCTGGGATAATCTGCCCGTCTTAAAATCCTTAACCTAATCATATCTATAAAGTCCCCTTTGCTATGTAAGGTGGATAATCTAACAGATTCCAGGGATAGGCTGTAGACATTATTAGAGGACATCATTGTGCCTGCTGAGGGAAGCCTCCTTGAGGAGGTTACATTTGAGATGACACCCAAATAACAAAAACATATGAGGGAAAAGTATTCCAGAGAGAGAGAACAACAGCCTCCAAAGATCATGAGTCTGACCTGAGCCTGGAGTTTCTGAAGAAGGTTCCAGCTCACTGGAGTGAGCAACCAGAAGGAGGCCAGAGAGGTAGGCAGGCCCCAGGTACCTCAGCATCATGGGGGCAAGAATAGGAGCATGAATTTCATTCTGAGCGTGATGGAGAACTGTCAGAGGACTCAGGAGTTGTGTTGTTCACTGGGTTGATCCATATTTCAATGGAAACGACTTCTCTGGCAGTTGTCTAAAGCAATACTGGCCAGTAGAAATATAATGCAATCCACATTTGTCATTTTAAATGTTCTGGTAGCTACATTTTAAAAAGTAAAAAGAAACAGGGAAAGTTAATAAGACATTTAATTAGCCTCATATATCCGAAATATTATCGTTTCAACATGTACTCAATATAAATAACATAATAATGAGATATTTTACCTTATTTTTTTTTAAGTAGCATGTCTTCAACATCTGATGTGTGTTTTATGCTTAAAGCACATCTCAGTTGTTACTAGCCACATTTCAAACGCTCTATAGCCGCCTGTGGTCTGTGGCCACCATTTTGGACACTACACATCCGGACATGGTCCTCAGAGTCCAGTGCAAAGTCTACTCAGGGAATGTTTGAAAAAGCAATCAACAGTGGGGTGTCACAGAGCACATGTCACTGCCATTAGCCATTCCCAACTTCAGAGGCTCTGAGTAGGCCACAGGAAGTGAAGAAAAGAATAGATACTAGAAAGGATTGTGTCCCCTGGTAGGGCCGGTGGGGCTAGGTCCATTCTGAGTGGACTCTTGCCTGGCTGGAACCTCCAAGGAACAGAAATCTCTATCCATTTGATTGGTCCTTAGGTGTGCCTCTTTGTCTACCCTTCATTACTTTAATCCCCTGAGGACATTTTAGCCAAAACCAGACTTTTCCCATTTCTTTATAGACAGAGCCATTTATTCAACTCATTATACCAATATTACTGAAAACAAGGGCAGAGGTCAAGAACAGAAAAAATTCAATGAAGCAATGAGAGAGTATCAGTTGCTAGGGCAAGCTATACCAGGCACTCCCATGCTCTCTTGTGCTCTCGCAGTGACCAACCAGTCCCTGATATTAACCATAAAAGTCTAGCCCAAAAAGCTTAGTACAAAAAGAACACTATGTATATCCATTTAGATTTTTTACAGTGATATTAAATTAAAAGGGTTTATGAAACAGAAAATAAAGATCTGAATTAAAAATGTAGGTCATGGTGGTTACATAAAGGCCAGCTTATGAGAAGCTTATTCAACACTGCACAAGACAGTAAAAATAACAGCAACATTTATTAGAATATCCTACTTAGAGCCAGTGATCTGTACAACACTGCTTTCAGGAAAAAGGATGGCACTGAGTTCCCTTCTGATGGTGGATTCAGTGGGCAGGTACCTCGACCCTGACATCCAGGCTCTGGGTACCAGCAGCACCATCAAAAGACGGTTTGGCCATTTTGACACATAGGGACAAAAGCTCTCATGTGCAAGGACAAAGGTGCCTTCAGTGAGTACTTTGGGACTTCAGTGCAGCAGTCAAATTACCAGTGGCTCTAATTAGTGCGCATGCAATCTGGAGCAATCTATATCTGCATTCCAAAAAGAGGTGGGATGTTTCCCTGTGATATCACATTAGCACAAGCCCTTCTTGGATGAGTTTTTCAAAATCCTAAGGACATGATGGTGTGGGGGAGAAGCCACCATGACAGGAGCCTGTTGCCTTGAAAATTGGCGGTGATCTTCACAATCAGTTGATCAACGAATATTTATGTAATGCCTATAAAGTACTATAATCCAGAGGGACTTAAGCAGCACGAGGTGCCTAGTTTCCAGGGGCTTAAGACCTAGTGGAAGAGAAGATAGCTGTGAGATAATAAATAAGAGTCCGTGACACCAATGTGGTACCCAGGATCAGGTTCTGGCCTGAGAATCAGTAGGTCTGACTTCTACGATTAACTCAGCCCCTTTTGAGTGCTACTATCTTCAGACTAGTCAACACCTTGCAGGGGCAATGGCTACTAGATCACTCAAGACCCATTTCCTTGGGACAAGCCACCTTACCTCTTTGGACCTCGGATCTTCTCCTAGAAATCAAGAGGGTTTGAATGGATTACAATGGTGGCAATAATAGTAATAGCTCCACAGAGTAAGGTCTAACTTTGTGCTCATAATTGTGCTCTGTAGTTTACGTAAATTAACTAGGGGATGGGTTCTGCTTTTTCTCAACTTAAAGATGAGAATACTGAGACTTAGCTTAAGGAACTTACCCCAAGCCAAAGAGCACTGACTAATGCAGAACTGAGATTCAATACCAAGCCTTTGAGTCTGTCATGTTTGGAATCTAAATGCCCTGCAGGCCACCACAGTCATCACATTCTGTAGTCCTGGGACCTGAAAGAATCATGGGAAGATTACTTGGGGGACTTACAAAGGGAAAACTGATGGAAGAAACCGTTGTGGTAAAACATGGACCAGATATAAGCAGAGCTTCAGATGGAGACAGCCACTCCCTACCCCATTATCTGTGGATTGGAGAATTCAGACCCCCTTGCCCCAGAACACCATGATGCTGGAATTCTCTCTCTCTCTCTCTCTCTCTCTCTCTCTCTCTCTCTCTCTCGGATATACTCATCAACCAGTGCTGCTGTCTCAGTTTGCATGGAGGCCATACCGGTCCATTCAGCAGGACAGGCCCACAGCAGGTAGGGTCACCAGAAAAGGACTCCAGGGCTGCTACACAAAAACAAGTGTCACCTTTTCAACCTTTTCATTTCACACAAGCTCAGCCACAGGTGGAGGAGCTGTGAATTTCACTTTAGCCGTCATGTTTAGTGAGGACACATGCGCACGCACACACATACACACACACACAGATTGGCACCCACAAAGGCTTCACTTTGAGACAAGGGTGGGTTCGGTTTCCTTCGCTTACACAACTGATGCCGCCCAGGGACACTTTGGTTTAGATGGCTCATTAGCCACAAACTGTTTCGTTATGTGTTGCCCAGTTACGTGGGCTTCCTGCACATTCTCTTGAGCAGATAGTTTATCTCCTTATCTCAGAGAATTGTTTCCCCAAGTAGCCCCTGAGTCCGTAACTTTGATACCATCAAGGCAAGAAGGCATTAAACCACCCTTTTTGTAATTATTTCAGTCGTACCTTTTCATGTCTGCTTCATGAAAAGATGATGTGGTTAGATTCCAGCTGGGCCTTGCTGAGTGTATCATGTATGCCTGGGGTTACCCGCACGGTCACGTGGCTTACCTTCCTCTGCAGCGGGGTGATCTTATCTTCCTTGCTGCACCTCACCAGAGAGCATCCAGCTCCTTTCAGCTTCTGTGTGTGTGTGTGTCTGTGCACACTCATGTGCATTCAGGTGTACATGGAGGTCTGTTCATAGCAGCAGCTTGTAAAGTGACACTTCACCATCCATCTATAACGAGGCCTTGGATCTCCTCTTAGAAAGGAACACCTTTGATGGCTGTCCACTTGGGAATTTGGAACAAAGTTTTCCTTAAGCAGACCTATTTCTATTTGATTTAAGCTGGTACTTCTGTTTTTCCCCTCTGTGTGCCAGGACCCGAGCTAGCTACTTTGGGTACAAAGGTGAATATGATTGAGCCACTGTCCTGGAGAGATTTTCAGTGTAGCCATAGAGAAAACATGATCCCAGATAGCTAGGATTTAACACAGGAATGGCCAAGAAGTGCAATAAGTGTAGTTCTGAGGGAAAACTGGTAAGGGGGTCCGGTAGGAAAGGGCCAGGGGAGGCTGTGAAAAGAAGCAGGCATATAAAATCCATATTTAAAGTCAGGTGCAAGTTTTCTAGTTAAAGAGGGAAAAATATTCCCAGCAGAGGGAATAGCAAAAGAATGAAGATGTGGACATGTAGGCTATGTTTAGTATGGCTTGAGTAGAGCAGATATCTAAGGGTGAGGCTATAGAAAGGTGGGCTGACCCGGTGAGAGCAGGACTGTGCATTGTCTTGGGATGCTTAGCACTTGGGATAGCATCCTGGGATCTTTAGCGTTAAGCGTTTTTAGCACTTAGTGTCATGAGATCATTAGCCTTAAGATTTAAAACCCAATGAGTGCACCGGAAACCCCAGGAAAATCAGGAGGAGCCCTTCCGGGACCTTGGCCTTCCCCACAGACGGGGCCATTCCTGTGAGTCTCTCCCTGGGTCTGACTCAGCCTGTGGCTTTCCTTTCACAGGTGATTTAACCTTCCCAGTACCTGGCTTGCCATGGCCAGAACATGACTCTTCGAAGTGTCCTTGACTCCTGCTGACACCTTGAAAGACACATGGGAAGAATTGCTTTTATATCTCAGGTGGCTCTTGGGAAGCCAATGGACGCTTACCATGACCCCCTCAGGGACGGTAGGAACAGTTGTCAGTTTGGGTGGTGGCAGTACAGTGTTGCCAGGCCGGAGGAAGTGCTCTGTGCCTGGGAGACTTAGAACTCGTGGTCTTGCACGAGCTCTGCCCCTCCCAGGCTGAGTGACCTTGCACACATGCTTTCTGTCTAGTTTCCAACAGACTCGTCTATAAAATGAAGAGCTGGACTCCATGGCTTCCTGCCTTGTCTGATTGTGCCTTATCTCTTTAATTTTTAAGAACTCAGGAGTGTTCTATGATGGAAGAGTCTGACCAGGAAGTGTTTCATCTTAATAAGGGGCCTCTGGGAGTTTCAGGCCTTGGACAAGGGGAAAGAAAAATCACCCAGAGGCCCAGTGAGGATGCTGCTTCTTCCATCTGCTAGCAGTGAAACAGAGACGGAGGGAATCCGAACCCACCTTCCTGCCTGAGTAGTCCTTGGGTGCAGAGGTTTGGAGCATACACCTGGGAACGGGGCTCCCGGAGCAAAGCAGTAGCAGCAGGCAGAGTGACAGGGAGGTGGCTGCAGCATGCAGTTAAAGAACCCACGGCTCAGGGACGCCTGGGTGGCTCAGCAGCTGAGCGTCTGCCTTTGGCTCAGGACAAGTAATAGGACTTTGCATGGCTCTCAGAGGAACCAACTCAGATCAAGTGTTTAGCACTCTGCCTGACGTGTAGTAGGTACCCCATAAATGACAGCTTTAAAAAAAATCTAGTATTATTAATGTCTAGAAAAGTCAGTTAGGGCCAGAACGTCAAGGCTCCTTTCTGCCAACGCAAGGAATTTGGACTTTGTCCTGCAGCCAGCAGGCAGCCGTTGACAGTACTCCAGCTGGGAATAGCATTAAAGAAATAGATGTTTGGGGAAATGTCCACCTGTCATCAATTTGGGGTGCATCGGAAGGAAGAAAGAATGTTGGTGTGCAGGCTCCAGTGGTGTCCAGGCGAAATGGATGAGGGCCCAGAGAGGTAGCAGAGAGAATGGGGTGGAAAAACAGAATCAGGAAGATGGCTGAGGAGCATGGAATGGATGCTGGGCTGGGAGGCAGTGGACAAAATGAAGGAGGATACACCAAAGCCGGCATTGGCCCAAAGTGGGGTGTGCTGGCCTCTGTCCTGGGGGTCTGAGGTGATCTTTTTCCGGGGCCCCGAAACTGTTGCTTTTTTGGCACATTGATGGGTTTGCACATTTGTATCCTGCTCTGCCCACAGAGGGTTCCAGATGGTTTCGTACCTGACAGAGGGTGTGGTATCAGGAAAAATGAACTGAAACAATAATGACTGAAGGAAGGAGGAGAGAGAAAATAGAGTAGCAGAGTGAAGAATGAGGAAAAAAAATGACTGACAAAACGGGGATGGTGGTTGGGGGCATCAGTCCCACAGCATGGACTCTCCGCCTTAGAATTCAGATTCTGTTTTTTCCGATCCACCCCCTTTCTGAGGGAAGACTCCCTCCCAAAGGGACAGAAAAACCAGGTTCTTTGACCTCTTTTCTAACTTCCAGAATAACAGTGGGGTATTTCTCAATGGTATTTTTAATCTTCCTTTTCTTTGTAATGGAAGAAGCAAGGGCAGGTGCCTCCTTCTCCAGAAGCAGTACAAGTCCCAGGAAAGGATGAGAAAGAGGGAGGGAATGAGGGAGGGAAAGAGAGCAAGAGAGACCAAGGGGAAAGGGAGAGAACCCATCGCCTAGGCACTGCCAGGTGACCTGCTGGTAGATGGCGGTGGCAGCGGCTGCCACAGAACCATCCAGCTTGTGGCTTTGCTTCCTCTTTCTTTTTCCCCTGTAGCACAGAGTCACTCAGCCCCAGATTCCTCAGGGTTTCAGAACCGAGAGGTCTATGAGGGCATCTTGCGATGCCTGAGGTCCCTGAGAGCGTTCACAACTGCCGCAGAATGTGGCATCTCTGGGCCAGCATTCTGGCTGCAGACAGGGTCAGCTGCTGGGTGGCACAGGGAGCAAACAAGAAAAAAGTTGTTTCCTGCAGGTCTCTGCTGAAAATGCTAACGGAGAGTCACTCAACACTCGGTAAGTGCAGGGGACATTCTTGTTCTCAATGCCCAAATTTCTCTCTGGCTTCCGTAAGGTATTGTTATCGAGGAAGAAGGTGGTATTATCGCCACCTCCCTCCCGTGTGGTGTGACAGCACAGAGATACTTATCTCTACACCTAAGTCAACATTGCTTTTTTTGGGGTAACAGCTTTCAAAAAACCATCGACTGGGCTCCAGCTGGTCAGGGCAGTTACCACAGAGCGAAAAGGCAGGATGCTTTGTCAGGCAGGCAGGCTGCAGGCCACCGATGCAGGCTTCGGGAGATAGTGAACGCATCGTCTCTTTGTCACAGACCAGAATCTATACCCACCCATTCCTGGGAGTGGAGAGAGAGGGGCTGGGTGAGAAGTGTGCTGGTTAACCCAGAGCTCCTTTCATGCTCTCCTCTGCCAGGCTGGCAATGAGTGGCCACGCGCAGGGTCCCTTTAGGGAGAAGAAAACAGCTTAGCAAACATCTAGCTGTCATGATCTTCTTCCTAATGGGAACCCTGAGGCTGAACGAACTTGCCCAAGGTCAAACCCCACTGCAGCTTAAAGCTACAACAGGATTCAAGGTGTCATGGCTCTGAGGTGTTCAGGGACTTCTTGGTTAAATGCAAAAGAGCCTGGCTTTGCAGCCAAATGGCCCTGGACCAAAACCAGCCTAAGGACCTGGGAGATTCTGTTTTTACCCAACCCTGTGCCAGGCCCTCAGTGCCCCAAGGGCTGCTACAGAGCCCCCTGAGACGGATGTTGAGGACTTCTAGATGAGAGAGCAAGACACTTGGAGCCAATGAATTGCAGAGACAGGCACCTTTTCCTTCCCCCAATAAGTACACTCTCTTAGGCTTAAATGGACTGCCCCACAGTGGGACTGCCAAAAGAAACTAAGCCCCCCATATTATGGCAACAGTTGGCAACAGCAATCCCCAGTGAGTAGGGTTTACCTTGGAAACAGTTCTAATTGCTGCTGCAGACTGGGCCTTCCTCTACCTACAGGGAGCCATCTCAGGGCAGGCTCTACATGCTCAGCCCCCTTCCCACTGTCACAGGTCCCATCCCTTGGATGGCCCCCCGCAGGGAGGACTCTCCTGCCCGACCCTGTGCCAGCCTGCTAACCACAACAGACTCTTAGTTCACCTTCTTCCAGTCTAGGAATCTTCCTTCTTTATTTACTTTATAAAATGTTTTCATTTAATCAGTCAAGCAGCAAAAATGTCAGAGTACCTCTTGGATGCCAGCCTCCATATAAACCACTGCCAGCGATATAAAGATATATGTAGTCATCCCTGTATGGGATTTTTTCCTCCTGTACTTCTAGTACTTCTAAGAGCCCAGGACAGAGTCACTTCGTTTCATAGCACCAGGAGGGCATCCTTTTCCTTGTCTCCTATGGAGCTGTGCCCCCAACAGGTACCAATTTCATGGAATACCATGAATGGTGCTCTCTGGCATTGTGAAATCACTGTACAGACAAAGAGTCCTCTCTGCCACACGTGCTGTGTAGATGTTTGAGGATATAATGGTGGGTAAATGGGTAAATGTGCAATCACCAAAGTCAGGCAGATCAGATTCAAATTTGGGCTCTGGTATCTATCAACTATGTGGCTTTGGGTCATAAGATTTCTATGAGCTCCTGATGAGATAGTAATTGTATTAATTTTTAGGGTGGCTTGATAAATTAAATTAAAAATACAAGTAGATTTTTCATTGAGGCACATAAAGGGTCAATACATATTAGCAATTATTATTATCATTATCATTAATATAATTATTGCTTAGTCTTACTGTCATTGTGTTCATTAAAGGTAGGTACACTATGCTGACAATGCCCAACAACATAAGCACTTAATAAATATGTGCTGGATGAATGTTTTCAAGGATGATCAGGTGGGGAACCAAATGCTCTCTTGCAAGAAAAAAGGAAGAAAAATTGTCTGGGGAAACTGAATTAGAACCAGAAGACACTGAGCTTTTTAATGTGGTTTTGGTTAAAACGTGTTCTCTGGGAACTGAAAGCAGAGAGGGAAATCTTGACCTGGCCACACTTTTGACACCTTCAAATATGAGGCTGTTGTATCTGGTGTGAGTGGGGTTATTTATAAACAGACTTCTTGCTGTTCCCCCCTCTACTTGGCCCCCATGCTTCTTTTCTAAAGAAAAACTCCAGAAGGACAGGCTTTAGGTCTGTAGTCTTCAGGCCAAATTTCATCCTGCACAGATAAGGTCTCCGTGGCCAACACAGGGCAACTGGTCAGCCAGGCCCTGGGCCCTGCCACCTTTCTGCTTGGACAGCACACCCTGGTGGTGGGGCAGGTGTCAGGATGTTCCCTCTTTCCCAAGACAGACATCTGGGTGTTTAGAAACAGCTGAATAGCTTTCTCTTTTTTCTCGTGATGTTCCAGATGCTTGATGCTATGCAGTTATAGCCAGGGTAAAATCTCACACCCAGACCCTGTCTTGGCCAGCCTATGTTCAATTGTTAAGGGCAAGATGAAGGTCTAGGACTCTACAGGCCAGGCCAGTCTTAAATTAATAGGTAGGGATCCAGGGTGAGTTGACGGGAAATAAAAATAGCCCCTTTGTGTTCTAGGGTTGTTGGTAGATTACTCAAACAGAGGGCTGTGGTCCCAGAGGAACAGTGTGCTAGGGAGATAGATTGCATCAGAGGAGATAGCAGGGTAGCAAACCCAGATCATCCCATAGCCTAGGAAGATCTACTCAGATCTTTGAGTAGAGAAGAAAATCTCTATTCAGGGAAGAGCCAGGAAGCCAAATCTTGAAAAATTTGGAGGGTTAGCTGTGTTCCACTTCACATTATATGGCCTAGGATTTTTGATCATAAGGTCCGTTCTGGAGCATTCATAGACATTTCTTCTGCCAACCCCTGTGCTAGGAAACAAGGTCAGAAAGATGAGGCATCCTTGTCCTTCAGGATGTACCTTCACAATGCCAAATGCCTGAATATAAAGTGAGCAGCTGGTTGCTTCCAAATGTTTCCAGATATCTCAGTTTTCGGCATCATGAGAGGAAACCATCAGATGCTGGCTTGTTTGATAGGACCCTCTGTGATTTTAAAGCATTACAATGAGGGCTATACCCCTAGTTAGCTCTTTAGAGGAGTAAATGGTGTTCTGTTCCTAACTCTGTGGTCAACTGGAAACCATGGGCAAGGGTACAGGCCAGCATGAGATACGACGTAGGGTGGGTGCACCTCTACACTCCAGACAGGCTCCCCATGGAAGCCAAGGAATGAGGTCACTGTTTTCTGCTTTGTTTTTCCCATGTTAAACTTGTAGTACCTGCTACCAAGCCTATGTTGATGTGTGGCTACCAAGCCTGTGTTGACGTGTACAAGGAGGGATGGGGCTGGCAGAGTGTAGTGCCCATTGATTGATATATGTGCATCCTCGCTGTTGTGTAACTAATATAGCCCCACCTGGAGAGGAGTGTGTTAGCCAAGCTTCATCCCACATCTGGAATCACCTCCATCAGACAGGTTCATTTTTTTTCCCCCTGGTTACTTCATTTTCATATTTCCATGCATTGACCAATAAATAGGACATACATGTTAGAAAAAGAACAAGGAATATATAGTTTTTGTGATACTAATTCAAGCTGGAAAAATAAGATTGCTGGGCTCTGGCCCAGGATCTGCTCTGAACCTGCCATGTCCCTTAATTGCCCATTCAGGGAGCCTGGGGAAGAGGCAAAGACAAGGTTCTAGAGGGTCTGAGAAGTCAAGGTAAGGACTTTGTACTTGATCATGAGCACAGGGAGCCATAGAAGGATTCATTCAGTAGGGAAGATCCTGGTCAGATTTACCTTTTAGAAGCATCATTGGCTGTGGTACATGCAAGGTATTGAGGTGTTGACTAAGTGGACCACATGGAGGGCCTGGCTGAGGTGAGTGGGGCTGAGAGGGCAGAGGAGGGGAGTCACTGGAGAGTCTATAGGAAATAAACCCTTGAGAACTTAGTGATTGATGAACGTGAGCTATGATAGAGAGGAAGGGAGACAGAAGGAGCCCCAGCTTTCCTGCTGGCGTTGGATGGAGTGTTTCCAGATAAATGGAGAACCCAGGAGTCAGTACATTAGGCAAGAAGGCCATGAATTTTATTCTGAAAATGCTACATCTAAAGTGCCTACTGGACACGGGGGTGGAAATATTCAGGGAGCCAAAGGAGAGAGAGTCTAAAACTGGGAGGAGAGCTCTGGTTTAGAGATTGACACTGGGGGATGGGGAGGTTCCTGATTGCCCAGGGGGAGTGTGGAGCTTGGGCCTACCAGCTTGCTGTTGGATGAAACCTGTGGGACTATCATCAGGGGCAGGTGGATCTGGGGGGCCTGTGGCAAAGATGACAAAACAATGGTCAGGGAGGTTCAAGGACAGCCAGTGTAAGCTTTCAAGTCTTGTCATTGTGTCAGTGTGTGAAAAACCAAGAGCAAGACTAAAGTTTCTGTGTTTTGTCTCCTCTCTCAGTCTGCACATAAAGCAAAATGGGCCCGCACAAATTTTTAAGTGGTGTTTCAAGCCACCTGGTAGTGCTCTACACGAGTGTGCCTTTCCCATAGGTTGGCATTGATATGAGCATGATCTGCCTAAATAAGCATCACACCATGTCAACTGTATCTTCAGCTGAATGCCATTTATTTTAAAAAAAATTTTTAAACCAATCTTGCCTATCAACAGTTATGACCAACATTCAACCATGAGAAATGTACCTATTGATGGACATTTTAAAGAGGTCGGTGTAATGGAATAAATAAGTGATTAAACAACACCGTGGGTATTGGACTGTGCCTTGAGTACCACAGAACTTGACAATCCTTTAGACAAAAATAGATAAGTAGCAGGGAAGCTGTTTGCTTTTTTTAAAAAAGCAAGTTTGCATTTCAATGCCAATTTTTGGAGGTAAAAAAAGGATAAGTGAATTTTTTCCTACCTTTGGAGGTGAATCAAATGATGCAGACCAGCCATCTTCTAGGTTGTATCTGAGGATAGTAAACTGAACCAGAGCATCATAGAGCTTAAACAGACAGTTCGAGTTTAAGTAAACTACTGAGGAATCTGTGGAAGGAGGTAAGAGTCAGAAGACCTGGGATCAGGTCCCCCCATCACCACCTCTCTCATTCTCAGGCTCTTCATCTTTGGAGGACAGGGGGATGGTAATCACAGATAGTCATCGAAAGGTTATCATGACAATTGTGTATGGAAATTGTTTTGTTATGGGACATGTGTTGGGCACAGGTGGTTTTATTGGCATCTTATCTTGTGGGAAAGACTTCACTTTCTGGTATGTCTCAGGTCCCCAAGGGAGTCTTTCTGCAGAGTACATTTTTGAAACCTTCTTTGGCCTGCACAGTTTTTGCTTACCCTCTCCACTTTACGAATGTCAGAAAGATTATATGATTGACTGATAGAACACCAGCAACCCGGAGAGATATTGTACCACGGCCCAGGGCTATACTTTCCATTTTTATTAAAATTCTTATTAACTCATAGCCCAAGAGCTTTTAAGCCAAGCCTGATCTCCTTTAGGGGCCCTTGATTTGATCAGAAAAATTTGTGTGCAGTGTTCTGGTCCTGCTTTTGTGGAAAGGCAGCAAGACAGCAGCCAAATGTTTTTCTAAAGATAGTAGGGTCCTCTCTGCCTTACAACCCTGGCCATGGAGAGATGCACTTGAGGTCTACAATGACAAGCCCACTTCCTGAGTTTAAGGCCTTCCACTCCTTTGAAATTCTACATCTTTCTAGGAAAAATAATTATCAGTTCTTTGTAGCCCAGTGGTGATGAGTTGGTTGGCTCCTCTTCTGAATACAAACATAGTTCTTTTGGGGGAAATTATCCTGCAACGAGTCCTGAGGGAAAATATACCTTCATGAGGTGCAAGGGGAAAAGGGGAACACGAAGGGGACCTTGCCACCAGGGGCTGACTGATAGCATGGTGGAGTAGGCGCCGTCTGGGATGCTGTGCCACTCTTTGCTGTGAACAAAATGACGTTCTCTCAACAAATGCACGGTAGCTCTACATGCGTGATAGGATCGGGTCCATTGTCTGAGCTCTTGGGTAAGGCTGCATCTCTGTTCTTCCCCCATGGGCTTCATGGTGATTTTTATCCTTCAATTGGTGTTTGCTTAAGTGGCCTCCCTGAATTACTCACATTTATCCTTCCATTAATAGGTAGTCTTAAACTTAATGTCATCACCTTGGTAATCTGCTAAGCTAGAGAGCACCTGAAAATAGCAACTCTCTTAGCAGCTTGCTGAGTAGAAGCCATTTCTTTCCTGACATAAAATGTATCCAGAGCCTTTTTAATTTTCCCTCGTGTTCTTGTTGAGATACGGAACACGCGGTATGGCGGCTGAGATGGGTGATGCCCAGTTCGAAACTAACCTCCTATTTCCAGCATTGCTGACTTAGATTTTATTGCCAAGAATTAATTGGTAATGTGGCTCTGAAAAGCCACTCATGAATGAAAACTTAAATCTGAGGCCTCATTTTGTAATCTGCCCAGTATTTTGTACCTTCTTTATGCCTGGAGGAGTAGATATCCAGGCAGAGCCACCTTCTTTGCAATTTCATAAAGTTTAAGGAACTGTTTTTATCCTCTTCTTTCTTTCCTTTATTTATTCTACAAAGGTTCATGGAGCTGTCATTCACTGTGTCCCTGGCACGGTGGTAAGCCTGCTAGAGATAACCAGTGAATATTAGAGAGGGGAACGATCCTCAAGAACAATTAACATGGTTATGGTGCTTGAGGGTTGATGAAGTAGCCCCATAATATCTAATCTTACAACAGCACAGGGCAGTAGGCAGAGGAGGGATTATAATCACTGCCACCTTATAAATGATGAAACTGTTACTCAGGATCATGGGAGCCGCAAATGCTGAAATTCAGACTCAAACCCAAATCTGCTAAACCCCAAGGCATGTTCTGTCAACCACCCTGCCTCCCTGGATCTTAGAATTCTCCCAGAGGATGAGACTTAAACATGTAGTCAGATAGATGACCATGTAAAGAAGTCTGTGATTAAATATCAAATGCATGGTAAAGACAGTTGTTGCCAGATTCCAGAAATGGACAAAATCATGGTAGACAAAAAAATAATGGAGTAAAAGAGATAGGGCTTGATGGGCCAGTTAGCTAGAGAGAAAGAAGAGGCCTTTAACAAAACAGAAGCTGATTTATCTTTCATGTAAAAGTCTGAGCCTATATGGCAGCTCGGCTACAGGAAGCTGGCATGACCCCAGGCTTCTTCTGCAATTCCTGGGCTTTCCCTTCCCCTGCATGCCCAGGAGGGCTCACCATCTTTTCCATATTCCAGGAAATAGGCTGAAGAGATAGTGACCAAACATCCCATTTTTACCCAGAAGTAGGGGGTTTTCCAGGACATGAGACTCTCAATGCTAAGATCAGGAAAGTCCCTGGCAAACAAAAAGGGGGGGAGGGGGTATTGTCATGCCAGTTCTTCTAGGGCCCCACCTGAAAGTTGTATGCTTCCCTTGTAGTTACATCCCATTTGCTAGAACTTAGTCACATGGTCACACCTGGCTGCAAGAGAAGCTAGGAAAAATAATCTTTATTCTGGGTGGCCATGTGCCCCACTCAAGCCTTCCTGTGGAAGAAGGGGTAATAGCAATTGGGCCATAACTAGCTATCTCTGCCATAAGACAGAAATATTTTTGTTGGTAAAATAGTATTCACAAAAGTTAACAAGCATTTGTGTGACTGCTGGTGCTGTGACAGTAATTGTAGCTCTGCAAATACTGACCCAAAAAGTCAGACTGTGTGCTCTGTGCACAAGCTACTCTATAAGCTGCAAATTCACTCTTTTCCCAACCTGGGATGCATATCTGAGAGTTTTATACGAATGACCCTACCAGCTTATTTAAAAAGTATTAATCAGCCACAAATGCTTCTTGTGACATCCTCACCATTGAGTGCGACCCAGCAATGTGTCCAGACATGGAAATTCAGGTGCGTTCTAGGAGGTCATCGGAATGGTTTTGAGTTTAGGAGTCATGAAATGGCACAATGAAAAAGGACTTGAGAAAGATTCATCTGGAGAGGTGAGGTCTTTCACTACTGTATCCCAAAATACCTAATTGAGGGGAGGACACATGTATAGGTTTAGAGTTTAGATATTTAACATTTAGATATTTAAATATTATCAGAGACACGTAACTGTGGGCTTTGAGACCCAGCTGGAGAAGTTAGGAACTCGCCTCAACCCTGTCTTCTGGCAAAGATTATCCATTTAAGTTGCTAATTAGCACCCTAGAGTGGCTTTCAAAAAAAGGTCTGCTGTGTAATATCAACCATCAAGCTGATGTGTCATGGTGGAGTGGGGGTGGGGAACCAGTATATATAGGTGTGGGCAGAGTGGTGAGGGTAATTAATTCTGCACTGCCAGATGTGCCATCCTGCCTCGTTCTGGCTGTGCTGGAGTGAGTATCCCATACAGACCGCTCCTAAGTAGAGTTTCAAATTCACCTTATCAAATGCTCCAGCTTCAAGGAAAGGAAGACTGAATTGGGGTAAGAAGGGACCCAGGGAGTGAGAGAAGATATGGCAATGTTTGGAAACCAGTTGTCCAATAGAAGAGAGCCCAGGACACAACTTATTTAACATTTCCCAGTCTGGTAAAGACCCTTCATCACCTCCTCTATCATCCTAGTCTCGCGGGTATTCCCCATCTCCACACTGATGTTACAAGCGTGTGACCATGTGTCGACTTTGAATTATTGTTTCTCTTCTTGATGGCCTAAGATCATTATTATTATTTTTTTAGCAAAATAACTTTACTGTAGGGAATTAATAGATCTCTGTTCCTAAATTGAGGTGTGGTCCCTCATGCCCAAGTAAATCTCAAGTGTTTCGTGAATCAACTAGACTTTTGCCATGTGTTTCTCATCACACTCTAATGCCTCTTTTCTTGTGTACCCTGGAGCTTCCAACTTGAAGAGAATAAACATTCCAAAGGCATTAACATGCTTGTATGAATTAGTAACTTTGAGGAGGGAAAAGCTAAAATGAGATCCAGGCATACTTGCAACAGCTTTACTTGCCTGGAAGTATTTATTTGTCATTTTTGTAAAGGTTTTCAGTCAGCATCAGCCACTGTGATGGTTTCAGAAGCCTGGGAACAATTTTGATTGTGCAGTGATTCAGGGAGTTATTAAGGACAATAAATCTGCATTAGTTAAGAATTGAAGAGCTATAATGTAATATTATGCAGCCATTAAGTGTAACATTTTCAAAGAATATTTAATGGCATGGTAAAATGCTCATGATATAATGTTCAGTAGAAGAACGAAGATCTCATACTGCATAGACAGCATGTTTCTGACTTTGTGAATGTATGTATATATAGAAAAAAGACTAGAAGGAAGGGGCACCTGGGTGGCTCAGCGGTTCAGTGCCTTTGGGTCAGGGCATGATCCCAGGTCCAGGGATCAAGTCCCACATCAGGCTCCCTGCGAGGAACCTATTTCTCCCTCTGTCTGTGTCTCTGCCTCTCTCTCTGTCTCTGTCTGTCTCTCTCTCTGTATCTCTCATGAATAAATAAATCTAAAGAGAGAGAGAGAGAGAGAGAGAGAGAGAGACTAGAAGGAAATTCTCCAGAACATTAACTGTGTTGCGAGATTATGGACAATTTGGTGTTGTCCTTAAAACCATGGAACTTTTCTGCATTTTTTAAACAAACAACTATTCCTTCTGTTTTAATGCAAATACCTACTGCATTTATAATTACAGAAAGCTATTTATTTTTAGGAGAATATAGACAAAAATGCCCTCTTCTGAATATGTGGTAATGTTGATGAAATAGGCAGTTTTCTGCAAAATGCCATGGGAAGTGCCCTAACTCATCACCCTTGAAAGAGCTCTGACACAGTCATGTGTGTGCTCAGCGGAATCACTTCAGATTAGGGTGTTTGCTCCTTTGTTGATGCATTTGCCCGGACACAGTGCGACACTGGCTAAGATCTGGGTCCCCACCTTAACACTGCACCACAGTCAGGAGACCTTAATGAGGCAATATATTAATTGTGGGAATAAAGTATGTGCTTATTGAATGAATTGAAAGATGGATCAGTCAGTGGGTGAACAGAAGCAAGAGCTGGTCACCAGTACTGACCTTTCCTGCCAGAGTTTTCTGGCGCCCTGTGAGAGATTTCTCCCATCTCCTTCCGGGGATCTCAAGTATCTGGGCGCTACCCTTTCAGTTGATTGCTTCATAAAATGACAAAGGCAAATGGAAGAACTGACAAGCTCTTTCCATGTGTTGTCCTGGCGAGATTGTACCGATTAGGGAATGGATGACTCTGGAAGGAGTCAGAGTTGGAGGCCTCCAGCTGTGCACAATTTCTCCCTAGTTAATGCAGGCTTCCTATGGGACAAAAAACTCAAGCTAGAGGCATGAACAGACCACTATTTGGGGGCAGAATTGTACCCTGTGGGATATAGAGAAGGCCCTCTGTCTCCCCAGTGTCCACCCCCACCTCAACCCCCATCACTGATGCAGGAACTGAGGACAGAGGTCTTCCACTCCAGTGAGAGAGTTTAACAGGTCAGCACTCCAGGGAACAGCAACCCACTGAATTCCAGTAGCCCTAAGGTAAAAATAAACGCCAAAGGAGACTAACACTTCCTGCTGTAAAACTCCCTGGGGCATATCCTGTCTCCAGATTGGCAATAATCCAGGTGAGCAAAGGTGAGGTGAGAACCAGGTTGGACCTGAGAAAAGACATCTCCCTAGTAGCTTCTTACTAAATGCTCTGACAGTCTCTCTCTCACTCTCTGGGACACACCACCTCCCCCTAGTGGGGCTTGCAATTCTCCTGAAAGTCCTGTGGGGAGGAGGACTTTAAGGTCTTTTTTGCAGGACTTCTGGAAATCCTTAAGTGATCTAAGTAAATGAGTAACTCTTTGGATATTGCAAGATGAAAGTAAATGAGCTGCCCTGAGACCATAATGAATGCAAATGAATTCTGCACCTTTACATAGGTTTGAGAGAGACTAGCAGAACTACTGGTGGCGAGACGTTGTCTGAACATGAGAGAGACTCAAAATCAATGGGAATCTGGAAGAAGAGAGGGAAGGAAAATGCAAAGTGGTAGTCCTTGGAGAAGCCATTAGCCAAGACTTGGCTTTTATTACTTTCTTCTTAAGAAATACCCTGGGTGGTTTCTCCCCAGTGATTCCCTGGAGCTTTTTCTTAGAGGTTCCTACATCCCCGGGGGGCTGTGCCAAGGTTGGAGCTGGGGCGGAGAGGAATGGGGTGCATCCATTCCCCGCGCAGGGCAGGGTGTGCAGAGGCTGTGGCTGCCCCATGGTCAGTGGGCTCCAGTCAGTAGCTGCCTGGAGGTGCCCAGAACTGAATAGATCACTGGGGCGACTGAACCCAGACTTGACAGACACAGAAGAGTAAGTATCTCCTTTGCCTTCCCTTCCTTTGTCCTCCTCTCAGACTTCCATCCGGGAATCTCTTGATGCCCTCTGGGCCCTATCCCCAGCCTTCCTTTACCTGGAACTGATCACTAGTTCGGCAGCACCACGTTCCTCACCTGCCTGCCTCTCTTCCCCTTCCTGCTCCAGGCTCAGGTTCCAAGGCAAGGCTGAGAGGGTGGGGGAAGTGAATCTTTTAGGAGCATCACTCCCCGCTCCTCGCACTTGCCACTGCCTCTCCAGCTTTGCTTCCTCCTCCTTCATACCTTCTTCAGGAAGCCTCTTCAGTCTGCCCCTCTTCCCCTGATGCTCCCAGCATTGCCTGGCCTTCACCCTAGCAATCCTTCATCACGAAATGCCTCATATAGTTAGTACTGGGTTGTTTCTGAAACATGCTGGAATCTTCCTTACTTCATCTGGTTCTCACTGAGCACCTAACACATACATCCACTAGCAGAGGTTTAGATCATGAACATGAAGGGGCTGTATCTGACTGCCTGTAAGACAATAGCTAGAATATACTTTTCCAGCTGTTATAATGGTCCTGAATCCTGCCTGGAGGCAGCAATAATAAGGAGCAACTGCCCCCCAGGTCCTGGGGGGCAGACACCATGGATGAAACTGGCTGGTTCTCAGGGACCCACACAGGCAGCTCCTTCCTACACCCCATTCCTTCAAAGACCCCCCCTCTCTCCCAGGAAGCAGATCCACATCCCCATAGCCCTGCACCAGGAAAAAGGATATTGGCCTCCTAGCTGGTTCCTGAACATGTGTTCCTCTGGAAACCTTGCCATGAAGGGTGGTTTGGGGATATCCTTAGGATTACACTTGAAGTACATTATGGTTAAAACATACTTTTTTAGACTGTCCTCTGGGAACATAACCACCCTTTATAATTTGCATTTCTGGGGGGAAAGCTTCCAAATAGCAAATGAACAAATGAGTTCGTTTTGGATTTTATATACGCCAGCCATTTTCTTACCAGCCCTAAACCCCTCAAATCTGCCATGCTCTCGAGGCTCCATTTCTACAAGCTCACTCATCTTTCAAAGTCATTTATGTCAAAGTATTATTTGGTTAAAAATGTCACACTCATAAGTAATATGTATTTTGGCAGAGGATTCTGATAGACCGATGCCTTAACTCTCAAAAAAAAAAAAAAGAAAGAAAAGAAAAGATGTTTTTCATTCCAGGATTTCTTTCCATAGCTCTGGTGGAAAGGAGCTCACATAGATCTTAAGGCAAGTCCGTAATAGAAACATTTGGGACGAGGGGATTGGGGGCACCCTGAAATCACAGACTTTGGGTCCCGTACCCAATATACATAAACACAGCCTTGATATCGTTCTCCAATTAGGCTTATTGTTATACCCCTTCAAGGTGCTTGACATGTTACCTGCATTGTAGGCAGGGGAAGGGGGGGCTGTCAGTCTACCCAATGAGATGCGTCTAGTTCTGAAATGTAATTGACGGTTGTGGAGTCACTGAACTGAGAGTGCACACCTTTTCCTTACTGTGGTTGCGTGAGGGCTTGGGAACTAAAGCAAAAGACAATAAATATCTTAAGTTTGAAATCTGATGGGAAGAAAAAAAAAAAAGAGTTATATCTTTAAAAAAAAAAAAAAAAGCAGGTAGAATAATGTCCCCAGGCCAGGAAAGTACCAGTCATTTTCAGATAAATTATACCCTCCTCCTCCTCCATGGGAAAAAAAAATCATACTCAGACTTAACTGTCCCTTTGGCACTTTTGTCAAATGAGTTTTAGTAGCAGGAGCTGCTAAAAATATAAGCCAATTTCTTTCTTCATTTAAATCAAGTGCTTAAAAAAAGTGTAGCGCCTAGAACTGGTGCAGGGCTCAGCATAGCAGCAGCTGGTCTGCCTGAATCCCTGAATAGTCCTCAGTGACAGCCCGGCGCCCTCTCAGAGCTGAGGGAAGTCAGCAGTGAGGCTGGAAATTGCCCCTGGAGAGCGGGGGCTGATTTTAGCACCTGAGACCCAAGTTGAAAAGGTGTCCTTGGGTACATACTGACCAGGTTGGATGCAGGAGGTGCTCTCGAGAGTGTTTCTTTTTGTTTGTTTGGACATTCACTAATCTGTCCTTCCTTCCTTCCTTCCTTCCTTCCTTCCTTCCTTCCTTCCTTCCCTCCCTCCCTCCCTCCCTCCCTCCTTCCTTCCTCCATTCTAGAAAAGCAAAAACAAGGAGATCTGGGTAGCTTGGTCAGTTAAGTATCTGGCTCTTGATTTCGGATCAGGTCATGGTCTCAGGACTGTGAGATGGAGACCTGAGTGGGGCTCCGCACTCAAGAGGGAGTCTGCTTGAGATTCTCTCTCTCTCCCTCTGCCCTTCCCTCTGTGCATTCTCTCACACATGCTCTCTCTATTCCTCTCTCTTTCAAATAAATCTTTTTAAAAATGAAATTTAAAAATTTAAAAATCAAAAACAAACACATTTGAAAATACCAAGCATATGCCAATATCTGTATAGAAACATAGCCCTAAGTCTATGAATGAGACATAATCCCCACTCTCAGGTAGAGTGGGATTTGCTCCATCCTGTCCGATGTTTCATTGCCATGGGGGCTTTCTCTTTGTTGTGTTTGGGAAGCAGTCTGACCAACTGACCCTGCCTATAAGGTGAGAACTAGTAAAGGTTCGTGTTGCTTTCAGAGTTACCTGCCTTTTCATAGAAGACTCTTGAGAATTTAAAAGCCTTTGACGTCCAAAAGAGTATATTTATAATGGTAAAATGTCAGGAACTGTGATAGGGAGAAGGGGAGATATTTTGGGCAAGAGGCTCCTCATGTTATCTTATGTGGAAGCTGTTTGTTCTCAAGAATTGTGTAAGTTATATCTAAATTATGTATATCAAATACCATCTTAGATTCAAATTTTATGAGTGGAAAGGTCTTAGGAATTAGCTAATCTAACACCCGTATTTTTACAGATGAGGAAATTCTGGAAAAGTCAAGCTCCTGTTGTGCAGTGTGCTGCCCTTCCTCCCTGCCATGCTTTGTGCTAGAGGGAAAGCGGCAGCACACCACTTCGAGAATGGAGATGTAAGATGGGGAAGTGGGCCTACTCAGAGCTGACTGTGTATTATGCTAGGATTTCACCATAATGCCTTCAGTACTTAGCCTTGAGACTTATAAATGAGGCCACCTTGAATCAAACCCCCTGTGGAACTTCAGTGATTCAAACAAACCTCCTGAATGAGACTCTGAGATAGCTTTGCCATAGTTCAAATTCTGGTCTCTAATGAATAGTGAACATAGTTATTAATGTCACAGTGACTTCTACAGAATAGCTACATTTTTACCACTGTATCAAACCTGACTTTTCTATACAATAATTGCATTAATGCCTTCTGTGTGTATGTATGGTGAAGACACAGAAGTACCTAACTGTGTGCTAGAAATAGTGATGGACTATAGCAAGTATCCCCACTATGCTTTCTTCCAGTTATACTTGATAACGGTGGCACAGAAATTTGGAAGGCTGCCAGATATCCCCACTACCATGGCACAGGAAGGAAGTCAGCTGATTCCAAGTAGGATTAACTCTGTAACCCCTTCTTCTTTGTAACAATGCTCTAATCACCTGAGTTAATCTTGATGTATCAGCACTTGACAACTCTGGAAATTCTTGGATACATGATCCAACTTTAACCTGCTTGGACTCTCTTTATTTATGATGTTTTATATTCCACCACTGAAGTCACCTCAGTGATCTTTTTCGTAAGTGTCGGATTATTTTGTCCTTTGCCAGCTGCTGTCCTGTCCCTCAACAGAGTTGCAGTTTATTTGGGGTGGTCTTTTGGGTAAACAAATAGATCTTAACAGCAGATTGCACGGGTTTGAGATTGGGTTTGGTTTCTAAATAATGACTGCCTGCTCTTTTGTAGCATTTCTTATGTGTCAGGCACCGCTCTGAAACTTTATATAAATTACCTCACTTTCTCCTCATAACAACAATCCTACTAGCAAAGAATTATTATTAGCCCCATTTTACAGATGGAGAAACTGAGGCAAGAGGAGGCTATTTAATTTGTCCAAGGTCACACAACTATTAAATGGAAGAAGCTGAGATTTGAACCCAGCCAGTCTGGTTTAATCATTATAGTGTATGGTCACTAGCACACTATGTTTTGAAACATGGATTTTTACCATTAAATGTTAACACCCGTTGCTGGCACTTTAGGATTCCGTTTACAAGGGAAGATGTCTATGAAAAGAGCTGGTGGGCCTCTGTCAGCAAAACTATATTTAAAGCTCACATTGCTTCTCTTCATGTGAACTCCCAAATCACATCCAAGAACAAAGTTTGCCTTGACTTCACAGATTAGGCCTGTTTTCCACACAAAACTAGGGAGAAATGTTGACTCTATTAGCTTCCAAAAGCCTAGTTGAGTCCAGAATGTTTCTAAGTCCCAGACCTTTTCGTCTTCCATAAAGGCCCTCCTGATTACGCCAACACATCATGTGTTCTCCCTCTGGATCTCTTCCTTGGATTTCCCTTGAACCTAAATTAGGACAGCTGATCTGACCAGCACACATGTATGTAAGCAGTCAACAGACCTGCATATTGGAAATAACACTTCCTACTTACTGACTTAATGTTATCCTTCTCATAATTCCACATCAGTAAGCTCTGTCTTCATAACTTAAATGCCATGAACCATGTCTTAAGCTTCATTATTTCTCACAAAGTGTTTATTAATATACTAGCCACTCCTAGCTACATTTAATAAATATTTAGGGATCTGATCTAAAGAAGCAGCAGTGTTTTAGGCAAAGCTATGCTTTTTGCCAAAGTCATTACATAGATTTTGTTTTCTTGTCAGTAATGTTTGTTTGTTTATTGTCTTTTCCTTTTCCTGAAATTCCTACTTACCTGTTACATTGAGTTAAACTTTATTTCTAGGGGAGGTAAAGTATGTATTACGTTTGTGTTCTGTCTCTATAAGGCTCTAGCAGGAAATTCTGAAAAATGAGAAGTGCAATACATACCTAACAGTCATTCATCCATTCATTCATTCGACCTATGTTTATTGAGTGTACCAAGTGCTTTGAATAACACAACAGACCCAATTGGAACTTATATTCATGAAGCCTACCCTGTGGGTAGGAGAGGGGATGGTAAGCAAAGGACAGTATATGCATAAATGTATAACTTCACATCTTGCTGAGTGTTAATGAAAAGTAACAATGGAGTGCTATGAGAAAAAAAAAATGATAGAGGGGAGGGTACCTAATGCAGAATTTGGATTTCTAACAAGTTCCCAGGTGATGCTGATGGTTTGGGGAGCACACTCTGAGAACCATTGCCCTAGGTTATAACGGGTGGAGGACATTTCATGTGCCTTGTGGGTTAGCTCAGTATACATTTGAATCGTTTGGAAGCCTTAAAAAATACTAATGCCTGGCCCTGTCCCAAGAGATTCTGTTATGGTTGGATTGGGCTGGTGCCTGGTCATCAGCATTTTCAAAGGTACCTAATGCAAATGGAAGATAAAGAACACTGATGCTAGATGGCACCAGGAAGGGTGGGTGTTGTTTGCTGAGCACTGGCTAGTGTATATATCCCAGAGTAGTTTGCAACACAAATGCTGACTCACGTACCCACCAGTCAGCCTAGTGGTAAGGAACTCTGCCTCTTTCCAGTGCGGATCTCACAAATCCCCAGTTGCAATGTGATGCTGTAATTCTACCCACCTGTCATATGAAAGAACTGGATCTTGATGGGCTTGCTTGCTGTGAATTTGAGCTCCAGCATGGAGTGTTTCTAATAAACCCAAGTCATAGCCAGTTGGACTCTCTGTTCCTGAGCTGAGAAGCCCAGGGAAGGAGAGTGGTGGGGACTGGGCTGGCTAGCAGGCCAACGGTGGTGTAGCTAGAATCAGGGGACCCAGGTTTACTCCCAGTGAACTCTGATGAGGTAGAGATTTTGGCAAGACATCCAACTCCTTGGCCTACAGCTTCCTACAGTAGCCTAAATGCCCTACAAAATGAGGGCATGGAACTAAGAGATCACCATACTTCTTTTAAATGGTCAAATTCTAGTTGTGGAAGTAAATATGAAACTGAACAGTTTCTTCCCTGATAAAATAAGAGTTGGACTCATTGCTTCTAAGACCACTGTCATCCCCAGGTGCTGTGATTCTAACAATGACAATAGCTAACATTCAAAGTGTGTGTGTGTCTGTGTGTGTGTGTCTGTGTGTGTGTCAGGCACTGTTCTGAGAGATGTGCATTATCTCATTGCATCCTTACAACAAAACAATGAGATAAATTCTGTTATCATCCCCATTTTATAGATTGAGGAAGCTGAAGAACAAAGAGGCTAAGTGACTGGCGCAGACTCACAGACATAGTGGGTGACAGAGCTGTATTCTGACCTAGCCATCTCTTCCATAGTGGGGGCCCCTAACCACCACACTGTTGTACCTCAGACCCTTTGTTTCACTGCTGTGACCCTCAGTTTCTCCAGCAATAAAACCAGGGTTTGGACTAAATTGGTCTCTAGGTCAATTTTAACTCCAAAATGCACTGCTTCTGTGAATATTTCCAATTGTTCGTTTGTTCATATTACCTTTGTTTATTCAGCAAACTTTGAATGAGCTCTTAATTGGGGACTTGGGAGTCAGATTGGTTGGATTCCAATCCTAAACTGACCATGTATTAGCTATATGACTTTTGTGAAGTTACCTAAACTCTCTGGCCTCACAAATCTCATTTACTTAAATGAGATTAATAATATTGTCAATCGTGTGGGGTGTTCCAAGAGTAAAATGGCATATTGCCTCAAAGCACCTAGCATGCTGCCTGCCAAATAGTAAGCGCTCAAAAAATGTTTTGTTACCAGTATCATGAGGCCCCATACTAGTTGCTAGAGGTGCAAGGATGAGTAAGACACAGTCCTTGGTGTCACAGAGTGTATAGCCTAGGCAGGGAGGCAAGATGGATACAAATAATTAGAATATGATGTGAACCCTAGGAGAAGTGTGTCTGAAACCTTTGGGGAAATGCAGAGGAGGGAGTGATTATTTTGGGAACGGGGGGCCTTTTAACATGAGCCCCACTTTCTAGAGGACCAGAGGCTTTGAGAACCACCAGCACTAGGACATGGGCAGCTCATGGAGTGGATCCAGCATGAAACACAGAGTCCCGGCACCTCTGATCCAAATAGCTAAAGAGACAGAGAGCACCACGCTGATCAGAGGAGCAAGGCAAGAGGCAGCCCGAAAGGGATGGGTAGGCAGCTTGGAGCAGGGAGACAGAAAGGGGCCACAGCGAGGGGGAGTTGGCTAGAAGTGGAGCACACACCACAAGCAATGATCAGAGAGCCTGCAAGCACTGAAGGCATCTTCAGTGGAAGATAAATCCCTTTAACACCCAACTGGCCCTGCATCTGGGTTTTCCTTTAGGGCTGATGTGAAGAACCAGTCTTGGCCAAGGCCCTTGGCCCAACAGGGGGGCCCAGTAATTACCCAGCAGAGGTGAGGTGTACTCTGGCAGTGGGGTAGCTGCAGTTCCAGGTGAGGCTCCTTTCCTAAGAGTCTGGGGTTGTCGAGTAGCAGAGAAAGGGTGGCTTGGGGTGGGGTGTAGGGATTCCCTATCATACGTGGCACCTATCAGGGCACAACCTGGTAATCTGCATTTTAATAAGTTTCCCTGGTAGTTCTCACATCTGTGGTCTAGGACTGACTGTACCTTGAGAGACCCATGGTAGAGGGGAGCTCAGTGATGAAACATGGAGGCCAGGCCAACTGACATATACATTGGGACCTCCCGATTTGCAGTTTTCACAACTTAGGGGAAGCCTGTGTCGTTTTCCTGCACGTTTCCTGTAAGACCCAGGCACCTGCCCCCCACTACCCCACTTTCTGTCTTCATTCTCAGTGTGAAAGCTACAGGCCAAAAGGATACCATGGAGCTTACAAATAATTTTTAGAAGTTTTACAGGAAAGAGAATGTACCTTTTTGACCTCAAGTCTTAAACCCCTTGACACAGTACAGGCCTGGTTCTCACCAGCCCTTTGCCACATGTGCAATGTTTGATCAAGGGTACGCTTTCTATAAGACCTCCAGCCAGCCAAGAGCAAGGCCTCTGTCTCTTCTCTCCTTTTCTCAACCCCTTGAAAGCGAGCTGCTGATATTGTCTATTCTTTTAAAACTTAAGGGAACTGCCATATAGCTTTGATCAGCAGTGTTTACCCATCTCTGGGAAGAAAAAAAAAAAAGCCTACTTTCAAAACACATGCTAGGACCTGTACTAAGCAAGGAGAAACCCTATAAATTCCCTGAGCCACCCTCAGGTTGCTGGGAGGCAGCGAGGAGAGTCTTCACTTGGCAGCATCACTTGTCAGCTTGTCCCAAACTACTAGTTTCCCAATCACAAGGTGTCAGGCTGGCTTCAGACCACTGTGGCTCAGGGGAGGACCCGACTGTGAAATGCATACAGATGTGCACACACACACACACACTTTTAGTTTAGGTTGTCAGGGAGGAGAGGGTTGTGTGACAGACTTCCTTCCAGGTTACCCTGAGGCATTCACAGGGGTGGAGTCACCGGTCCCACAGCAGACCTGGCACCTCTAAGGTCCCTTCTCCTTGGAGCTTCCCTGCTGCCTCATTTGGGGTGCAGGGTCCTCACTCTGAGAGAGGCCCTGAGCTCCACCCACAAAAAGGCAACCTTTTCATGTGTGTGTCTGGATTTGACCTCAGTTCCTGGATGACATTCTCAAAGCTCTGGGAAGTTCCTCGTTGGAATTTCAGTACCAAAGGTCCGAGGGAAGAAGGAGGGAGCCAGCAGTGCCTTCCTTTCACTCCAGAGACAGGCCCCAGCCTCTGAAGGGCGCAGGCAGCAGCCTAGACCCTGTGGAAATTTCTCTAGGGAAATCTCACAAGCCTGTAAGAAACTTGACCTCATTTGCATTTTCTGATTGAATCACAGATAGGTTTTGGTTCTCTCCCTCCCCTCTACAAAGAAAGGCCCAGGAATGAAGAAAGGCTAAGTTACCCAGTATTTTCAGGAGAAATGTGTTATTATTGATTATAAACTTGGTTCTCTTCCCAATGGTATTTCTGGGCCTTGACTAATTCCATGGTGGATGTGTCTGTATCATGCTGTTTAAAAATCTTTCTTCCCTTCTTGTACATCATTGTTTAATGAAAAGTTCAACAGCATCAGAGCACACTCCTGAAGGATTTATTAGTTAACTGAATCTTCGCCCTCATTATGGTGGTGATAGAATTGCTTTCCAGGACCGCAGTTCCAGTAATAGCATAAATCAAAGACAAGCCAGTTGCTTGCTCTGCGCGGGACTCTTGTTTTTAATCTCTTTCCCCAAAGGGAGGGGAAATTTAGATGTAGAAAACCAGAGAGTGAGACCAAGTTATTTAGATGTCAGCACGCATCTGGACTGCTGGAATCTATTAGTGGGTGTTACAGAGTCTTTTAGAGAGGCCCACGATGGTGTGGAACTTGTTCTTCTGTGTGACTGTTGGGCCTCGTCGCGCTGGTTTTGCAAAAGTCCATAAGTGCAGTTCTGTCTGCCAGCCCAAACTGTGCAGGGAAATACTGCTGGGATGAGGAGTTAACATTTGTGCTGGGCTTATATACACAGAAGGACTTGGAAACATGTATGGTGGTACCAGGAAAGATAAACTGAGAGCCAAGGAAAATCAATTTCCAGTCCCTTCTGATGAAAGAAAATAGGAAATCTTTCTTTTTTTTCCTGCAAAAGTAAGACACCACTCTTCAAAATATATCAGTTAACACCCAGCTGGGTGCTGAGTTCCTTTTTCTTCTTAGTTACTAGTTACCGCCTTTCTCTTCTGCATCTCGAAGAGAAAGGATGCTTGAGGACTCCAGAGACCCAAGGAAAAACATCCCATTAGTGGAGTGGACATCTTGCTTTTCCAAATGGGCCAGGTGGGATTCAGACATAGTTGCATGGCTAGTTAGACTTTGTAGTTTATTAGCTGTGTGACCTTGAGCAAGGCACTCTACCTCTCTGAGCTTCCCTCCCTCCGTCCAATGGGGCCCTCAGTACCATCTCATAGGGTGGGTGTGGCAGTAAGGGAGATGATATATATATATAAAAAATCCCAACATTTCCTCCTGCCTTCTTCTCTTAGATGGACAATTCCTGGAAAAGAAAACTTAAGGATGATTTTAATCTAAACGTATTAAAATCCTTGTACCTGTTCCTGACTTTTATTTCGGGTTCCCAAATATTCCTCTTTCTTTCTCATTTTGCCTTGTTCCAGGCACTGTTTTTAAGGACTCTGTTGAGGATTTAAACCCACCCGCGCTATTTCTCTCCTTTCGGGAATCTACTCCTTTCTCTCCTTCTCTCCTTTCTTAATCCTTTCTACTTGCCTGTGATGGGTATCGGGAAGGATGGGAAATGATTGTTAGGGTAGAGCATAGACTATGAGAGAATGGGATATAAGAAAAAAAGGGTGAGGAACTGTATGCTTTCATGCATGCAACAGACACTGATTAAGCTCCCACTGGGCCCAGGCTCAGTGCACAGGATCGGCACACTTCATGCTCCCATGGCCTGTCATGGGCAAACCTGGAAGACAAGAGGCAAGTACGATTCTCTCTGCCAGGTGCTTTGGCCCAAGCAACAAAGGACATTACAACACCTAAGCAGGGCTCGGGAAGGAGGGGGCATCTACCTGGGAACTGAAGGGGAAGACAAGAAGGAAAAGCATATGCAAAGGCCATGAACAGCATGCAGAGAGGCCCAAGAGAGGGAGAACCTGGTGTGTGTAAAGAAATAAAAGATCAGGAGTGAGGAACATGGTGTGTAAGGAGAGCTTGTAAAGATGAGGTGGGAGGGGTGAAAGGGGTGTCTTGGGCAGGAGTTCGGATGTCAAGAACTAGAGGAAACCAGTGGAAATAACAGGGGGCAATGGCGATCAGGGTGGTGATATAGGCACCCTGCTCTGGCTGTGGCATGGGGAGGGAGCCTCATCTTGGCCCTGTGCCTATCTTCACACAGTGGTAGTTTGGGCCATTACAATTGCCAAGTCCTCAGCTTTGAAAACAAGCCGCCTTGCTGAAGCAAAGTGCTTTCAGTGGTCCAGTGAATTGAGATCAAAAGAGCTCCCCTTGGCCAGGCGCTGTTTTAAGGACTCTGCTGAGGATTTAAACCGACTGGTTTTGAAATGTAAGACAAACCATAATCACTGGGCAATGCTCCCTTGTTTTGCCAGGGAGAGACATTTATAGGTATTAAACTAGATCCAGAAGGCCTCTAATACAGTTCCTTAAATGTAATAATAACACAGAATTATTAGGGGAAACTATTATTATTATTCCAAGTAATAACATAATTTTGTGCCCATGGAGGACATCCAAAGTGCTGAGAGAAATGAGCATTGGTTAATTAAGCCTCACCACTCCTCCCTGAGTTAGATGAAGTATCATTAGACTCATTTATAGAGAAGTAAACTGAAACGCTGTTGGGTTAGTTGACTTCCTTAAGGTCAAACCGTGGGAAGAGAAACTGGGGATTTTTACGTTTTATCAACCCCTTTTGCTTCATGCATCCGCTTCTGAATGTAGATTCAGATTTTCCCAGTGCCTAAGCAAAGAATTCACCTCAAAGGTTGGGACAGGCCTTTGGGGAGAAAAGAAGAAGCACTGAGAACCTGTCCTGACAATGGTGCCCTCTGCTCCTCTGCCCTCTCATGGGCCCGGATGCGTACAGAGAAGATGATTCACTGCCATGCCCAAGGCAGCCCTTGGGGGAAGGACCAGAGCATCAGTCTGATATGGCAAACAAAGCCACATCGCATGGGAAGGGGGTGTAAGAATGGAGGTCATAGTTGTCGGGGGCTTCCTGTGCTGGCAGCAGGAATTCTTCAGCATCTGCTGGTGCAGCTGCTTGCTTCTCTTCCCACCCACTTCCTTCAGCTCTGTGCTCCTGCCTCCAAATTTCCAGGATCTGAGTTTGGGAAAGACACCTATGGGATGATTTTGGGCACCTCAGCAAGCCATGTCCTCTCTTCCAGATCATGTATGTCTTCACCTCCTGGACCTTTCATATCAGGAACCACACAGGACCCTGGAGATAGAAAGCAGAAAAGCCTTGATTCCTACCCTCAGGAAATCAATGATTTATTTGGGGGAGAAGAAGATGCCATGCACTTACCGCCCCTCACCCCCAAATCAACAACCTTCACAAATATATGATCTGTGCTCCAGGATGGAGAAGACACATGCAGGGCATCTTGGAGAAGGCAGACTGACTAATTCTACCTGGGGAGTTTGGAGAAGATTTTGGGGGAGGGAGTGGCATGTCAGCCAGCAGTAGAAATATGAGATTGTTGGGTCAAAACAAAGAGAAAATCCTCTGTGCCAAAGTAACATCTCAAGCAAGGACATGAAGACATGTTGCTGTCTGAGATTTGGGGGCCATTTAACAACTTGTGTCTTCGTTGTGTAAACTTTTTCCCTTGGATGGGAAAAGCTAAATTAGTCCCTAATTATATAGTCTCTCCTAATTCTTATAGATTGTTCTATAAAATAAATGTATATAAAAGGCCTCCTTATCTGATAGATTATAAATTATTTAAGTTTAGGGACCTTGTATTCCCCCCCACTACACAAAACTGAACAGTACTATCTAACATCTAACTAAGACCTACAAAGGAAAAATCAAAGTTAGACACAACTTGAAAGACCCAACCTGAAGGGTCACTTGAAGCGCCATCTCAGAGTGATCTCAAATCTGATGCTTCCATTTCCTGAGCCTCAATTTTCTCGTATGTAAAATTATGATAACTCTGCTACTTCCCAGATTATTTCAGTGATAAAATAAGGCAACCAAGATAAAACTACTTGGTAAACTATAATATATTATAGAAAATATTATCATTGTTAAGTCAAATCTAATAAATAATTGTAATAAAGATACAAGATTCTCAAGACACCTGGGTGGTGCAGTCTGTTAAGCATTAACTCTTGATTTCAGCTCAGGTTACGATCTCAGGGTCGTGAGATTGAGCCTTGTGTTGGGCAACCCGCTCAGCTCGGAGTCTGCTTGAGAGTCTCTCTCCCTCTCCCTCTGCCCCTCCTGCTTGTGTTCTCTCTCTCTCTCTCTCTAAAATAAATAAATCTTTTTAAAGGAGATATAATATTCTAGAGTAATTTCTTTTCTTTCAATCCCCTCTGCTGTCACCAATTAGAATCTCTAACTTCAACTATAAGACAGAACTGTTGGGAAAACAGGCAAAGGATACAGTTGGGCTCATTTTTAAGACCAAGTTTCAGTCAACAGATTTCAGAGTCCACTCACCACTAGAGGTAGAGCTCCTGCCACATTATCTGCCTAAATTCTCACTGCTTTGAAGAGTGGGAGAGCTCAGAACACAGGTTTTAAGTCTTGGCCACCTCTGGGTTCCATGGGGGCTTAAGGAAAGAAAGACTGGCAGCCTACCATGCACTGGGGGTGCTCAGTGAAGAGAAAGTGTTTTCAGAAGAAAGCAGCTGGCTGTCCAGGTAGATCTCCACAAAGGGGATGGCCCACATTATGTTTCATACTCTCCACTTTGTCTGTTCTTCTTAAGCACACAGGGTTTGACATTTCCCCATCTCCTTGCAGTTAGGTTGGGACCATGATACTGAATTCTGGCAAATGAAATATTAAGGTGGTACAAATCTAGGGCAAGGAATTTGAAAACTGATGTGCCTTTTCCATTTCCCTTTCCCTTCTGTGGGGACTTTGGAGATGATGTGTTCTGGGTGGTAGGAAAACAAGATGGAGAAGGACCATGGATCCACATCAGACTTGGGGGAAATCAAGAAATCTTTTTATGTTAATCTACTGGTATGTAGGGATTTCTCTTGTTACAACAGAGCCCAATCTTTTCTGGTCAGTCCAGTGGGATTGTCTTGGTATTATCACCATAGTTCAGACTCTTAGCAGTATCCTTTTTTAATGTAATAGCAGACCATGCCCCTGGATGATGTTCATCCATCCAGTGTGCACATTCCATCAGTCACACCACACTAGGGCTCTCTGGTGAGATCTCCTTCTCCCTGACTTTGTATAGTTTTACTCAGATCCACTTGGTGCTGAATTTACAGTTTAACTGTCAGATGACGCTCTTATTTTTCTTATATCACTTGAGGGGTGAGGGAGTGTCTCATTATCAAGCCACACTTACATTTACTACATATCTATTAACTTTATTCCTAAGTCCTTCAAAATATGAGATAATAATGAATAGCACTAGCTAACATCTACTGAGCTCTTTTTGTGTGTCATTCACTGGAAGAGGTGCTTTATCCATATATTATTTCATTTTCACCATAAATTTATAGGGTAGGTACTATTGTTGCCTCCATTTTATAGCTGGGGAAACCAAAGCACAGAGGTTCATCAGTTTTCTCAGGGTCAAACAGAGGGAAGCAAGGATTCAGATGTAGGCAGTGTGACGCTAGAGGTCATGCTTGTCAACACACTGTGCTTCTCCAGTGTGCACAATTCATCAAGATTAAAGAATGCTATCACTGGATTCAACTTTGGGGTTTAGGGGTTTTTAGACAAGTGGGGAATAGCCATTTCAGCATTAAAATAATGAATATGCAAATGATTCAACTTTCATAAATAACCTGAGGTGGAAAATAGTTCGCTGCCCAAGAGGCAGTAAATGAAATTGACATAGTTTGGTCCTTGGCTGGCTTTGCACATTGCTCACCATGGATTGATGCTCAAATAGATATTTAAAAGGCTCAGATTGCAAATGCATTGGGCAGAACCAGGCCTACAGATATGTAAGTAGGCAGAAATGAGAATTGAGATGTAGGCACTAATAAGTGACATAAATTAACTGTCAGTTTTCTAGAGGATTAAGATTTCTTTTCAGACAATGTTATTATATTGTCAGTCCGAAGTATATTTGACTATCTTACTATGTTGGAGATGGAATGAAGGAGTTTAGACAAAATGATTAGAGATAGCAGATTAAACACACATAGTTAATTCTGTTTTCCCCTCAAAATCTACCAATATGACTCTTAAAGAGTGTTTTTAAGGGACAACCCAGAAGCTACATATGAGATTACATCAACAATATTTGGAAACTAGGAAGTCATTGGAAGAAAAATGACTGACTTACCAGATACGAAATCTGAATTCCAAGCCAGTATAGGAGAAAACCCAGAACATCACAGAACCAACCCATCAAGAATTAATGGCACCATGGGGCATCTGGATGGTGCAGTTGGTTAAGTGAATGACTATTGGTTTCTGCTTGGGTCATGATCTCAGGGTCATGGGATGAACCCCATGACCATAACTGGCTCCACACTCAGCACAAAGCCTGCTTGACATTCTCTCTCTCTCTCTCTGCCCCTCCACCCTCCACTAAAGAATAATGGTACCAGTTACCTCTGAAAGTGAGGTACAAGGTGGGCTAATAATAATAGTGAATAGAATCTATTTAAGTAGCAATTTATTCCCAAGTTCCCTCTGGGAAACTGTTCTACATCTTATCTGACTGGAATTTTTCTTTGGATAATGTAAACCAATGGTCCCTCTGCTTGGTACACGATGTGCAAATGGTGGGGTTAAGGATATGCATTCATATATTTAATTGAAGACTCCCTGCTTTCTTCCTCCAACTTGGCTCCCACACAATGGCAGCCAGATGTATACCTCTTAGCAGGAGTTGGAATCTTTACTGCAATATTTGATCAGTCTGAGAGGAATAAAATACTAAAAAACTCATGTTGGAATTCCCCAAGGAAATTGCCTAATCAGTTATTCTAATAGTGAATGAACTCCTCTCATGCACTCAAAAATCTTACTCAGACTTCCCATGCCCCATTCTTTTTTTTTTTTTTTTAAGATTTTATTTATTTAATCATGAGAGAGGCAGAGGCACAGGCAGAGGGAGAAGCAGACTCCATGTAGGGAGCCCGATGCGGCACTCGACCCCAGATTTCCAGGAGCACGCCCTGGGCTGAAGGCGGCGCTAAACCGCTGAGCCCCCCAGGCTGTCCCCCATGCCCCATTCTTAAACCAAGAATTCTCAGGCATCTGAGGAAAGCATCTAATATGAAAGAAAGAGATTTTTTTTTTTAAGTAGCAAGTTAGAGGAAACAGAAACTGTGAAGGGAGAAAAAAAAATGGCAGAGAGGGAAACACCCCTGTTTTTAACAAACACAGAAAGATAAATGGAGATGTGACCTCCATGAAAGGATAGGATGCTCTTTAAAAAAAAAAAAAAAAAAAGAACCCACAAAAACAAAAATGAGCTATAACAAATAAAACTCTAAGCGTACAAATGAAAAATAAGAGAAAGGAGACTGCAGAGGGTGGAAAGGATAAAATAATTCAAGAGATGATTCAGGAAACTTGGCAAGTGAAAGACATGAGTCTCCCATTGACTCTATCAAATGCTTAGTATAGTGAATGAGATTAGATCCATACTAAGGCAGGATCATTATGAAATTGCACAACACCAAAGACAAGAAGATCCTTGATGTCCAAAGAGAAACAACAGGTTTCACATTAAAGACCATGAATGGGGTGGCTATTAAGCTTTGGAGCAGCAACAATAGAAACTAGAAGGTGATGGAGCAAGGTTTTCATAAGTCTGAGAGAAAATGACTGGCAGTGCAGAATTCTGTATCTAAACCAAATCAACAATTACACATGAGGTTAGAATAAAAACATTTGCAGATATGTGAGTCTCCAAAATATTACCTCACACACATCCTTTCTCAAGAGACTACCGAGGGAAGCTCCATCAAATGAGGACATAAACCAAGAAAGACACAAGCTCTAACAACAAGGAAGCCAACAAAATAGAGTGAAAAGAATCCCCAGGATCGTGAGAAAGAGAAATCACAGGATCACAGCTGTGCAACATCCCAGAGAAGAACAAGTCCACATTGGAGCTGGTCAGAAGGCTCCTGAAGAAATTGCTTTCAAGAAGGTGAAATTAGCAGAATAATTGAAGTGTTTCAGTATATTGAAACTTAACTAGGGGAGAATTTGAGGTTGAATAAGGGATCAGGAGAGATAGAAAATTAAGCAAGCAAAAACAGTTCATTATTAACTCCAGGAGAAACCTAATATTGTACAAAAAAGGAAGCATACTTATTGGCTACAACGTGATCTAGCAGTGAATTGCTTTTTTGTTGTCATTAAAACAGAAGCACAGAGTATCGATCCAACCAAATTGTGAGAGAACTTCATTGGCAGGATGGGGGACAGGAAATGTGCATGTGTGGTGAGGGTGGGAGATCTTGAAAGAAATCAAAAACCTCATCTTCCGTAGTGGAAGGTCAATAGATAAAGCCTAGAACTAAGAAGTCAAGAAGTAGTTACATAAACATGTTATTTAGAGATACGGACGTAAATATCGAAAGAAATCAGCTAAAGGAGTTGAAAGTGGTTGGGCATGGGAAATGGAGGGGACTGTCGGTTTTTCTACAAAACTTTCTAGAATTGTGTCTTTAAATAAGATTCAGGTATACTTTTTAGATATGAATTTATTTAAAGAATTGGAGTTAGCTGTGCCTATTTCCACCAACTGTTGCATTTCAGGCGGCTATGACCAATGACCATCAAACTGACCAATCCAAATCTGATGTCAGTGTGGCCATTCCAAGGAGGTATAAAATTAGTTACTTTGGAGCTGAGGGACTTGTTTTGTAGATAAGAACTTCCCTACAAAGAAGGCAAGGACCTCAACTCAATTACAGCACAATCAGAACTGGAAACCAGGGCCTTTCCCACTTGGCCCAGTATTCTTTCCTTGACACCCTCAAGACTACACTTTCCTCCTTTTCCCATCTGCCAGTGTGCTCCTCATAGCGGAAGGGACACGTGATGGTAGTGGAGGAAGTCAGCCGTGACTCCAGGCCTAGCTCTCCTCCTGACCTGCTGCTCCTTAACCTCACTGAACAGGTTGGTTGTTTTTCCATCTGTGAAATGGGCATCATAATGCCCTTGTTGCCTACGCAGTAGCATTGTTGTGGGGATCAAAGAAGAGTATAGAGATGAAACTATTTTATGAAACCATAAAGCCTTTACAGATACCAGAAGGTGCTATTATTTTCATTAGCATTGCAACTCCCTGGGAGAGACGGCAGTGAAAACAATCTAGAAGTTCCCGTTAGTAATGCCGATGAGAGCTTTTGGGTAGTATTCAAATAATGGTATTTCAGAAGGCATGGCAAGAGATATTTGACCTGTTCTCTTGTGGTCTGGCCTCAAATTTGTCCGACGCTGCTGCTGTCTACGTGTGGGTGGATGTATAGACCCCTTCACGCAGGGGCCGGCTTGTATTCAGAGCGTGTGCCACACTGGATGTTTTTTGGTCAGGGACACAGATCGGCCATCCACTGGACCATGGACTTTCCTCTGTCCCTGTAGTTGTTGATTTTGTTTCCTAACCCCCTTGCAATTTTTCCCTCTTGGGTTCTTACCAGGAAACCAAAAGCAGAAGAATTAGACTCCTTCTGACAGTTCTGACTTTCCTACTGAAAGGAAAAATTTCAAAGCAGCACGTCACTGCCTAAAGTGCTTATTAGAGATGCTGTGGAATTGGCTGGAGCACTCCAGAGGGAGGCTTTACAAACAATTCCCAGGCACTGATGCCTGCCCAGTCCACCCTCGGCATTCCTGAGGGAAGGGCAGCCTTGGAGAGAAGAGGACTCTGTGTCCAAAGGACAGTACTCCTGGACACCACAAATATAAACTTCTGCCTCTCGTGTGTGACATTTCGGTGTTGGACAATGAGTAGAAGAAACGATTCCATGTAAGAGACAATGGCATTCTTATTTGGCAGAATTGGAAACTGATACCAACTTAGGTGATTGCCTCAAGTCCCTGGTCAGAGGCAAAACCAGGACTGGAATCCAGGCCTCTTTCACATCCTGCTTAACAGTGTGGCAAACAGTTTGCCAGAGTGAGAGGGGCGCTGTGGGTTCTAGAATGTTCACTAATGCATAGGGAAGGCAGACCTACCATATAATCCTATATTAATAATACAATAATATAAGTCAGCTAACACAAATTGAGTGTTATGTGCTATGTGTTTTACATAAATATGCAGAATCTTAGAACAACAGCCCTATGAGTTGGGCGCTGTTGCTATTCCATCCTACAAATAAGAGAGGGCAAGTAACTTTTCCAAGGTTGCATGCCCAGTAAGCGGAAGTACTGGGCTCAAACCCAGTTCTTTCAGACTCCTTACTCCTCCCTCTAGTTGCGCCGCCGTCTCCCCGAATTTCCTAAGCCCATACATGGGTGACTGCGTTTTAATTGTTTGTAGCAACAGCACTCCCTTGCACTCTGCCTGTCTCCCTCGCTCGCTCTCTGCCTCTCTTTCCTTTTCTGTGACGCTGAGTTCCCCAGCCTCCTTGGATTGTTGTTTGTGGTTTAAATGACACCGTTTTATTTGGGCTGTTGTCAGAGTGATTGGTACAGTGAAGTCACCCCTGGCAGGTATTCCCATGCCTGTCAGAGGAGAGTGGCGTCATGGTCATGGTGAGAGGGGACGGCTGCATATGGGGGGAGGGGGGAGCAGAGAGGACCTTGGGACAACTTGGGCTGCATACTGGGCAAGTGGCTGGTGGAAGCAGTGATTCATCACCCTGGATGTGCTCAGGACTGGATCCATGGGATTCTCATAATTTTCACACCCCGAACAAAACTGGTGCATTTAAAAACTGTGGCTGGGAAGTCATTTTCCTTCGATTTACTTGGGTGATGAGGAAATCATTTTTGAAACTGCACATATAAAGAGGCTATTAAAAAAGAACAATGAACAAATTTGGATTTTAGGTTTCTTCTGTTGAAAGGGAGAAACTTTTAATTTAAGAGCTGTGATCACAGGCTTATAAAGAGGAGTAAACTGAGCCAGGATCTCTGAATCTGCAATTCAAATATATAAACCCTGGCCAAAAGGCAAGGAGACTAGTTTTTGTGTGGCTCCTGCAATCAGTTGTTTAATCGCGGACATATGTAATTTCATAGTCACACCTCTCTCATTTGTGGAAATTCAAAAATATTTGTAATCCCCCTTAGCTACAGGTGATCTTAATCACCAGTGGAACTTAAGCAATCAGACTTACTAAATCACATTTTAAGGGACTGTGATTCATGGACTTGCTTGCTTCTGCACTGTGGAAATAGCACCCATTTGGCAGTCAGATGGCCCTGGGTTCAGGTTCTGGTTCTGACATTCCCTTGTGCCGCGTAGCTCTCTGCCTCAGTTTTCTTCTCTGTCAAACAGGATTAATGTGGGCTTTCCTAGGTTCTTTGGAGTATGAAGTGAAATAGTTGTAGTCAAAAAATTATGATATAATACCTAACACAGAGCAAGCCCTTCTTGAATGTTTGTTAATATGAATGCTGGTTCTGGATAGTATTTTGTCTATTCCTGAGATATATGGAAAAGGAAACAGTGAAGCAGAGAGAGAGAGAGAACAGAGAAAAAAACAGAGTAGAGACAGAAAAGGAGAGGCTCGAATGCAGGTTTTCCCACCCAAATGCATAAAGACCAGTTCTCCACGTTATGGGTCAGAAACTTTTTTCTTTTCTTTTTTTTTTTTTTAAGTTTTTTTTTTTTAATTTTTATTTATTTATGATAGGCACACAGTGAGAGAGAGAGAGGCAGAGACACAGGCAGAGGGAGAAGCAGGCTCCATGCACCGGGAGCCTGATGTGGGATTCAATCCCGGGTCTCCAGGATCGCGCCCTGGGCCAAAGGCAGGCGCCAAACCACTGCACCACCCAGGGATCCCGGGTCAGAAACTTATACTCATCGCTCCCTACTCCCGTCTCTTGGAGGTGCTGGAGAAAGTAGTTACATCATAGGGGTTATAGGTAGTAATTGATAATTATCTCCCTCCTCTTGAATGAGAGTCATGGAATGTGGAAGAAGGAAGAAGATCTCTTAGATCTTTTATTTTACTACTAAGGAAACCGAGGCCCAGAAAGATGATCTGACTTTATGAAGGGGACGCACAGTTGACAGGGAAATTAGGACCCCCTACTCCCAACAGCCACTCTGGCGTCCTTTGCGCTCTGAGATTCTCCTTTGGGGGTTTCGTATCTCTCCCACTCCTTTTCAAGTTCTTGTCTTAGGGTAAGAAACACTGACACCCATGTTGCCTGCATGTTCTTCCTCTCTGGGCTCGAATTGTTGAACATTTCATAATAGGTTCCTTCTGTAGACAATGAACATGAAGAGATTGAACTAGAAAGTTCTTTTTAGGCCTCACCTTTCTTTCCACCTTTCCTCCACCCCGAGAATGAAGAATCTCGTTGGTTCTTCCCAGCCCTGGGCTGTGCGCAGAGGTCCTAAGGGGCTGCCGCTCAGCATATGCAGTTGGGAGGGAAGACTTCAGCCAACCAGAATTCTAATTTGAGGCATAAATTAACGCACACCTGAACAGGTGACATTATCCAAATGATAAATTGCTATAGGCACAGGCCATTGTGTTCATAAGGGTGATTTATGGCCCAGGTTTGGAAAGAACAGAGAAAAAATATTTAAATGTAGCCATTTAAAAACCCAGCTGTTGGGTTTAGGGCTGTCTTTAAAAAATTGAGGTGTCTTTCCTCTGTCAGAGTTGTCCATATTAATCAAAACCGAGTGGAATAACTTTGTAAATTTTTTTTTCAAAAAAACAGGAAACAATTGTTTCAAATCGGACATGTAAGGCTGTTTGTTCTTTTTTATCCCCCCAGAACATATTGCCCAGAATGAAACCTGCAGGAATCTGTACACATTTTCTTTATGTAGGCCTTCCCTTCATCCTCTTGTCTTTTGAGGCTGAGCAGAAAATGGAAACTTTAATTGATTTCCTGCCTTATTGAATCTGGGCAAAGATTTTTATCTCTGTAGACTCAGAAATATTTGAAAAAAACAAAGATGGTTTGTCAACAACAGGTGAATATCATCTCAAAAGTAGAGTGGAAGAAATCAGCTGGGCTCATCAACACACACACACGCATACAATGCCTTGACAGGCATGGTTTTTCCTTCTGAACACGAAAGCCAGATACTTGAGCTGTCCCTCACTTGCTAAAACCCTCACGGAAGAAAAGAGAGATGGACCTTATGAAATATTTAGAAGAATTCCCACCGAGCAGAGTCACAAAGAACAAGTTAAATTAGCCCCTTCATGGGCCCAAGAGCCCTCTGTAAAGCTAGCAATGATGATCGGTCCTCAAAACTACCATCTGATCCCTACCATGAACTGATCTCTGCCCCCCCCCACCACCATTTGACCCTCAAAACAGTCTTTGAGTTGGAAGATTGTTGTTGACATTTTCAGATGAGGAAACCGTGGTCAGAGGGATCATAGTTGACACACGATCAAGGGGCCTAACCTTCGGAGCGCTGTGAGGTCTCTCTGACTGCAGCACACGTGCTCGTCCAGATTGTCTCCACTTAAGGACTTAATGGCGGTGCCCCTTCTTAGGGGACTCCCAGCCCATCACACTCCTGCCAGGCATCCTGGAAGAGCTCTGTGTTTTGTTGCAAGACCATCCATCCCCCAGCAAAGTAGACCGTGATACCTCTCTCAGCCTTCATTTTCCACATCTCTAATATCAGTGATTTATTCCCTACCTAGCTGATGTGGTTTCTGTGTCAAATAAAATGGGAGAAAATCTATATGAAAACAGCTTCTTACACTGAGATACACCACCACCACCATCATCATCCTCTTACGCTGTAAGACAGTTCTATTACCCCACACCCGCATGCTTCTATTTTATTAGGAAACACTAAAAAGCCCATGAACGACTATGAAAGTCATCTGAAATGATGAGTTTTCTTTGCAAGGGTCTGCTCACAAATTCCACACTGTGGCGAGCTGCCTCTCCTGGGCTCTTGGGCGGCTGCGTCAGGGGCATTTGAGGCCAGAGAGCTTCATGTCTTTATAACATTATGCATTAAAGTCATCTGTAAAATGAAGAGACATTCCAAATAGCCCTTATGTTTTTCATTTTTTCATTTTGGCACGGGGACACGGAGCAATTTTCCAGAATGTTTTAAATAGGAAAAAAACGGTCATTCTCAAGACAGCCGTTCTGTATTCCTGAGCCTCTGGGTCATATTCACATTCTGAAATATCTGAACCACTAAAGTCTGTGTTCCTTTAAATGGGCTGTTTCTTTTATTAAAACAAATGAAGGCAACATTCATTCCTTATATAATATTCTTACCTCTGAGCCCTGTGGGCAGGGAGGGTTCAGAATCCTGGAATAAAGCAGTTGGAACACAGTGAGAGAAGGAGGAGTGAGAGGAGGCCACAATTAGAAGAATGCTTTCTGTAGTTCCTAACTGATCCTTTCCACCCAAGGCCTCCAGGTGTTCACGAATTTTGTCTAGCAGCTATGCGATTAAGTGCTTTTATAGGGTCTGTGCAGGCCAAGGCTATTCCTAAGGGTTGGCAGTAGCGTGCTCCCTTTTTTGTGGTCGGCTCTTGATGATAACTCTTTACACTGTAGGTATTGTGATCACAGCTTAAAAGCTCCTTCACGTCCAGTTTTCAGCAGTTCACTTTGATAAACATGCAGTCATCAACTACTGGTCACCACGGAGAGTACTGGCAATGCACCCTGAGTGTGGCCCCTGCCCTTGCAGAGGTCACAGAGTGACAGAGGTCGGGGCCACCGCGTCTGTAAGCAGCTACACGCAGCATCATCCGTGGCTGGACTTGAGACAGGAGAGATGTGCCGAGGGACCCTTATGCCAACAAGCAGGCCCTGTTCTTCTCAAGGAGGCGGACTGGACTGGCTTTGTAAAAGCAGCAGAGAGAACAGAAGCATAGGAACTGGGTTTTAGAGAATGAATAGGAGCTCAGCTTGGGGAGAGTGTGGGATGCTGCAGGGCACGGGGTGGGGGAGGTGGGTGGTAGGCTGCAGAGGTCACCCAGTAGGTTAGGCAGAGGAAGTGTTACTTACTAGTCAATAACAAGGAAACCTGCACCCAGAGAAAGTCACTCCCCATCTTGAGGTCGCAAAGAGTGAAGAGGAGGCTGCCCTACGTGACTGCTGCACCGAGCCTGGCATGCTCCCTCTCACAGCCCCGTCCCAGTGTTCAATACTGTTCTCTTCTGAACATCAAAAGAAATGAGAAACGATGTGAAATCTTCACCTCTTCCTTGTGGGTTTATAAGGTTGATACTTTCCACCAGAGCTGAGTCAGAGACGCTGTTACCAAAGAGAAATTTTGTTTTAAATTAGTCTTCCTGGCATCTCTTTCTCTGCTTCATAAGTAAATCCTAAGGCTTGTCATCTTGTTGTTGAGAAGAATTTACAGGGGGTTTGTCATGAGTAGAGCCAGAGAGGTGTTGGAAGTGGCTAAATTGAATGGGACAGCTCATCATTCTTCCTTTGTTTATTTAGTAAATATTTATGGAATGCCTGTTATCAGTGATGAGCTGATAAAGGTTTAACAACTGGCTCTCTAGAAAAAAAAAATGTTTAAAGGCTCTGATTTGTAGTGTTTACTGACTTCTATGTTGTAAATGTTCCCATGACAGACAGTCTCAGGAGACCCGTCAAAATGTCTCTGAAGGCAAGGTGGAGAGGAGACACAGCATTGGCACAGATGCCAGGGGAGGCATTGGAGGTAGACTCGTGATGCCTGCCCTCCGTGAGAAATCAGGACCCCCATCGTGGGGCAGGTGAAATCCTAGCATTATTTCTGTTATTGGTTTAAAAAGAAAGCCAGAGATAGGGGCCCAGAGAGACAGGGACAGAGAGCTAGAGAGAAAGAGAGAAATAGAGAGAAAGAAGAGCCTGGGACATTCCAATACACACATCTTGATAAGAGCTATAAAATGCCTCAGCCATCTCTTCTGTGCCCCTCCCCACCTTATCTCCCTCTCTGCTGTGGCAGGCTCCAGCACACAGGTGTTTAAAAGAACATCAGATTGCAGAGGAAAACGAGAGAAGGAAAAAGAAACGAGGCTACTTCTCCATGTTTTCACAGGAAAGCATAATGATAAACTTGGTATTTTGACGGTGGGATCTCATTGGCCTAAGACCTTGTTTTCCTTCATGACTCAGCATTCCCCTCCCCAATATTTTTGGACCAATGCAGAATATAAAAAAATACCTGTGAATCACCCGGATGGGGGGTGGGGGGTGGCGGTGATGATGCTCTGAATGGATACCTGTCAACCTCCGACTCTGACAAGGAACACCAGGTATCTTCAGCAGCCCACGCGCAGGCCCTGTTCGTGCCTTGGGCTCCTGACAGTGTAATTTCAGGCTGGCCATGCAGAAGGATCTGCTTGCAAGGTGTGATTAAGAGGACACTCCTTTGCTGAAAATATCACTATTAGAGAAGTATTCCTTTCCTTTTTTTTTTTAAGAGTTATTTATTTATTTGAGGGGGGAGGGACAGAGGGAGAGGGGGCGAGGATCTCAAGCAGAGTCCACACTGAGGGCAGAGCAGGAGGACATGGGGCTCAAGTCCATGACCCTGAGATCATGACCTGAGCCAAAACCAAGTCAGATGCTTAACCAACTGAGCCACCCAGGCGCCCCAAAGCATTCCTTTCATTGATGGCAGTCCCTCTTGCGAACTGATAGCCTCCAAAATTTGGTTTGCTATTTTCAAGCATTGGCACCTTAAGATAAAACAGTTTATCCAGAGAAGTTATAGAAGAATAGTTAGCTATGGACACCTGGGTGGCTCAGTGGTTGAGTGTCTGCCTTCGGCTCAGAGTGTGATCCCAGAGTCCTGGGATCAAGTCCCACATCAGGCTCCCTGCGAGGTGCCTGCTTCTCCCTCTGTCTGTGCCTCTGCCTCTCTCTCTCTCTCTCTGTGTGTGTGTGTGTGTGTGTCTCTCATGAATAAATAAATAAAATATTTTAAAAAGAAGAAGAATAGTTAGCTAAAAGTAGGTTTTATAGAGAGAAGGAGAGAGTCTGAGCAGGGCCTCAGAGATGGGAAAGGGGTGGAGGCCTGAGGTGTCAGGGGTCCTAGGGGAGGAAGGCCGATGAAGAACTTATTGGAGGGAAGGTCCCTGCCTTTTCCCTGAGAACATGCAGACTACATGTTAGCCCTCTCTGGATGACTCATCACAAACATGAATAACCAGACCACACCATGACACCCTGATGTCCTCAGGTCTTAAAAAAAAAAAAAAAAAAAAAAAAAAAGTTTTTTATTGAGCAATAACTAAGTGCCTTTGTTAGCTCATTACGTAATTATCTCATTTTCACAATAACCCTATAAGTTTGATAAGCCTATTCCCACTCTAAAGTGAGGATGTATCATTGTTTTATAGGAGGAAACTAGGGTCAGAGGTGGGAAGTAATTTACCCAAGACTGCACAGCAATTAGGTTGCAAGTTCTGGCCTTGAAACATGGGTCTGTCTGATTCCTAAATCTGTGCTCCCCGCACCGTATTGTGTTGCCTCTTAGGATGGGTATGGTTTGCTGATACTTCACGTGGCTTCGGGCTATTTGATTGTGTATTACTTCCCTTTGCTTTCACTTCTTTTAGATCTTCCTACTTGGGAGGTCAGTAATCACATGTAGTGGCAGACAGGGTGCCTTGCCTTCCGTCTACCCCTTCTAAAGAGCCAGTGTTTCCGTTTAAGGACCAGATAACAGCTTGTTGTTTCTTTTTAGAAAAAGGCCAAGGATTTAAGTAGAGTCCTAACAGCTTCTCCAAGTTTGAGTGCTTAATCTTTGACACTTGCCTGGAGCAGGTGTCATCTGATTTGTTTTTTTAATTCTTTGCTATTTTCTAAATAAATGAAATTATGAAGTATTACATTTTATTGGTAAAATATTCCATATATATTTTGATTTATTTTTTTAGGTACGCTGCAGGTGAAATGTGTGTGTGTGTGTGTGTGTGTGTGTCTATGGGAAGAAGAGAAGGAAGAGAGAGCTCATAAGCTTAGCAACTTGTTTAGGTTCATGCATTAAATAAAGTGGATTTCTTTTCCCCAGATATAATAATTGGCTTAATGACTATTGCCAGGTGAAAACTTTTGTAGTATGTGTCTCCTTAATGCTAGAATTCAAGCTCAGTTTTTTTTTTTAAGATTTTATTTATTTATTCATGAGAGACACAGAGAGAGGCAGAGACATTGGCAGAGGGAGAAGCAGGCTCCCCTTGGTGAGCCTGATGTGGAACTTGATCCCAGGACCCTGGGATCATGACCTGAGCTGAAGGCAGACACTCAACACTGAGCCACCCCAGTGCCCCTCCAGCTCAGTTGATCAAACTAGTCGTCTTCCTTATTGGGCTGGTCCTGTGGCACAGCTATAGAGCAGCAATGATCTTATAAATGTTTAGAGATCTGGCTAATTTTAAAGACTTCAGTACAGCATGTCAAAGTGTCACCCTAGCTCCTGGAAATTTTACTAAAGCCAATTTGCATGGGCAAGACCCCTCGCCTGTCTGGGGGCCTCCAAGACCTCATGCGGAGAGGGAGAACCTGACTTGATGGGCCTGTCTAGATGCACGTCCAGAGAACTGCTTCTTCCCATCAACCACGTGTTGGTCTTGATGAAAAACCAGAGCGTGCTGTTACTTTATAAATGACTCCGGCGTCCTTAGCAGTGCTAGTAAGGAGTTAACATATGCAGAGTGTGAGGAGCCTTACATAACTCATTCAGTCTCATCTCATGGGTGTTTTTCTGTAAACTCTGCCAGAACTAATTTCACGGTTTTAAAACAACTCATGGTACCAAAAGAATGCGTAATGAGCTGCCATGAGATATGATCGTTTCCCGTTTATAAGGAAAAGACCTGTAGCTCCTTGGGACTTATTAGGAATAATTTCTCAATTAAGCCAACAACCCAGGCCCTTGGAAGGGCAGGCACAGTGCAGCACAGATAGTTTTGGAAGGTCTTCCCTCTACTGGAGCTCCAGAGTGTTCCCTTCCTTTCACCTCATCCCCACCTTTGTCTGGCTTTCTCTTTCTTTTACTTTTCTTTTCTGTTTTTTTTTTTTTAATTCTTGTGGTATCAAACATATAAGATTCACCACTTTAGCTGTTAGAAACCGTCTGATTTAGTGGTATTCAGCACCTTTACAAAGTTGTATAACCATCACCACTATCTAGTTTCAGAACATATTCATCAGCCCCAAAAGAAACTCCTTCCCAGGAAACAGTCATTCCCTGTTCCCAGCCCCCAGCAACCACTAACCTGCTTTCAGTGACTATATATTTATCTATTTTGAGTATTTATGTAAATGGAATCATCTGTTAATATGGCCTTCTGGTTCTAGCTCCTTTCACTTAGCATCATGCTTCCAGGGTCCATCTACGATGTAGCCTGTGTCAGGCCTTCATTCCTTTTTTGTGGCTGAATGATATTCTGTTGCGTGGATATACCAGATTATGTTTATTCATTTGGGAGTTGAGAGACACTTGAGGTTGTGTTAGCCTTTTGCTGATTGTGAATAGGGGGTCTATGAAGGTTTATATACAGGTTTTTATTGAACACCTGTTTTCACTTCTTTGGGGCATATCACTAGGAGTGAAATTGCTGGGTTATATGCTAATTCTATGTTTAAAAATACTATGGAACTACCAAAATGTTTCCAAAGTGGCTGCACTGTTTTACTTTCCCACCAGCACTGTATGACAGTTCCAATTTCTCCACATCTTTGCCAAGTACTCGCTGTTTTCCTTTTTCCTATTTAATTGCCATCTTAGTGGGTATGAAATGGTATGTGTCTGGCTTTCTTTTGGAGGGATTTGCTTCTGAAAACCATTTATGTCATTTCCAGGGGCAGAAAGCTCATACAGGCCAAATCACCGCTAGAGCTTAGCTCAGCCTTCCCCCTGCCCCACCTCTAGATTTAGAAATGGGTTCCTGCGTTTAGGAACACCCAAAAGGTCACCTCCAGGATTGCAGGGCACCTCAGAAACTATCCAGGACTCACCTAGCTTCCTGAGCTTGTGCATCTCTTGGAGTCTCTTCCAGTGTAGGTGGCTTGTGGGTCCCACCACAGCTAAACTCCTAGCCTCTCCCTGATGCAGAGTCATAGACAGGAGGAGCACACAGAGTGATGGAGTAGCAGAGCCACCGCCAGACCCTGGCTTACTGCTACTCCAGGCTTGTTTCCACTCTGTCATGAACCACAGCTTCATTTCACACTTCCTGTTTTGAGGATGCAGAGGTTAGAAAAATATTGTGATGATGATGATGATGATGATGATATTTACATAAGCTCTAAACATTTTGAGACTCACAATAGTCCTACGATGTAGGCCAGACATCAGGTAGTACCGCCCCCATTTTAAAGCTGAAGAAAGCAAGGCACGGAGCCATTGAGGCGTTTGCCCAGAGCTTTTTCCACTATAATATATTGTTCCAAATAATGTTCCATGGTGGTATCATGCCATACAGCCTACGGGGCATCTTCACATCAAGTAGGCTGGAGGAGAGGGAAGGATGGGGGTCTGAGTGAAACGAATTAGCATATGTGTTCAGGTGGGGGGTCATTAGGAAGGTTTCTTCTGCTAGTCTGAGGATGACAAACCAGTTGTTTCTGCTGGCTCACTGCAGAGAGAAGGTAGGGAGGAAGCTGGTTGAAGTTGTGATCTTAACAGCTCAGTAACTGCTCCAGAACATTCCCTCACATGTGGACCATGTGAATAGATGTTCATGCACCACTGTGGTGTCATACTGTGCCCCGCATCAATAAAGTCAAAGGGTTGAGCCTTCTCTCAGGGAGCTTTAAGTCTAAACAGTTGTCAACTTTTTAACTCAAAAAATACTGTCCTTGGGTTTGGCCACCTTTTCTGGAGCAGATCATAAGAAGAAGAATGTGGAAGCAAATTTTGTGTCTCAAGCAACCTATCTAAGGGCTAAGGTATTATTGTTGCCACTGCCGTTGCTTTGTGGTGAGTACAGGAATAAAGTGGCAAGTTGCTGCCAGCCTGCAGATGGTGAATAGTTCACACTGAGCAGTGGGCTTGGGCGCCATTTTGAATTCTCTCTATACTTGTCCCCACTATCAGCTACAGAATCCAGGTTGGCTCCTTAGAGGTAAGCATGCTCTGATTCCTGAGCTGGAAGATACCTAGTGGGTAGGGATTTTGGATACCTGCCAACAGCCCAAGATATGTAGGCCAAAATGGTGATAGGCTGTAAATTCTGATGCTTATGGCAGGGTCTTCTTGAGGCTTTTATGTGGTTGGCAAGCAGTGAAGAGAGTGTCACGTTTTAAAAGCTAAGGTTTTAGACAAACCCCTCTGAGAACAGTCCTTCATTTCTACCTCCCATTTCCCACATTTGCTTGGTTGAAGGACTTGAGGTGGAAAAGCAGACTCCACATGTAAGCTTCTCTTGAGCGATGAACTCAAAGATATGGCAGATGGGCCGAAGTGCCCATCTAAACAGAAAGCGGGGAGGGAAGCCAGGTGCTTTGTACTTGGGCTCTAATTAAATGACAGCTCTGCACTGTCCGAAGTTCTTTTATTCGACATCCAGTGGCCAATGGCTTAGAAGGTTCTGGTTGTCATTTTGAAAAAATATTGAATTTTTCTGTCAGATGCCCACAGATAGCTCTCAGAGATATCAGTGACTCAATTGCCTCTGATGTCATTGAATAGTTGGATATTAGAAAGGAGGCTTTGGCTCACTGATTATGTACCTAGAATTTATCCCTGGGGCTTTGTTACTGTTTTTCCCCAAAGGGCAGCATAAAAACAGGTGCGATGGTCTTGAGGTGGCAGGGTTCAAATCTAAGAGTCATTCAAAAACACAAATGAGGGGGCGCCTGGGCGGCTCAGTGGTTGAGCCCCCGCCTTTGGCCCGGGGCGTGATCCTGGGGGCCTGGGATGGAGTCCCGCGTCGGGCTCCCTGCATGGAGCCTGCTTCTCCCTCTGCCTGTGTCTCTGCCTCTCTCTCTCTCTCTCTCTCTCATGAATAAATAAATAAAATCTTTAAAACACACACACACATAAATGATGTGTATTCCACATTGTGAGCTACAAGTTGGGAAGTAGGAGCAAATATTTAAAAAGAAATTTAACCTGGGACTTGTGACTAGGAAGCAAAAAAAAAAAAAAAAAAGGTTTCTCAAGAATGGTGTGAAAGAAGCAAAAAATTATTCAGCATTTCTCTGCTCTGTTCGTTAAAGTAATGGTGTTAGGTTTTGAAATTTTCTGTTTTAGTCAGACCTTTATTTCATTTATGGCAGTATTTGTAAATAATTATATTAACATGACATTTTAAGTAGACCTGTTTCCAAACACCATGTTATTCACTGTGGCTGTTTCCTGGGGAGCAAAGAAACAATGGAACACACCGCGCTCGGCAGCATCATAAGGCTACTGCCAGTGGGATCGAATAATCCCACCTTTCCCTGCCACCTCAGAGAGGCCGCTGGGACCCATGTCCTCAAAGAGCTGTTCTAGAATACACTGAGTCAGTCAAGAACCTCCCAGGCCTTGCTTCATGCAGCAGAGTCTCAGAAGTATTGAGGCAGGATGGAAAGGCTCCCCAGCTCAAATGTCACAGAGCATGATAACTGAGGAAGGCCACCCTAGGGGCCACCTCCTGGAACATGGTAGCCTAGCTTTAGAGTCTGGCCTGGCTTCAGTCCATCTCTGTGGCAGATCACCAGAAAGCTCTTTGAACTACCACAGATTCTCCCCCCCAGTGAAACATGGACACACTGAATATTTAATTAACTGTTCCCAGTCCTTGGGGCCTCCTGGCTTCCCTACTCTCTGCTTCTCACACAGGCAGGACTTGTGCAGTGAACTTTCGCGCTTGGCTAAGCACATTCTGATGTGGTTTAATGTAGTTCCTCAGTGTTCAGGATGACTCAGAAACGGCATCCAGCATCAAGAGACTGCAAATGTGAAAGGAAATCTGACAGTTGGGATAATAAAACCACCTTACCTTGATCTGCTTAGGGCTTTACAGTTCACAAAGCGTATGCAACCGTGACTTGCCTCATGTTACCACTTTAGCAATGGGAGTATGTTTGGGGTTACTTTTTGAATTATGAGGCATGAAAGGATTTGGTATGTCTCAAACGCTTCTGAGGCTCATTTGTTCTTAGATGCATTTTCTGAGTTTGTTTGTTAATAAGACTCAGTTGCCTTCACCATAATAATGGGACTATAAATAATAATCATAAAAATTAAAGGGAGAATATTACTAATATACAGCTCCAATTTAGTCATAGAGCTAAAGTATCTTCGGGCCAAAAGGAACTTTTGAGATTACTTATTCCTTCTCACTTTAGAAATAGAGAAACAAATGCACAGATAAGCTAACTTGGAGCCTAAGTTCACACACCTAGATAATAAAAACAAAGTTTTGTTTTTGTTTTTTTGGCAGGGGGGTTGGAGTTTTAGGGAGGAAGCCAAAAGAAACAGAATTTATAGTATTTATGGGTTCTATTTAGAGGTCATGTGTCATTTAGTCCATGCGGGATATATTTGCTACCTCCTGGAAAAATTAATAACTGGTTACTCATAAAATCTTAAAAAAAAAAGAAGAAGAAGAAGAAAGAAAGAATTTTGGGATGCCTGTGTGGCTCAGTGGTTGAGCATCTGCCTTAGGCTCAGGGCGTGATCTCACGGTGCCAGGATCAAGTCCCACATCACACTCCCTGCAGGGAGCCTGCTTCTCCCTCTGCCTGTGTCTCTGCCTCTCTCTCTGTGTGTCTCTCATGAATAAATAAATAAAATCCTAAAAAAAATAAATAAATAATAACTGTTTCCTCAAAAAAATTTTTTTTAGTGATTCCCATCCTTTTTATAGATCTGACTTGCCATTTGGTGGTGTTTCCCTTCAAACTGAGGAATTTCTTTCATCATTGCTTTTAGTGCAGGTCTCCAGGTAATGAATCTCTCAGTTTTAGTTTATCTGAAAATGACTTTATTTTGCCTTTATCTCTAACTGTAGACTTCTGGATTGACAATGTTTTCCTTTCTGTGCTTTTTTAAAATTAATAATAGATTTATTTTTTATTGGTGTTCAATTTGCCACCATACAGAATAACACCCAGTGCTCATCCCGTCAAGTGCCCCCCTCAGTGCCTGTCACCCATTCACCCCCACCCACCCCCTCCTCCCCTTCCACCACCCCTAGTTCATTTACCAGAGTTAGGAGTCTTCATGTTCTGTCTCCCTTTCTGATATTTCCTACCCATTTCTTTTCCACTTCATCATCTTCTGGCTTTTGCTGGTTTTTGAAGGCCATTAGCTGTCTTTCACATTGTTGCTTCTCCTATAAGGAGTATGGTTTTTTTTCTGGCCACTTTCAGGATTTTTCTCTTTATCCTTTTAGAAAATTGAATATGGTCAGCCTGGGTATGATTTCATTTGTATTTATCCTGCCTGAGGTGTGCCGAGCTTCTTGGATCTGTAAATTAATGTCTTTCACCACACTTAGGAAGTTTCTCAGTCATTCCTCCAGTTGTATTTTGTGCTCATCCTCTCTCCCTTGTCCTTCTGAGACTTCAGTTTCATGTATGTTAGACTGATGGTCTACAGTGCTCAGGTCTCAGAGGCTCTGTTCACTTTTATTCATCTTTTTTCTCTGTTTTTAAGATTGGATACTTTCTATTGATCCATCTTAAAGTCCACAGACTCTCTTCTGTCATCTCTAAGCTACTGTTAAGCTCATACAGTATATTTTTTTTCATTGTAGTCATTTTTTCTTTTTAACTCTAGGATTTCCAGCTGGTTCATTTTTATAGTTTCTGTTTCCCACTGAGATTCCATATGTGTTCACTTATTATGGATTGTTCTTTCAGTTCCTCTAATGAAATAATAGTACCTTCTTTAAAGTTCTTATCTGCTAAATCATCTTCTGAGTATTCTTGGAATTAATCTCTATTGACTGCTTTTCTTTTCGTGAGTATGGATTAAGTTTTACTTCACATATCTAGTAACTTTTGGTTGGATGATAGATAATATTAATAACTGTTGCTGATACTCTAGATTCTGTTATGTTCCTCTGAAGATAAGTTATTTTAATAGCCAGTTAACGTGGCTGGACTCAAACTCTAGCTCCATCTTCAGGGTGGTCAGCAGCAGCTAAAGTCTCTTCTGTTGTGTCATCTGTCAGCTGGAGCTTTGCATCTGGCCCCCAGAGATCTTCTTCATGTGTGTATAGTTAGCAGTCAGTCAAAAATAATGGGCAGATTTTATATACTGATTTGTGACTCATTCCCCCTTCTGTTCCCAGTCTTCTAGACTTTCTCCTCCAACTTGCTTATTCCTCTTCCAACCCTGACTTTATTTTCTGTCAGCTTAAGATATCCAGAGCCAAAAACTGACTGGAGAGTAGTCTTGGGCAAAATTTCATAAATCCACAAATTTCATCAAATGGAGGCCCTATCTTTGGAGGTAAAGACTGTATTCCAATTTTCTGTCTGCTTCTGATTATACTCCATTGTTTTCAAATCATTTTTTAAAACTGATTTTGTGTAGACATTTTCACTGTTATCTGCAGGAGGATTAGTGGACTATTACCAAAAGCTAATACTCTATATATTTACATTTAGGTTTTTCAAAACCTGTTGGTTCCATATCACAGCTCAGGGACATAAAACTAGTATTACAGATAAGGAAATAGACTTGGGGGTGGGGTTAAGTGACTTGCCAAAATTCATCCAGCTTTGTACTAGCTGAACTAGCCATGGAACCTAGAGCCTATGACTTTGGCCCACAGTCAATTCCACAGTTGGTATTATTCACATTTGATTCTAAACGAGCCAGATTTTTCCGGTGCCAAAGCTATTGCATTCTCTTCCTACTAAACAAACAAACAAACAAACAAACAAATGACGATCTTGGCTTTTTGAAGTTTTTTGGTCCAAAAGAAGGATCTGGGGCCTCCATGGGTCACCAAGATCTCCAAGAAGACTGAGCCATGCTAGTGTTGGAAGCAAAATACCTGTGGCAATCCTAGAGCCAAATGATACCTGCAAGCCCTGGCATGTGTGATTGTGCAATCAAAGCCAGTTCAGAAATTTCTTTTTGGGGAAGACATATACAACCATGTCAGGAGTGTTACGTGTTACCTATCCAGGAACTGAAAACTCAACCTGCATTGGCCCTTGTCGTTGGGGAGGGTGTTTTGCTCCCTTCTTCATGGGGACTTAGTGCAAAATATCTGCAGGTTGACATTCACGGGAAGGCAAGAATTGTTCTCAAGCTGAGGTCTGCAGAGATATTTCCAGGAAAATCTACAACTTCTCCACTCCTCAGGTTCTAGATACATGTTTTTCTACACCTCTGTCAGTCCTGGATCCTCATCAGGCCATGATGCTACCTCCAGTTTAAGTTGTCTTCCAGCTTCTTGAGGGAAATCTCATTCTCTACTAGCCCTCTCAATCAGCTCCCACCCAATTCCTCCCTTGACATCAACATTTGCATTTAGTCAAGGTTTCTCAAAGTGTGGTCTTAGAAAAACTGCAGCAAGATCACAAGTGGTTCTGGGGATCAATGGCAAAGCACAAGGGTGTTTTATATAACTATGGCAACTATGGCAACTATAGTTAATAACCCTTTGTGTATACTTGAAAGTTGCTATGAGAATGGAGCTTTAACCTTCTCACCCTAACAGCAACAACAAAATGGTAATTATGTGAGGGGAGGGATGTATTAACTAACCTTATTGTGCTAAGCCTTTATGATATGTATGCGTATCAAATCACCATTTTGTACCACTTAAACTTCCACAATGTTGTATGTCGATTACTACTCAATAAAGCTGGAGGGAGGGGCGCCTGGGTGGTGCAATTGATTGAGCGCCGTCTCTTAGTTTTAGCTCAGGTTGTAATCTCAGAGTCCTGAGATTGAGCCCCACATTGGGCTCCATGCTGAGCAGTCTGCTTGAGAATCTCTCTCCCTCTCCCCCTTCTGCTCACTCTCTCTTTCTCTCTCAAACAAATACATAAGTCTTTTTTTAAAAATAAAAAAGCTAGAAGGAAAGATCATGGGTGGGCACACATATTTAAAATGCAGGTTCTCAGGCACCACTCCAATGATAAGAAATTAAAATCAGGGATCCCTGGGTGGCGCAGCGGTTTGGCGCCTGCCTTTGGCCCAGGGTGCGATCCTGGAGACCCGGGATCGAATCCCACATCGGGCTCCCGGTGCATGGAGCCTGCTTCTTCCTCCGCCTGTGTCTCTGCCTCTCTCTCTCTCTCTCTCTCTCTGTGACTATCATAAATAAATAAAATTTTTAAAATAAAAAAATAAAAAAATAAAGAAATTAAAATCAAACACTCTGGTGTTTGTGCCTGGGAATGCGCCATGTGGCAAGTGATCCAAGAGATTTCAGTGCTCACTGATCTGGGTGAAATGAGGAATGCTAAGAGCAATCTAAATTCTAAAGACTGACACGTAGGAGCCATGTGTCTTCTTACTTGAGGGCATTTCTTTCTTTCTTTCTTTCTTTCTTTCTTTCTTTCTTTCTTTCTTTCTTCTTTCTCTTTCTTTCTTTCTTTCTTTCTTTTCTTTTCTTCTTTCTTCCTTTTTCTCTTTCTTTCTTCTTTCTTTCTTTCTTTCTTTCTTTCTATTTTTCATTTATTTTATTTTTTGGTCACAGGTTCTCAGATGGAAAAACATGATTCTTAGAAATTACTTCTATCTCCAGCCCTAATCAGCTCCTCATCTGGGCTGCTGTGATACTCAAGGAGACTACCATTATCCTTTCTTTGGCTGAGCCTGTCAGACTGTATACTCAGAAGAAGCTCCTTTTCCTATAGTTTCTCAGTTTATGTTACCCACATTTATGAAAGTCTGGGTTACCTACAAGGAACTATGTCTGAGGGGCCAGAAGCACATACCTCAAAGCTAATAAAGCTTAAACCTCCAAACTCCTCACTTGCACAGGTTTCTGCCGAGGTCCTGGGAGGGATCCTTGCAATGTGTTCTCATGGCTATATGTTTTTGTAATATTTATAAAAGTTACAGTTTTAATTTCTTTTTCTTAAAGAAACTACCCCAACTTGGATAAGCTTCAACCACCATCCCGAATGTATATTTGCCCCTATAAAGAGTTTATAAGTAAGTGGTGAGAGAAGGAGACATACAACATGGATTACTAAAATGCAATATGGTAGGTGCATCATGGACCCTCTTCTGGGTATTCTGAGAACATACCTGTGAGAAGGAAGGTGATCAGGGAAGACTTCCTGGAGGAGATGGTGCCTGATGTTGGCCATGTAGTAGGGGAAGGAAGACTCTTCCAAAGAAATAGCTTGAGCAGAGTTACAGAGCTGAGATATATCATGGGGGAGAGGGGGTGAGATATTAAAACACTTTGTTATTTGAAGGCATTTACTTTGGGTGAGGGGGACCTCTGATAGCAGAATGATGAAGAGATTCCATTTCCAGTAAACTATATAGACCATGAGGTGACGTTTCCCAAAGCACACCCAAACCTCACATCCTGGAGCCCAGCTGGCCCCTCTACTTGACCTTTAGGAGACCTATTAGTTGGCTACATTAGTAATTGTTCTTCAAGGAAAAATAACCCTTTTACTCTTCACATCTCCCACATCCCTCCAACCCTTCTTTACTGTCAGCCTTGCAAATCAATATTTCATTTTGAAGAGCCTTGTTTGATGCCAGTTCTGCTTATTTGCTTCCCAGCCACTGTGGGTAATGCTTTGTAGGTCTGTCAGTATGTAAATTAAACCAAGCATAGATAGCTTTGTGTTGCTTAATGTTCAACTGATAAAAATTAATGTGGTGTGAAATGAGCATTTTATCTGACTGCAGATACAGTGACGGAGTTAATTAGACAGGCAGAGGGAAAATGTTATTAAGCAAGATGGGGGCTTTCTCCTAGAAGGGGGCCCCAACCCCCAGACAGAAGGTTCTGAAGGGCCGCGGGTGTGGCCAGGGTGCCTGGGCTGAGGCAGGCTTAGAGCAATAAGGCAGGGAGGGTGCTCTCGCTGAGCAGTCAGCCCCATGTTGCTGATGACTGAGTGGATCCTGCCTGGGGAGGAGGGGAGGGATGCACAAGCCAAGCCAGGCCGGCCACTTCCAGCTCACTGCAAAATACACGTATCAGCATTTGCTGAGGCGGCTTCTTCTCAGTGCAACATCACTGCCATTGGTAGAGAAAGTAGTTTCGTTCTTAAGCAAGGAAGAGCAAGATGACAGGCCCAGCAGCACTCCACACAACAGTCAACCCGGGGAGCTAGGAACCCCAGTCTTAGTCTCTGACTAAGACGTCTTGAGCTTAAAGCATTCCCCCTGCCCAGCCATGATCTGCCTCCCCCACTCAACTGCACACTTCTTGGGGTCACAGATGTCTTTCTCATCATGCTGACCACAGTGTTGAGCACACAGGTGCTTCATAAATGTCAGTGGAATGAATGAATGCACGTGAAGCTCCCTCTGAGGTCTCTTCCTGCCCTCATTCTAGCCCCTTGACCTCATACGCTGCTGAGGGTCTTTCCCATCTCAGCTCAAATGTCACATCTTGGCCAGAGCTTCTCCTGCCTCCCTGATAAGAGCAGGCCCCCAGACAGACTCTGGAGACACCTTATACTTTTCTTTCGCAGTACTTCCCAAATTTATGATGAACTGTTTGTGTACCTACCACCCTCACCAAATTGTGAACTCTGTGAGAATAGGGACCGAGCTGTTTTGCCACAGTTTCCCCAGCACCTGATAGGGTGCCCAGCATAACTAAATGTGGATGGATGGATGGATGGATGGATGGATGGATGGATGGATGGGTGGTCTTTCTGATGCCTGGTGGATTCCTATTCTTTCATCAATACCTTGTTTCAGAAAGGTCTCCTAGGCACCCCAGCAGAGTTTCTCCTTCCTCTGTTCCCATAGCACCTTGTGTATTATAGTGACAGGCTTGCCAAAGGGCAGCCCTAATTTTGGTTTATATGCTGTTCTAACCTCTTAGGATATAGCTCCTTGAGAGCAGTCATGGTGTCTCACTCAGCTTTATATCCTCAGTGCTTAGCACAGGCTCTGGTTTTTGTAAGTGCTCCATATGGGACTGCAGAATTAGTAAAAACTAAACAAACAATTATAGGTATCCCTGGGTTAAGCAGTATTTCAATTAAATGAACAAATTCTTTGCCACTAACAGGCTCTCCCACTCCATACCTCACAAAAGGACACCCAGAAAAGACAACAGGATGTATCTATCCACCTTTTCTGTTGACCACAGCTGAAGGGGAAGGGCTATGAGGAAATGCCATGTTTACTGGATCCTTCATGACTCCTGTTATCATCTGATGAAGGTATAACCTTTGCAGATGGTAAGAAAGGGACCTGTGCAGTGTTTAATCCCATGCCTGCTCCATCCATCTCTCAGCTCCCAAACTTTGTAGCAGCTGCTTGAGCAACAGCATGGCCTGCTGTTTTGATAGCTCCATGTGGTTACCCAGCACTACTACCCAGTTACCCTGCTAGGTCTCCTTTGATGAACCTGCCTCTACCTTTAGAGCATTGCATGACTTACTAGAGACTTGCTCTCCACTCATTTGCAAAGTGGCACACAGAGACTGCCATTGAGTTTTGAGAGAGGTAGACTAGAAGGCTTGAGTATCGTCAGAATATACTGGTGAGGTTCTGCTCACACCCCACCCAGTGGTTCCCAAGTCACCCTATCCTGAGAAAGGCCATGGTTCTCACTCTGATTATGCAGGACTCTCCACACCTCTGCTCATAAGGTTGCTAAATAATTGTCACATGCTGAGACTTCCAAGAGGGAGCTGCCCCTAAGTGAGGGCTGGATCCGGTCAGGTAAGCATCGGGTAGGGAGGAGATATCCTGTTTGTTTGCCAAACCCAGGTGAGACAGGGCCCCAGAACTATTAGAGAAACAACCAAACTCAGGGCAGATAGTTTTACAGATGAATCTGCCCCTTTACCCCTTCCCCCTGGTCCTCTGCCATCAGAAAGCTGTTCAATATTCCTGTTTCAGGGTGGCCATCCTCTGGGTGCCCCTGATGGCAGAAGGATGCTCTTCCCCCACCCCGCCACCCTTGAATAGATCCCTTCTCTGTCTGCCTGCCACTGGACTGGCCTCTAAATTGGTCCAACCCACTCCTGCTGTATAAGTTCCATCTCACCTAAAAGGATTGCCTCCATCATGTTTTTCTAGGAAGGCCCAAGACCTTTTATAGAGGTGGCCAGCGAGGTGGTTCCTTGTTGGTAAAAAGTAATACCAGTATTTACCTTTTTAAGGCATTTTCCTTTATGTTATCTGGTTTTATCTTCTGACCATTTAGCAAAAGGCACACTGATGGTATCACATTTGAGAAATGGGGCAATGCAGGGACAAAAAGGTTTAGTGATTTGTCCAAGGCAGGATGTGCCATCTGGAAGTCACTTGGATTCACCGAAGCTATGAACAGCCCAGCTCTCCACCTCAGTGATGTCCTTTAGTGTGAAAATGATATCTCCAGCTGATGAAAGCCTCAGAGGCCATGCCTTTTACCTTGGTCCACAGGATGCCTTGCAAAGGCAGATCATTAACAAGAGATTTTGGCGAGGTTAATTGACAAGGATTCGTTCACTCCACTCAGGTAGTGCTTAAATAGTTACTGAGCACCTGCCATGCAAGGTGCTGGGGATAAGATGGGAAGCAAACACAGACGCAGTGCCTGTTCTGAGGAGCGAATAGTCTTGTGGGGGAGATGGAGTTCATCAAATTGTCACCAGATAAATGTAAAATAACAGAAGTGAACAAGTGTGATGAAGGCTATGTCCTCTGAGAATACATAGTAGGGGATTTGTCTCACATGAAACGGACCAAAGTTCCTCCGAGGAAGGAATAGTCAGAAACATAAATAGGACTGAGCCAGGCAAAGGGAATGTCACATGCAAAGGCCCTGTGGAGAGATGGAGAAATACGTGTTTGAGGAACTGGGTGAAGCTATAAGGACGAAGCCCAGAAACATGGGAAACGCAGCATGAGATGCAGCTGGAAAGTAGACGAGGGGTCTATGTAAGCTTTCTGCACAGTAACAGACGGAACATCTGATGTTTCTTTGTGCCACATGTGACATAATTTGCAAGTTAATTTGCTTAAAAGAATACACGGGATCATCCCGGCAGTTACAAATCTCTCTTTACCCCTTCATGCCTCACTTGCTAACAGTTAAAATTCAAGTCCCTTCTCCATTTACCTCTTCATTTATTTAAAATATTTATCACTGGAAAGGGGAGGCTGAAAGTTGCCCGTCTTTGTTTGCATCAGTGACCACAGAAGAAAAGCACACGGGTTTCAAGCCCACACGGGTCCCCCTGCTGGAGTCTCTGGTAAACCATTTGAGGGTATGGATCAAGCCTGTTAGAAAGATGCTTGCTGATGTTTATGTTTCAAGTGCATGAAACCAGACATTGAAACTGTTCATTAAAAATTCCTGTGCTCAAGCAGACAAAGAAAAATCATTTCAGAAGCTCGGTAATGAATGTACAAGCGGGTACAGGTTATCTCGTCAAACACAATAATCATGAGTAAATGTAAACGGATGCTGCTTGTATTTGATTTTTTGACTTCCACTGAAGCACGCTGACAGCTGCCTCTGGCCCTCCACCTCCCTGGGTGGGAGGACCTGGCCTTTTGCTCTGTGATCCCCTCTGGCCGGGGCTGAGGTGGGGGCAGCATGTAAATAGGAGAAGCACCCAGTCGGGGAGTAAGATGGAGAGAATGAGGTGAAATTAACACACACGCAGGCCCTTTCACAGGCCCCGTACACAATGACACAGCGAGGGTGCCAGGGAGGGTGTGAGAAGTATTGCTGTGCTCTTAGCACTGGAACAGGCAAGTAGCTGCTCAAGTCCCACAGCTACTACCTGGCGGAGCCAGGATTTTAATCCGGTCTTCTGAACCCACATCGAGAGCTTTCTTCTCAATTCTGGCCTTCAGATTTTACTCCACTTTGTCCAGCTACAGACTAGAGTGTAGCAACAGCACACTCGATGCTGTGTTAGTCACCAAAAACACGAGGACGAATAAGGCAGTGCTTTCTGGGCAAAGACGTTCACAACTCAGTAGGGCAGGCAGACACATACAGTGAGGGAAGTAAAGCTTTATAATAATCGCACAGCACATTTGAAGAGTCAATGGGACCAGAACTTTCTGTCAAGCTGTTTGGTGTGGCCCACTGAGAATGTGCGGAATTACCCTCTTTCTGTTGAATAGGACTCTAAGGCTAATATGTATAGTAAAGTAGTTTAATTTCACCAACATTTTGGAAGCCAATATACTGTTCCTACATTTTATTGCAAAAAAAACCAAAAACAAAAAAACAAAAACAAAAACAAAAAAACAACCAGGAACAAAATAAAACCCCCATCTAGTTTCAATCTAGTTTCACCATCTTTTCCCAAAAGGATGGAGTTTCAACATCAAAAAAACTAAAAAGGACATTACCTTAGAGTAAGGAATAATTTTTTACAGTGAAAATATTTAACTTCATGAAAACCCATTATGTTATCCTTATTTTACCCAGCTGAACTCAGAGAATACCAAAACACAGACCTGCCCTCACTGTTTACTAACAGGCCTGGGGAAGTGACTGTTGGGTAGCAAAGAATGGCCACCCTTCATTTCACTAAAAATCATGGAGTTAAACCAGTTGTGCAACTGGTTCATTATCATGACTAAAGATTTACTTCTTTGCTAGTCCTTGAAGGATGATCAGTCACATGGACCCAAGATTCCTTAATTTCAGGCTGGATAGGAGACAGATTGTTGATCTGGAATGTTCTGAAGTCCTGCACTGAGAGTTTTCTCAGGCTCCCTCTGGAGGCGCTTCTAGTGCCTGAGTGGATGTGAACTAATATGGCCGGTGTGGAAGGACAGCCCCATTTTAGCACCTTTCCAAGCCATCCCATTTGGAAAAATTAAGAGGTTCTCTCAGAGGTAAGAGTCAAAGGCCAAGGACCTGGCTCAGACCACAATCAGGATGCAACATTTTAAGCCCTCTCCCAGCATATTTTGGTGACCCTCTGTATTTCACTATTTTTGTTTGGAAAATCCTTAATAAAAGCCCCTTTGCACAGATGATCTGAGCAGGAAAATAACTGTCCGATGAGCCTCCTGGTACATTCTCTATAATACTCTTAATTTCTTTTATATATTAAAACAGATCAAGAAAAACATTCAAGTAAATCCTATCATCCAAGTGATATTAGATCTTAAATGTCCCCCTCATGTCTTCTGGAGTTTAATAGTTGCATAATACTCCATTGTCATTCTATGTTCACTTGTTATGCCATCCTCAATTACAGAACTCTAGGCTCCTTCTGAAATTTTGTGGTATGTGTGTGATTAGATTTGATCATTAGCGACAGTGCTATAGCTGTGTGGCTTTTTTGCTTTTGTCAGATTATTTCTTGGTATAAATTCCCAGGAGAAGGATTACTGGGTCAGAGTAAGCACATCTTTATGATTCTCGTTACACATTGCCTTATTTCTTTCGAGAGGAATTATGCTGATTTAACTTAGTGCCCACAGCATTTGAGTCTATCAGTCTTACTGCAGCCTGACCAGCATTAGGGTATTATTTAGTACGACTAAAATGCTACCTTTTCAAAGTTACTTTAATTTGCATTTTTTATTACTAGCAGGATGAATATTTTCCACATGTTTACGTATTTAGCATTATTCATTAAAGATGTTTCAAGGACACCTGTGGGGCAGGGAGTCTGGATGGGCTCTTAGCTGGAGGGGCAGGTGACAGCTGTGGATGAGTCTAGATGAATAAACCTTGAGGTGACTTCTGTGTTGTGAAGTGCCTGCATATCACATGACCACCTTCACAGTTGAGAAAGTGGATGGCTATAACTCTTATGGGCAGAAGAAACAGACCTCCCCACCGTCCCAAAGTAAACAGCCAAAGGGAGCACTCATTCATTTACCCTGTTGTCCTCATTGAAAGGTCTCAAGGAACTTCTGGAAGGCCATCAGTCCACAGTAAGACTTTAGAAGCAAACGAATAGTGGCCAAACCTATGACGAAGTATACTTCCTTCACTGTAATGGGCATTAACCCTCACCTGCTCCTCATCATCAGGTTGGGTCTACTGAAAACTCTTGTACAACAGGCATATTTTAAAGCTAAATAAACTCACTTCCTGAAAGAGTCTGAGCCCTGTTCCCTCTACTGGCCTCCCCACCCACAGCTGACCAGGCTCGAATGCGTGGGATTTGAAGATTGTGGAACTAAATGGGAAACACACGGTGCCAAACTCTCAATTCTCTGGAAGATTTCAAAGTCTGTTTTCTTAACATTATGCTAATAGTGTCTTTCCTGCTCACCAACCCCCCACCCCCACCCCTATCTCCCCCTCCAGGGAGGCACTCAGCCCAGTGGTTATATAACTGTGACTTGACGCCACAGCCAAGGTACGGGAGCTCAGTTCACTGAACTGTGGCAAGGCTTACATTCTCCTCCTGCACTTGCCAGGGAGGAGTACAGTTAGAGGATAAATAGATGACTTCAGGTTACAGCTCAGCTGTCCCTGACTCTGTGGTCTGGCTGGGCCACTTCGTGCTGCCCAAAAGTTGGTAAGCAGGTTAAGCGGAGTCCCGTCCTGGGGACCTGAAATAAATGGCTCTCAGGTACCACATTAAACCCCAGCATGAGGAATCTGGGCTGGTTAAGTTTTTTCCCCTTCAAGAGAGTGGCCTCAAAAGGCACCACTGCCCATACAGCTCTTCGGGCTGCTTGGGTGTGCAAGTTCAAGGGGGGGAGATTCCTTAACACCTATTTTGAGAGCTGCAGCACCTGTGATGCCAAGTCTACTCTCATTTGGTAGAGTGTTGACCTAGCAAGAGGAAGGGCTGCACTCAACTTCCCTACCTATTCCACCCCAGCACAGCCAGCCAAACTGAGCACCCTATAAGCTGGAACCCCCACATACCTCTGGTGTCCTTAAGAAGCAGAATAAGACAGGTATGTAAATTTGGCATGCTGAATCAGAAAGGCCCAATTCTTATAGGTTTTGAGACCTTTGAGAAGTTAGTTTAGCCATCTAAATCTCAGATTCCCCATCTGTAAAATGGGTATCATAATACAATCCGTCTGATAAAGCTGTTGCAAGGATGAAAGGAGGTATAGATCAGAAAGCTCTTGAAATATTGCATGACCTGTGGAAAGAGGCAAGTAAAGATCACTTTTAATCATAGCACTTTTTTTATTTTAACCTATCCCTTGCTAGACTGGATGACCCTAGAATGCAAGGACTGTATCTGCTCAGATTAAGCACAGTTCCCGACACAGTGGATCCTAAGTGGGTTGGGTGCATGCATGGCTGTGTGGATACAAGCTGTGTGAGGAGACTCAGACCCAGGGATCATGGATGCAGCAGGATGGGTTTGTTTCATTTCGGTTTTTTTTAGAATGCTTTTTTCGTTTTAAGTTATTTTGGGGTCAGTGTCATAATCCCCAGTCCTGCTCTTCTATCAAATGAATTGTTTCTTTTGAGCCCATTTAAATAAAAATAAGAATAAAGGATTTCTTGTTTTAAAATAGTTCCTCTGTGACTATTGACCTTGGGACTGTGAGTTCGAGCCCCACGTTGTGGGCATAGAGATTACTTAAAAATAAAATAGTTGCTCATGTGAAATATCAAGTAAAAATAAATTACTAATTGAACAGTGATGCTGGTTGGAAGCAATTACCTGAGGAGCCCGTGTCCTATTCTTTTTAAAGAAATATCTCTCTTGTATGTTCCCTGACAGGTAATGTAACTCACATGTCGGTGTTCACAGTCTACACTGTGCTCTTGAGACCAGCCCAGTGGGTCCCAGACCTATCTACACAACAGAATTACAAATGGAGCTTTTTTTTTTTTTTTTTTTTAATACTCCTGTCTCACCCTACTCCTGGGGAGGCAATCTTAGGACTGACATAGACATGAGAATTTTCAAAAGTTCCCCAAATGGTTCTGGTAAGCATCCAGAGTTGAGATCCACTAGACTAAACTTTTCCACACCCAGCATGGAAATAAATCTCAATTTTTCTTTAAATTCATATTCATTATGGCTCAGCTGGAACTCCTCCTCCTACCATCTCCTCACCTAACAGACACATTTAATGTGTATCCTATGAAGTATGACTATTGTTGTTACTTCTTTTTTTTAATTAATTTATTTTTTTAATTGTTGTTACTTCTAAAAGCCCTTAGATGTCTAAAAATTTGCTGAAAAACCCCAAGTACTTTGGAAAACATGTGTCCACATGTTTTCCCGATAAGGGAAAGCTGAAATCTGAGTGTCCCCACCCTCTCAACAGAGGCAAACTTCCTTAGTGCATTTAACCACACAGATAAGCCCCCTAACCCTACCTCCCTTGGGTCTGGGTCTCACTTGACCATGCCACAGCAATAGGAAGAATATCAGTGTTCATCAGTTCAAGGCAAGTTGTGGAGAAAATGTAGAACCAGTTCACGGTTGTCAGAAACTCCATTGCTAGAACTGTTTTGAGAAAAAACTTGTACGGCTTCCTACCAAACCTCCACCAGTTTGGTCTTTGTAAAAGATTAGCCAATGGGTTTATATAATGAAAGGTTACAGGTGTGTTGCCCTGTTCATCTTTCTCTTTATCATCTGTCTACTTAGGCCAACCAGCATTCTCCTTACATAGTCCTCCCACTTATATCTCCCGTGGCTGCAGGTGCAAGGTGTAGTGAGCAGTCTGGATTGAAGACAACTTCCATGGCAGAGCCAGCCTAGTAAAACTCAGGCCTGTGGTTCACGGAGTCTTATTAGAAGGTGTCAGACAGGCTCAGGCATTTAAATGACCTGCAGGTGAGCCTTTGATCTGAGCTCCTTTCAGTTGTGCTGGAGGAAGGCAATCCCCAAACTGAGCATGGAAATAGGTGGAAGGTGTACCAAGCTGAGAGATACTGCTCTGACCACTGCAGAGAGACGTCTAAGCTGGGCTCAGGTCCGTGATCATGGAACAGGGTTTTCATCAGTTTTTGTGAAGAGTCATAGGAGTCCTTACTGTACATGGGAATCCAGATGGTTCATTTCTTTCACCGGCTGAAGTCCATCTGGGCTTGAACACTAGTCATTCATGCTCCCACCTAAATTTTCTCATCTATAAAATGGGGCTAGTTCATACCTCACACAGTGTTGAGAGGGGGAATTGATTAATTAACGTTTACAATCTGCTTTGAACTTGAAAAGGATTCCCTAGAAGTTGTTATTAAGCCTGTATCATTTTTACTTTGAGTTCTGGGGTGTGTCTAAGCCTGAAATTCAAAGGAAACTTCACAGTTTGTGGCACCCCCCAGAGGGGAGATAAAATGCAATAAGATTAATGCCAATTCCCTGGAAATAGCTACCCTTTAACCAGTACACAGTGTGTTCTCTCTGGTGCTCTAGAGGGATCCTGAAAACAAAAAGGAAAGAAGGGGGTAGCCATCTTCCAGGCGAAGAAGCAGGAAGCAGTTCTTCGAACTGAGAGGGGTAAGGTGGGGAGGCCTTTGTTCTTTGGTAAAGGGAACCATCAGTTCTCAGAAAATTTAGTTTTTGGCTGGCCCCTCCACCTTCCTTAAGTCCCTAAAGAAGCCAAACAGAGAGTCTATGGGCAGAAGGGATTGGACGTAAGGTATTGAAGCATACTCAACCTAATTTAGTTTGTAGCTGTCTTAATTTATCCTGTTGTCACTCAGCAGCAAACCTCCATATACAGACACTTGCCTGCAACCCAGTAATTGGGCTGTGTTATGAGGCAAGATTCAATGCCAAAGGAATGCATGGCAGGGAGCATGTTAATAGGGACTGGCTCTTGGGAGCCAGGGTCTTTAACCCTTCTGTTTGAACAGGGAGAGAAAGATGAGTCCTTGTGTGTAGGAAAAACAAAATAGTGATAACCTAATCCTATTAGAGAAACTTTGTAAACTGTAAAGATAGCAAGCCTGTGCCCAGCTCCTCAGTAAGCCAGATCAAAAATTATTAACCACATTGATTCCTGAGCACTGACCATTCCCACCAAATGTAGTCTGGGATAATTGTCTCTTACCGAAGAAACAACAACCTGTGATATGTATCAATACCAGGCCTACGTGGTTCCATTAGATTTTTCTTGCCAGAGGCTGTGGCTTGAGTTTTAAGTCAATTGAGTCTATACAACAGAAGCTCGTATTGACTATTGGATTAAACAGTAAGTCAATTTATTTTCCTGGATTCGATATTCAAGGATGCAAGAGAGCAAAGAGATCCTCCAGATGTGCTTTTGTGCAGCAGTTGTAACCCACTCACATTGTTGTGATGCTTTTTAAGCCATTTGAAATAGCATTTGCACACCCCTTGCTCAGCAGTTCAATACGCACCTTGGCTATCAGTGTTTTACTCATTTGCTGCGCTGGTTAGGTGGCGAAGTTTGATTCTCACTTCTCCAAAGTGCCTATTAGAGGTGAGCCCCCGGACTCTGCTGCCCCAGAGACTCTCAGCACCTCACCTTTCAGAGTAAATGCCTGCTCTGCTGAGTAAGGATGTCTAAATGAAGGTGTAATCCACTTGGGAGCTGCAGCCCACAGCGACGAGGGGAGGGGATGCAACTTTAATTTCTTTCCCGTGAATGATCAAATATAGCATCTTAATATCGAGTGGGACTAGGTAGGGTTATGCCATCTTAGGGCTAGAAGTGATGCAGTGGGCACTCATTAAATATTTGAATCTAATCAAGCTTAACTTGGATGGAGAAGCTGAGCCCCAGAGGGGAAGGGTGATTTGTCCAGCATCACACAGCTGAGTAAGCAAAACAGTCTTTAACCAGGGTCTCCTTGTCTATACTTAGGGCCAGTGAATTTTCCATGATACCATGAGGTTTCTCCTTATGAAGAGAAGGAGTACCTGTATTTATTAGCTCAGGAGGAAACAGACATAGCTTTGCTTTTAAGTTAATGTTTCAGGTTTGTTTTTCTGGTTTTTTTCAGTTATTCACTTAACTAATGGACACTTTCTTAGAGAGGAGTGAACTATGTAGATGCTTATACTTTTGTTTCATTTTCACTACAGTCTCAAAGGGTCCCCAGTTTGTAGCATAGGAGAACTGTTTTTTTTTTTTTTAAGGTTTTTACATTTATTTTAGAGAGAGAGTATGATGGGGAGGGGCAGAAGAAGAGAAAGAAGAGAGAATCTCAAGCAGAATCCCCTGCTGAGCACAGAGCCCAACACAGGGCTCAGTCTCACTACCCTAAGATCATGACCTGAGAGGAAACCAAAAATCGGATGCTCAACCGACTAAGCCACCCAGGCGCCCCAAGAACTGCTTTTAATAACTAACATTAATTCTTTCATTTGAAAAAAAAAAATTCTTTCATTTGGTAAATATCTATTCAGCAGCACCTACTTTTAACCGGGCATGGTTCTGAGTACTAAGAACACATTAGCAAACATAAACAAATATCCATGACGTTGAGGTGTTTATTTTCCTGCAGGGAGAGGACAATTAGCAATAAGTACAAGAAATAATTAAATTACATAGTGTGTTGGAAAGTGATAAATGCTAAAAAGGAAAAAGTAGAACAGGTAGGTGAGGCAGATTACAGGTTTTAATAGGGTGATTGGGATAAGACTGCATCCAGAGATAGTAATTGCACTGTTATTGATAAAGTGTCTAGACGCAGATTGGTGCAGATAAAGATTCAGGATCTTTACAATAACTCCCCTCCCTCAATCAGATCTGGATCCCAAACTAAGGGACTCCACACCTCATCTCCGCTTTCTATATCCACGACTCGATCCTACCCCTTTGGGCTGGAGATCTGTGCTCTGCTGTCTCAGTTCAGCTTGCATAATTGAAAAGCAGAAGAAAAGGCACATGTATTTCAGTAAAGTCCATTTGTGAAGTCTTTGGTGGCTCCCTTCTTTCTTTCTTTTAGGCCGTGCCCCTAGTTCCCAGCCCTTTGCTCCCCACCAAGCAGCTTCTGGCATCTCCAAAGACCTGCATAACGTTGCCCTGTTCTTTTTTCCTTTGCCTGAAAACTTTTCTAGGCAATTGTAGCCATCTGGTAGACTAATGCTAAATGAAGGGAAGTAGCTAATATGCTGCACCACATCCCTCCTGGGTGACATTTGCATTTGAACTGTAATAACAATAGCAAACTCATATGTCTCTTTTGATGCAGGCCAGGTACCGTTCTCATCATTTGATAATACTAACTCATTTAACACAACAGCCATATGATACTGTACTTATCCTCATTTTACCGTTAATGAAACTGAGGCACAGAGTATCTTCCCCAGAGTCACATTGCTTTTAAGTGGTGGGGCTGGGATTCAAAGCCTCATAGTCTAGGCTTGCTCAGTGCCTGAACCCTGGAAAAGATAGAATTCAGCTCTCACATGGACTCCAGTTGATTGGTAGTGACCGCTTGAAGTACTATAGTAAAAAAGATTTGGGATTGTGTTTAGAATTGATGGGAAAGAATTCTATGATTGATTAGCACTGTCTGCCATGGGTTCAGGACAAGAGAATGGACAACTTCCTTGTCTTAAGAGAGTCAGGCTTGTGGCATGGCCAATGAGGGCGATATTTGGAGGCTGGTCCCTATTAAATCATATGTAAAGTCAACTGCCAATCTACCAGTAGAATCCGATTCTTATTTTCTTACCGTGGTCTTCCCTCCCACCCCCACAAGTTTGAGAAGTGTAAATATGCACTCTGAAGTGTATCCATGGCAAATGGTAGAGGCTCGCTCCTGCAAGCTGGCCATGAGTCCCTTCACCTCAAACCGGTTGATGATCATAATATCCTGGGTGCTGTCTAAACTCAATTCTAACTGAGCTAGCAAAATACCTTCCCCTTCAAAAAGTTTCAGGTTCCCGTAAAATTACCGATAAGGCCTAAGCTACAGAATTTGAGGTTGAACTAGTTCACACAGAGGCGTGCTGACCTGTGCAGATCTGACACTACCGTGGGGGTGCTTAGGGATGAAGAAGATGGAGTCAGAGGGTTGGAGTCGAAGCCCAATGTAGGGGACTTTACCCCTGCCACATTGTCTTCCATAATGTCCCAGCCGTGATAGCAAGGGGGTGCTGTACAAGATAATTCTTCTATGTCAGTAATTTTAAACCTAAAGAGGTTTGATGTCCCAAAAGCATATTCATCTTTCCATGTTTATTAAATTAAGCCCTCCATGAATCTTCAACAACATACTGTTCATTAATAGGAAAAGAGACCATCTTTTCCCCCCAGGGAACATGTTGGCTCAGATCTGTTCCAAGGTAGGTATAAATGAAGTGTGTGTGTGTGTGCGTGTGTGTGTGTGTGTATACCTTAAGTAGAGATGGTAAGGTAGGACAAAGCAAAGAGGAAAAGAAGGAAACGAAGTCTTAGAGTAGATATATCCAAGAAGAGTTTTTATCAGAACAAAATCTAAGTATTCCTGGCAGAGTGCCTAGCGAGATATTAGTTTTTATAAGGAGAAAACTGAACGTGTAATTGTAGTGTCTCCATAGGAAGGAAACTGCAGATCTGTTCAGGAGAACCCCCCACGCAAATTTGAAAACAGCTTACATATAGGAAAGTCAGTTTTTTCCTTCTAGCAACATTAACATAGTCAAACGACTGAAGAGAGAATTCTATTAACGAAGTCAGTCCCATCAAGTTAAAGCCTAGTAATACTGCCATTGGGGCTCGGTGGGGAATCTAGTCATTTGCAGCTTGGACCAGAATAACATGGAAATCCCATTCGTTTAGAGTCGTGTTACTACTGAGGCTGAAGGCAAATCCAGGAAGTCCAATACGAGTGTAGGGAGCTTAAAGGAGAAGTGTTGAAAGAAGAAAGAAGAGGGTAAAGATCTTCTAGTAGCCATGTGATTCACAGGTGAGAAACCCTATAGGTGTGGGGTGTCTGAGACCCTACTGATAGCTTGTTTCAAGACAACATGCTTTATTCAGACAATGTTACAGTAATACACTCAAAATATCAGTCACAAAGGAAGTTGAGGAAATGTGTTGAGTAATCATGAATTGATACTACAATTACCCTAAATTTTCAAGTTTCCAGTTAAAGCCAAAGGTTGTTTTGTAATAGAATCTGAGGAACATGGTAATAATGTGGGTTCAGCAAAGAGAAAGCTTTCGTCCTCAATTCTTATGTTCTGCTTCAGGAAAATAAGATGACCGTGGGAGGGGGCAGGCTAGAACATTTAGAAAGAGGCTGCAAATGAATTCTGCGCGTTCAGAAAGACTAGCGACAAATGTGTATTTCAGGACTTCAGTGTGAGGAAAGACAAAGACTAAGGCACTTCCGTGGCCTAGATGTGGGCACATCTGTTGAGTCTCTCAAGGGCTACTAAGACTGGTGGCTACTCAGGGCAGTTCGTGGGATAAGGAAATAAGAGAGGGGCTTTTTCTCTTTTCTCGGGGTAAACTCTCCCAGTAGATGCAGTAGTAGCAATTGCCATATGTGAAAGGCATGTGGAAAGGCAAGTCTGGTAGAGGATCTAAGGAGACTAGGGCCTCCATGAGCTTTCCATGATCTCTGATAAGAGCCTCTGAAGAGGAGGCAGTTTCCAGTGATGGTTCCTGGATTAGGGCAGAGTCTCAACTGAAGGACATCATGAAACGTGGCAGCATATTTGAAGATAAGTATGAAGACTGGCCTTGACATTGACATTGATAAACACTACACTGACTCATCTGATCCAGAGCCTCTGGTAAAAGCTCATCCTTCCAGAGCCTGAACAGGATTAGGTTCTCTGGGGCAGAGAGCAGGGAACTGCCCCATTAGGAGTCTCCAGAATCCAGGATGCCTGGGGTGGCTCAGTGGTTGAGCATCTGCCTTTGGCTCAGGTCGTGATACGAGGTCCTGGGATCAAGTCCCACATCAGGCTCCCCACATCTCCCTCTGCCTATGTTTCTACCTCTCTCTGTGTGTCTCTCATGAATAAATAAATAATTTAAAAAAAAAAGAAGCCCAGAATCCACAACTATGGGGGTCAGTTAGATCTTTGAATCTGAGTCAGGCCCAAGCCACATAGAGTCTTCAAAGGGCCTTTCAGCTATGAGATCTTCATTGTCTTCACATTGCTGCTGAATGATCCTGATTTAAGCCTGCCCACAGAGCCACCCAAGATTTCATAAGAAATTTGAGTCTTAAATCTGAGAGAAAAGATGTATCTCAATGAATAGCTCTTTACTATAAGTCTTTATTACGTATTACATGAATACTAAACATGGGCCTTGTGGGGGGAGGGGAACCTTGAGGAAGACCCTGTAGCTGGGTCAGGGTAGTGTCAGGTCTGCTTAGGCAGATAGCTCTCAATGTTTGGGTCAAGACTGACGTGGCCTTCCTTGAGTCTTCATGTGCTTATGAATTCAGTGGCCAGAAATTGGCTTTGTTGTCCTTTTATTTAACTACATTTGCTCCTCAAGACCAGTTTTGAAACGATTTTTCTTTCAATCAAAAATATTCAATGGAATATTTTTCTTCAAAATACAGAGCCAATGGATAGGAGAAGACTGCAGCCACTATGATCCCACCCCCCACCCTCTGCATTCTGTGACCTTGGGGTTCCGAAGGACACTGTTGAGAACCCCTAGCAGGATAGGCAAGCTGGCTACCTGAGTTCTGGAGTTTGTCTTGATGCTGCTGCCAACATATAGTTAGTTTGATTTTTCTGGGTCTCATTTCTCTGTCTCCAAAATGGAGAGTTCTCTTATTCCTTCCTGAAAAGGTTATTTTGTCCTCCTGGTTCCACCCCTCTTTTGTAACCAGGTACCCAGGGTGTTATTTAGTGATGTAGATTTCAGAGTAAAACCAGTATTGGTAGATACAATTATTGTAGCACTGTAAATATATGAAGTTGGTAACTCAGTTGTGGTTATGTAAGAGAATATCCCTATTCTTAGGAAACACATATGGAAGTATCTAGGGCCAAATGATCATGCTGTATATACCTCATCCTCAAACAGTTCAGAAAACAAATTATGTATATCCATCTAGAAAGAGAGAGAGGGAGAGAGAAAAGGAAATTTTACATCAGTCATTATGAAGCATAAAGCCAACACTGAGTGTATCAAGAATATTACCCGTCAGGTCAGATATTTAAAACAAAGAGTCCACCTGAAAGCCCAAAAGCCTGTGGCTCCACGTGCTGCAGCTTTCATAGACTTGTCAAGATGGATCAAGGTTTCATCCCTGACCCTGGAGCCTTCAGGTGCAAATGAGCTGTCAAGAGAGGTTTTCAGAGAGCAATAAAGAGCCTCTTCCTTAGAGGCCAGGAGAGCCTGGGTCTACCATTTTAGTCAAAGGAAGCTAAATGGAACTTGCAACCCAAAATATGTAATGATTCACCCCATGGTAATAAAGCAGCCCTGGAGAACTCCCTAGAGGGATTAATCTTAATCGGCAATTAAGATAAAGTCAGGGCACATGCTAATCCAGGGCTTAATCGGAGACATTTTAATGTGCTGCTGCCGTGTGGATATAAGACTGGGATTCCACTAATTGAGCCTGGAATGTGGGTGTGAGGAGGAGGAGGAACCACAGTGTGCAGATGGCCTGCACATCCAGCGGCTAAATGAAGCTTTGCAAGGGTGCTGGGCAGTCTTGGCTAGCACGGTTACCATGTGTGGCTCGCCCTGCTATTAAGGCTCACAGGTAAATGAGCAAAAAGGCAAAGCAGGTTCCTGACGACGTCTGGGACACTTAGTGCCCCACCAGCCTGTTGTGAAAGCCCTGGTTCATGAGATTATCAATGACATTCTTGCAAGGTGTGGGAACCAATATGAATATAAGCAAAGGCAAAATATAAAAATGAAAAGAACTTAAAAGTTTTCAAAGAAAGTTAAAGCCAATATTGTTGCTGCATTTTTCTCCCTGGAATTCCCTTTTCTGTGTATTTCTGATGTCCCAACAATAGTTTGTAAGTGTTGACTCCCGGGAACCATAACTTCCTGCTCTCCAGCTGGTTTCATCTCTGGTTGTGTCATTCTTAAGTCCCACCTTGTCAACCATGGTTTGAAGATTTGATGCCGGCATTAGCTCTGAAACCTTCATGAGGAACCCAAGCATCCAGTTTCAGTGGGATACTTTAGAGACCTTTATTCCACGTTTTTATCCTCGTATCTACATGCTACTTCTGTTTTTCCAAGTTCAGATGGATCCTCATTACCCTGGGAAGTAGGTGGGTACCAGGCCCTTCTCCCAGATGAGACAAAGGTTTTGAATTATTTACTCACGTGTCCATGAGAAATGGATCTGGCCGTGAAACCTGGAATCTTATATATGATCAAGTGTGTGTATGTAGGAACTCCCACATGCCAACAGGTTCATGCGGGCCTAAGCCTTCTCTCAATGCGAGAAATAGTAAGGACAAGTTGAAGCTACAGAGGAAGGAAGCTCAACCTTCCATAGCTGTCTTTTAAATGAGTAGGTATCCTGGAGCAGCAACTATGTGACAGGCCAGCAGCACAGGCATCTGGGAAGTATGCAAAGTGGTGTAAGGCAAAGCCACCTCCACGCAAGGGCTTGTGCCTCCTTGGGAAAAAAAAATACAATATACAGATGAGGTGATAACCCAAGCTTCAAGACGGTATGAAAGGCATCAGACAGGAAGAGCTCTCTGATCTAAATGGAGAGCAAGATGACTTTGGGTGTTTGGGGAAGGGTTCCCTAAGGAGGTGTGTTTGAGTAATCCAGGGAGAGAGAAGTAAAGGAGGCATTCCAGTTGGGAAAATAACCCAAACTCAGGGGCTGCTAGATGGCACACAGGATTGAAGTGGGGAGGAGAAGATACCCCCAGATATCCTAGGAAAGAAGACGGAAAGAAAAGGGTCAGAGTCAGTATTTGGGGGAACCCAGAAGTCCTGGCTTGAGAGTTAAGGCTGGTCCCTTTATACAGTGCAGATAGGGTTGCCAGGTTTAGCAAAAACCCACAGAAAAACAAAACCAATGACAACAAAAGGACGCCTAGTTAGATTTGAATTTCAGTTAGCAAAATAATTTTTGACAGGTGGATGTCCCAAATATTGCATGGGACATACTTATACCAAAAAGGTATTCACTGTTTTTCTGAAATTCAAATGTAACTAGTTATCCTGTATTTTATCCATAGAACTCATGAAGGTTATGGAGTAGAAGAGTCCCATGAAGATAAATCTCTTCTAAAAAGAAGCCTAAGGATCAAATATTAAGAACTGTAAAACTTAATTCATCATATGCTTTTCTTTATGAGAAAGCTCAGTGAAAATCTCGTACCCCATGTCAGGGGTTCCCTGTAGCTGGAAATGCATGAATTACCTGGTCATAAGACATGAGCTTAACAGGAGCTGTGAATTCAACAATGTCACCAGTGAAACAGTTGTCCCTAGGAAGGCTGATTAGTGTATAGCTGAATTGGGCTTTGGAAACATCATTTCTTACAAACCCCTGACTCCTGGGCTTTCTACACCTGCCTGTATGTGCGGGACAGTTAAAAAACACAAAGGGAGATCAAACATAATAAGCATGACATAAAAAGCGTAATAGGAAAATCATATTGGGCCACTCCAATTTTCATTAAAATCTTTTTTCTCCAAGAAAATAAGTAATGTAGTTTTTGAACATTTGTCATTTCTAGAATTTAAACGGGCAGCATTCAGAAACAAAGGCCTTTTAACGAAGGTGTAAATTGTGCCTTTTAAAATGACTTTTCTTCCCTACCCTGGTACCCACAGTAATGAACACTCCTACCCAATCAAAATATGAAAACAAAATTGGAGCTGTGTCAGCATCTTGGCTGCAAATAAAACTCAAAACAGGTTATAGCACATGCTAGGAATACAAAATAAGGTTAGAAATAATGCTTCAGCTGTGAGTTCTTCAGGCTGTGGAAATAATAGAGCATAATTTAGTAGAGGGGGAACTAGGGAGTCAGCATACACAGGAAAAATGAAAAAAGCAAGAAAAACACAAGGGGTGGGAAACAGGGTTGAAAGAAATTTGTGGAGGACAACTGGGTGACTGACTAATCATTAAAGAAGATAGGGCTGGCCTGGTCAGAGAAGGTCAAGAAACAGAGGCCAAACTGGTCGAGTTTTGTATAAACTGCTCCTATTGGGTTTTTGAGGTGGTTTTAAATGGACTCCCAACAAGACCAGAAAGGAGGAATCCACTTTTCTTACCTAGTAACTAGAATATTCAAAGGGTGTTTATTTTATTAAGTCTGAGACCATCCCCTGAACCCTAACTAACCAAATTTGCAGAGCCACTCTGTAATTATCTTGGTTTAGAGATTCAGATGTCAGGTCGCACTGTTTAACCAAATGGATTTTTTTTTCTTTTCTTTTTGCATCTCTGTCAAGATATTACTAGTCCAGATCTCTCGCCCCTGACCCCATCAGAGCACCTGACCCTGCTGAATAGAAACAAAAATAGTTAACAGGTCTTCTGCTTCACATTGTACTTGCAAGAGGCTTATCAAGACAGTTATCTTCAATTGCAGTTGGTACGTTCACTTCCGTTCTAACTCAGTGAAAAAGTATTTTTCATAATAAATATTGATCATGGAAGTTAATTTCCCTTTGTACTTTACTTCCTGGTGCTAACAGTTAAGAGTCTGTGTACATGGAAAGGGGCGGCCTTCCTTTGCTCTCTTGTCACACGAGGAAAGATAATTCAAAAAGTGTGATCTCTACCATCCGCCGATCTTGAATCGGGTACCAGATGCCTGATTATGATGATGATGCCCGAAGCTTTGCAAGCTCATTCGCCATTCACATTTTAGAAACAACTGCACATGCAGTGCACAGTGAGTGAAGGTTTGTTTGGGATGAGAAACCAAAACATGCCAATTAAAACTCCCCTAAATGTACAACAAGCTCTACTCCCTATTCTCTCTTGAAATAATCATTTCAGGAGAAGACACATTTCTCACCTTTAGTGATTCATTGCCAAAGTCAACTCCTCCCTCCTTCCTGGTCAGTGCTTTCTCATTGCCTACATGTGATGAGTTCATTAGAAATGATAAAAATTCATCTTATCTGGCCAGTCTTCTACATTTGTCAGTACACCTGTCCTTAATTTTATCACTTATTTATGATACTGGTGTGGGATAGAGTTTAAGCTTTGGCCTCTGGTTTGGTTTATTCCACATGTATGCTGTTCTATATTAATTTTTTTATTTTAATGAGGCCTTTAGTGGTTAGCTGTAGTTGCAATTATTTTGTGCTTTCAAAAATAGTATGAGGGTAGAGAATAAAAAAAGGGGAGTTCATTTGAGGCCTAGCCAATGATTTGGAGGGAAATCAGTCTTATATTCAGTTTCCAGAACCCTGTGTGAGAAAAAGACATTCACTCAGCCCTCGGCTCACACCTGGGCAAATCTGCCATCCTTTCAGGTATTTACACACACTTTCTTTGTGATTGGTCATTTCCCAATTGGTTTCACAGCCATGTCATGATCCTGCAGTGCCCATATGCCAGTTCTCCCTCACCCCTGCAGTGTCCAGCAAGTTTCTGATGTGTTTCAAATTTGAAGCCACTTCATGAACTTACCTGGGTATTCAAAGTAGTGAGTTTGTTCAACCATCTGGCAACAGAAGAGTGAGTTGCAAAGGCTTGTTAAGTGAAGAGTGTGGAACATATGTGAGGGTCTGGTAATGGCTCTGAGGAAACAGAAAAAAACATGAATGGAATTGGCCCTTCTCAAGTAATTTCACATCCTGGAGGAGACCTTGAGAGGTGCATGGCCCAGATTCCTCTGCCCCATTGACCACCCTTTGCTGAATTTTTATTGTATGTCAGACACCTGTGTTGGGCATGGGAGATACATCAATGAATGAGATGTGGCCGTGACCTTACGGAACCAACAGTCGCATGAGAGGAAACATGTATATGGACTTTCTACCATAGGACACTTGAGTAAGAATGGAGGTGACAGGGGCTCTAAGGTCAGAATAACTGACTGGTGTTCATGAAGATCTTCATGAGGGAGCTGGCAGTTAAGCTGGGTCTTATAGGATCCAAATGAGTTGCCAGGTACTAAAGGAAAGAGCATTCAAGGTAGAGGGAAGAGAATATGCAAAGGCATGAAGTGATAAATCTAGAATATCTGGTGTGGCTAGACTAGAGCAGAGCTAAATGAGAGCACAAGAGTGTGGGGTCCAGTAGCGTGTAGTGTACCCTCCCCAGGGACCTTGTCGCATTGTAATTGGAAAGAGGGATGCTTCAAAGCCAGTAGCTCTAGTTCTGACACGCAAGCCTTAGCACAAGGTACTTAGAAGCAGAGAGCCTCAATTTGCAAAATGGGTATTATTAGAATCCTTGTAGGGATCCCTGAGTGGTGCAGCGGTTTAACGCCTGCCTTTGGCCCAGGGCGTGATCCTGGAGACCCGGGATCGAATCCCACATCGGTGCATGGAGCCTGCTTCTCCCTCTGTCTGTGTCTCTGCCTCTCTCTCTCTCACTGTGTGCCTATCATAAATAAATAAAAAAATTTTTTTAAAAATAGCATCCTTGTAGATGTGTTGGAATGATCAAATGAGATGACATAGCTCAAGTACCTGCCAGTATCCCCTAAATGTTCCAGTTATCATCATTTGCCTTTGTATGTGTCCTTATCATGGGTCATAAACCCAAAAGGCCAGTGGCCCAACAGGTAACACAAAGATGTCAAGAGAGCCAACTCTAAAGTGTCTACTGGAGTCTGTCACTCAACCTCTATTGAGAAAGAACATATGTCCCATCTGAAACAGACCCATAAAGGAAGCCCTCCCTTCATGATCACATCTTCTAGTTTTCTAGGTGAAGCTGGAAATCCAGTTTTCTAAGCAAAAGTTCCCAACATTTCTGTGTTGGCTACGAATTCAAATTTAAGACACAGTAAGGCAAAACAGCATATGTCTCTGGGCCATACACCACCTGTGGGCTGCCAGCTTCGGGCCTTTGATCTCTATCTTCTCTCTCCCACCACATTACAGGTTCTTATGGGGCAAGGGCTGTGGTTGCTAATGATTCGAATCAGGGCTGGCTCATGGCGGATGCTGCGTGGTTGGAGGGCACTGACTTTAGCCACATAGAGACATCGGCACCAGGAGCAAGGCAAAGCCAGCCAACAAGTGAGGTGTTCAAAAATGCAGGATTCAAAGAGTGACCCAGCGCCATAGCACAAGCCCAGGAATGAAAACTTTTAAAACTCAGCCCCAGCAAGAAGCTCCTGGGGGAGGAGCAGATCCTTGGGGAAAAAAAAAAAAATGTGCAGTCTGTGAAGGGCAAAGTTTGGCAGTCTATTAAACATCAAGTTACAATAGGCAAGTGCAGAGATCACAGAGGCTAGGATTCATGTACACACATCTATACAGGAGACTTTGATGCTTTCAAATGCCTGCTCGCCATCTGAAAATCAGGCAGCAGGCATCGCCTACATACCTCCCAGCAGGTCTACCTGTCTGGGTGTTTGGGCTTGACAGCGGGAAGCTCTTTGAAATGAGGCTGAGGCATTTCAAACACTTCTGCTTGAATATCCAGTTTGTATATTCTGCTGATGCCTTTTTAAAAATTTCTATTTTATTTTATTTTTTTCCCTAATTTTGGAACCGTTTACGAAGTCGGAAGTCTGCAAAAGAGCAAGTTACAAAGCTAAGATGCCTTTGACAATCTCAAGTCAATAATCAAATACAGACTCGCGTGCTCACACGCAATCCCATGTAACGAGGAAGGAAAGAAGTTTTATTCACAGATCAGGACTATTTTCAACAACAGTCTAGTAGAAAGTGCCAAATGTTTGAACCATCTGACTCCTGCCCAGATAATTTCATAATGGTTTAGGGAGGGATGTTTATGGCTTTCTATGAGTAATAAATAATTTAGAAGCCATTCATTAAAACCTTCTAAATTACAGACACTGCAGGCAAATTCCTTCTTTTAAGAAGGAAAGGATGACCTAAAAATTGGTCCCCTGTCTCTAGCCTTCTTCCCTTTGATTCTCTTTTGTCCTTATTTTCCTTACTAGCTAAGTGAGTAAAATAACCAACATTAGAGGGTTCACACCACCACGGTGCAGGTAAAACTGAAGCTGAGCCACACTGGCCTGGTGAAATTCAGGGTGGAAGTTAGATGACCTTAAATTTCATTCTCAGGTACACAGATTCCTCTTCATCCATCTCTCTGCTCGTTTTTGAAAGGAGGTGCCAGTGCCCTGGCTATAAGAAGGAGAACGTAAGGATTTGCATAAGGGAGGTTCTGTGACTCAGGTTTTCAAAGCTACCATATACGAGGCAAAAAACATTATCCTCGTCTGCATCGTGATGGAGGTGTGGTAGCTTGGCTATCTCTTCTGACACCACATTGCAAGGCCTTGATTGTGGGGTGTGGAGTCTTACACAAGACCTAACCAAACCACAGAGGATTAGTTCTAATTTCATTCAAAAGATTTAAGTCAGAGGTTGTCAGTACCTCAGGCAATACTGAGAAGCAGGTAGACATGGTGAGACTGTCCTGAGAGTGACAGGAAGACCGTGACTCTGAGTTGACTCAAGCACTCCCAGGCCAAACTCGGTGGGCACACACAGAGCTTATTTTTATTTGGTTTGGTGGTGGGTCCTGGGAGCAAGGAGTCCTAGATCAGCCCATAGATATGAAGGGTAAGAAACCAAACTGTTGACTTGAGCCAGAGTTCTCCCATTTTGCAAGTAGCCTGTGTCAGCAAGACAGAGAGAGGAATGAGAAATGTGTTGTGGGTTCTAGGATCTTCCCGATGTAAAGCCACCCCTCCCCCAACGCGTAGACATATCTGATTCCCGTTGCATGGTCACTTCCCTTGAAATTTGGCACCAATGTTCCCACTCAAATAAAATCAGGGCAATACCAGACACTGGCTTTTGTGGTAACAACCTCTAGGCTGTCCTGCTATGGTTGAGGCAGGCCCCTGGGAGGGTGAGCTTCTGGTTCCAGGCACAGACGCCATCTCCAGCTACATAATGAACACATTTTTTAAGATGTCCTTTTTATGGCTCCTTAAATGACAAGGCATTTTAAGCGCAAAGTGATAAAGGGGCACGATCATAAAGTAACGTGGATGGAAAGGAAGGTATTTTATGTGAGCAGGAGTGTCAAAGCAGAGCTTTATCAATGAGTGGAAGGAATTTCCTGTAAGTAGAAAGATAAATGAATTAGTAACTCAGAGTAATTTTTTAAAAATACATATCCAGATGAAAGCTTGGATAAGTTTGATCCCTTTTAGCCAATGAAGTATGATCTCTAATTAGGTTTCCATGCAGACGGTGCAGGCTTGGAGTACATTTCTGAATCTAGTTGACCTTTTCAGCTGGAGAAGCCAAATGATTTCCATTCCATGCTCTTTAATTCTGGAGGAATTTCTAATTTGTTGCCAGAGATAAAAACTCACTCCAAACAGGAAAAAAAAAGTTTTAAATAGTTCAGAGTCCCATTTATAGAATATTAAAATTGTAGAGTTGGAGAACCCTCAGAGACCGTTTTATTCACTCCCCTTATTTTCCTGATAATAAAACTGAGGACCAGAGAAAATCTAAGACTGGCCCAAGGTCACTCGGGGACCGAGGACCCAGGACTAGAACCCACGTCTCCTGCTTCGCACCCGAGGCTCCCTGTGTGGCTGCTTTCTCATTTGCCTGCCAGGCTTTTTGGAGTTGTTGTCCATATGTTGCCAAACCGAAGGTCCCTCGCTGAACTCCGGTATCAGGCCTGCTTTGGGGAAACTTCCACAGGCCAACACCTACCCTCTTGCCTTTCTTAATTTCTTTTGGAAATTCTCTATTCTCTCACCTTATTAATGTTAAAACAAAACGGGTTCTTTTATTGCCACAGGCAGCAGGAAAGTGAACTTCTTGATGGAGGAAAGTGTCTTCCCTAGTGAGAGCAAGTAAATTAGTTCTGAGGTTCTCTCACTCACTGTAACTGTAATGAGAGAGACACCAGCCCTTCCTCATTAATGAGATGCCAATCACAGAGGGAGCAGCCTCAGAGAGCCTTTGGGGAGGGGGTGGCAGGGGGACGGCGGTGATTGGCACTGTAGCGAGAAGACAGGCAGCAGAAGAGAAGGCCTCCAGAGGTGGGGGACACACGTGGCTGATCTAGAATCGGAGGGCCAGGTCCAGTGGGAGCTTGTGGTCCTCCTGAATGGGCATGTCAGTGTGGTTTACGGGAAGCATCTTTGAAATGGAGCAGGAGAGTGGGGAGCTCTCGTCTGGCACATTTGCCTCACACATGCTTCCCGAGGCCAGGTTGTGATCATGCTAAGCGTGTCCCACATGGGGCCCCAGATGTTTGGTGACAGTCAGGGCTGGTGAACAATCTGGGCCCTCTTGGAGGGTTGGCAGCCGCCTATCTCGTCTCTCTGCCTTGGAACTTGTCAAGAGTCTAACGTACTGTGTAACCTCCTAAACTTTGAAAAGGAAACTTTCCACAAAGTTCAGGAGAAGGAGTTTGATACGGAGGGAGTGGATTAATTTCCTAGGTTGGGAATCCTGGATCTAAATTTGCCCAAGGACCAGTTAGCTGAGGGCAGTGGAAGCATCGAAGTCACATCTGTTCAGTAATCGCTATCGAAAATGGTTTGAGAGTCCTGCCCCTGGCAAGACGATGCTGTCTTTCCCCCAGAGCTGCCCAGAACAGCATTTACCACGTTGTCGAGAACATTTGGGGAAAATATCCGTCCAAGTGGTCTAACTCAGTTTTCAACATGTGCAGCCTGCCTTTGCTTTAGTAAATTGGTAAAATTCTGTGCATCTTGGAAATGAATAGAACTTCCATTTGGAATTAAATGCCCCTTTCCTCTGGTTGTTTTTTCCCCTAAAACATTTATTTTTTATGAATATGGGTCTCTATGAAGGTTAAGAGACTTTCAGCACTCAAAACAACTTAATAAAATGTCTGAGAACACAATTAGGCAGGCTGATGTCCTTCAAGAACCAGGTAGCAGAAGTTCTAATTGGCAAAGCAGTATCTTGAATGTCATTTTCCAAACCTATTAGACCATGTCTGACAGAGAAAGAGGAGAAGCAGCAGCAGTTTACAAAATACCAGGAGTCTCCCTCTCAGGGACATAATTTTAGGGCAGCAGTTAAGACGGTACTGAACTTGTAGATGTTACAGAATTTTGTAGCTGCAAAGCCACACTCCCTTTGAGCAAAATGATATTTGCCAAGATCGTGTGTAGGCTTACCTATTCATAGTAACAGTAGTAAGTGTGTGTGCACGCAACCAAGATGCTTCTGCATTCTGTGTGAGTGTGTGTTTCACATGTTTCCTTCAAGACACAGAGTCGACCACAAGTGCAGGAACGTGACCTCCTTTCTCTGCTCCTTGGCGATCCTTCTATACAGATTGGGTAAGACTGAAGCTTGTCATCTGATAGAAAGACAACACACATGTTTTCAGTTATTCAAGCCTGATACAATAACCTTGATGCCTGACTGCTCTGGGTTTACCACCATTCAAATTTAAGTTAAGAAGAACCGGAATTTTTAAATAAATCCAGAAGAGAGAACCTCCAGGAGACATGATTTGGCCTGGAATCTTTACATTTAGGTTAGCCCTTTGGAAAATCTGAAGAGCCTCACCTAGGAATTGCATTCTCTGTGGAAGGCCAGGAGGAGGAATCATCACGGAAAATAAAGATTCATAAAGCCAATTGCGTTTTATTTTTGGCGTTGTGTTGCTGCTAGAAACCTGTTTTTCAAAAACTTGTTTGGCAAAGCCTCATTTGTGTATTTTTCCCCTCAAGTTTTAGACACCTGAGTTTTTTAAAGATAAAATTCTTGCAGATGTTTTGGATTAATTTGTTTTCAAAGGTGCCCAAGAACTTGGTTTCCAAGGACTAGATGTTTTTTCTTCATTACCAACCACTGTGGTTTGCAGGGAGGGAGAAGCTCCACTTGTGGTTGGCTTGAGTACACTGGAGCCACCTCCTCCTGGTTTTTGGGAGCATTTGAAACTAAACAAAGCACAAGTGTGCCACCTGACTCTGATTTCTTAAAAAAATAATAATAATTTTGTTGACTTTGTCAAACCAGCTTCTTATCTAGTGATTTGAATTTACTTAGAAGCATCTGTTAGTGGTTAAGGGAGGATAGAAGTTCCCCCTAAAAACGGTTCATGGGAAATGAGGGGTTTTCAGTTTTACCTACTCAGGCATGCTGTAGAATAGGTCTTTCTCCAAACTGATAAATGAGCCTTGTTTTTTTGTTTTTTGGTGAGTTATTTTTTGGAGGCGGGGGGGGGGGGTTGGTTGTATCTGGGCAAGAGCTTGAAAGCAGAGAAGACCTGAGACAGGACAGTATTTAACAAAAATATTATAAGAGGGCTGCCCAGCACTTTCTTAACTAGTACTTCTAGTGAACTGGCTCTTCCACAGATTTACCATAAAATAATTGATGTTTGTTATGCTGACCTGAAGGCACTACAGCATCCCAAAGTGCCTTTTGAATCATCAAAGAATGATTCATTGCATTCTGGGTGGTTTTCTTGTTGAGTTATTTTATTGTATTCTAATCCCTTTGAAAATTGGTAACACACCTATGACAGGTAACAGAGGTTTGCAATCAAGTGCACATAGCCACAACTGGTGAGTGGGAAGTTTCTTTGGTGTATGGCTCGTCGCCACCTCTATATCCTCCATCCCGCTGCCTCGGAAGAGGCAGGAGGTGCTGCCCAGGGAATCTGCAGAAATTGGTCTCTATTTGGGTTTCCATTCAGCTCCTCTCCTTTCTTTCCTGCTCAGCTGGCTAGCTGGACCCCACATGTAAACAGAATTCCATATTCCCGCCCCATCCCTCTGCCCAAAGAGCAAACAGCCAGAAACTCGGAGTAGCATTAATTAGGTTGAACTATGTGAAAATTCTTTGATTTCTAGCTTTCAATCTACAAAAGCAGCAATTTCATATGACCAGTTTCAATGATTACAAATATCAGGTGGCTGTGTGTGTGTGTGTGTGTGTGCGCGCCTATGCATGCAGATATGCATATATCATTGAATTACTCAGAAGACTCAGTTAACGAGAATACCAAAGCTCCTCCCGACCACTCAATGTGCTGCCCCCTCGTTTGTTAAGCAAATGATTTTTCCTTCTGTGATGATCTTTAGCCATTCCAGGAATGGCACCCCAGCGTGTCACAGCACTGCTATGTATTAGGTGAAAATGGCCTTCCTATTTCTTGGTGAGCTCTGTTTATATTTTAATGCTGTTTACAGATGGAATATTCTATAAATATTCATCTAGCGCCTGTTACTGAAAGGCTCCAAAGAGTGCTTTATTCACAAGCTCCCTCAAGTTAGGGTAACTGTGAGACAGAGAGGGGGCTTTAATCCGTCCTCGTGAAGATCTCGCACAAAAACTGCTCTACCCTCTTTACACATAATGTTGGGGTGACCTGGGATTTACCAGCTAAATTCACAGCTGAAAGTGTCAGCTAATGAATTATTCCAAGTCAATTAACAGACGTAGGGAATCCTTTTGCAGTCCCACACCAATGCTGCTTTCGTTAGCAAGTATTCTTAATGTAGGAGACAAATCAACTGGATGCGCAGAGAATGTTCAGCCTGCATGTAGCCACCCCACACACACTTTCCCCATGCCAACAAATTTTCTGTTCTATTTTAGCACCATTATTGAATTGACATTTGTTAGAAGAGTGTTTTATTCTTCCAAAGGAAGGCTGGGAACATTAGAAAATTTGAGAGAGAGAGAGAGAGAGAGAGAGAGGGAAAGGAAAGAAAGAAAAGAAAAAAAGAAAAGAAAAGAAAAAAGAAAGAAGAGAAAAGAAAAGAAGGAAAGAAATGAAAGAAAGAAAGAAAGGAGAGGGAAAAAAAAGAAAAAGAAAGCAAGCCAAGGGAGAACTTCTAATGAAGCAATATTGAAACAATATTTTTAAAAACTCACAAATTTTCTGTGCTTGAAATGTAAAACTATTAAACAGTCCCAGGTTATACATTACAGATTTTTAAATACTGAGTTATTGAGTGACTTAGCAAGTGACTTAGCAAAACACTGTCAGGCTGACCTTTGTATCAAAGAAATTGAAGTAAAAATAACAAATGATTTGATATCTCCTTGAATGGGGGTGGGGGCATGGGGATGGGGTAGATAAAACATCAAGTGGCACCTTTCCCTAATTTTTGTAGCAAAGATCGTGAAGTACTCCTTTCTGTTCAACCAGCCCAGCTTCACGGGCAAGGTCATATCTGGGGTAAAAGTAGGTGGAAGGAAGAATGAAAGCAGCAGCCCCCGGGGCTCCGCGGGGCACAGTTTGGCACTCACTTCTTTGAGACCTCCCCAGAAGTGGTTAATCAGAGAGCAAGGATGATGTCAGGTTACACCAGAGGCGGGTTCCTCCACGCGCATGGACAAATCCAAGACCGCCGCTCTTTCAGGTCTGAAGCTGCGGTTGCACGCAAAATGTGATCCAAAAACAAAACGCCAGTATTTAATCCTTCCAGCTACTCAGCTTCCCCATGATTCCCTTTTGGGAATTATGGTTGCTACTGACTCAAAGCTGTTCCCCCTCCCTTCTGTTTGGTGATGTATTCATTGCAGGAGATGGCCCCAGCGCTCACCTCAGCCTGGATTCCAGGTGAGGGTCCTATAATGAGAATTCAGTTAATCTCTAGGTACAAACCAGCAGCAAGGACTTTTAAGCCTTGAAATGCACGATTCTATGAACGTATTTATGTGTGATGGGATAGTCACTCTCACACAATCTGGACAGGCCTCTGTGGATCAGGACTCTCAGTATATTCTCTCAAGCATTCCTTGGGGAATATTTCTTGGCAGAGCACATTTTTGTTATATGAGGTCATAGCTACATGTGGCCACTGAATCAACCATTTTGACGTCCGTTAGTTCTTTCCAGTTGTCCTAATGACCGTTCTTTGAACATTTGATTGGATTAGGATAGGTTGATAGGGTTCAAGTGAATCTAGGTGTAGGAGGGAGGAAAAAGCACTGGACTGTAAATGCAAAGGATTGTTGCAGCCTCAGCTCAGCTGCTAACTTGCTATGTGACATTCAAAGCTCTTGGCCTCTCTGAACCTCAGTTTCTTTGTCTATAACATGATAATCTGTCTAGCCTCTCTTATCCATCTTTCAGCATTTTTATGAAGATTAAATGAGTTGGTGGATGTGAAAGCTCTTAATCCATATGAGTTATCAGCCTGAATTTTATATAGTTAGTTGGCATAGAGGCTGCAGAAGATGACTTGAGCGTGGCTCTGCAGAAAACTTCTGTGCCACTCAGAAAACATTCTTGCATGAGTGTCAGAAAATGAGGGAGAAAACGAGGGAGTCACTTGGGTCATGGGGACCCACTTGGTCATCACTACTTTAAGGTTGAGAGAGTCACAGCAGATTCTTTGGGTTAGCTGTTCCTAAAGAAACAAAAAGAAAACTATTCACTCCCTACTTGTATCTGAAAACAGAAACGTCTAAAGCATTAGAACAAGTTGTGGTGAATGGACAGGATGTCCTAGAATGACACTCTAGGTGTAAATAAATCACTGGAACTCATGGCATCCACCCAAGAGTTTTGAAGGAACTCAAGGGTAAAATTGTGGAACCGTTGGCCAAAATGTGTAACTTGTTACAAATGGGTACTGTGCTCCAGACCTGGCAAATGGTCACGGCAATGCTGAAAGAAGAGAAGTGCAAATAGTGAGTCTCACTTGTGTACCTGGCAAGCTAGTTAGAGACTATCTGAGTGGATAGTGTCACTGAATATGTGCTTATCATTACACAAAGCGTTTATTGAGTGCATTCACCGTGCCTCAGGCTAGATGAGAGACATGAACAAATGGAAGTATCTAGGAGGCAGTTCTAAGAGAGGGTCTGAAGACTCCAGTGTTCCAAAAATAGATTTGGGGAGATGTTGACATGGAGGTCAGAGAAAGAGCTTTCGTCTGGAGTGCTAAGGCCTTTCAATTGGCAGAGCCTGCCTGGAGCACCACACATACCAGGTCTAGACTGTTTTGAGAAGACAGCTGAACTCCTCTAGTAATGTCTGTCCTGGGCAGTACCATGCTCTGCATTTGCCATCTCCATATATCTAGATGAGTGCTCAGATTCTGAGGGCAGCTGTGATAACCCAGGGAAAATGTGAGAACGGAGAAAGGAAGAGGTTGAAAGGCAGACCCTTACACTCAGCAAACAATTTGGCTCAGGTCAACAGAAAAAAGAAACCAGCAAAGGAGGCTGAAACAGATCATCATGTATTCATCAGTTCATTTATCCAATAAATATTGGGCATTTTGTAGGTGCTAGGCACCATTTCACACACTGGAGTCATATCCGGGAAGGAGGCAATGCTCTCTCTTTTGGAATTGTTCCAAAAATATCAGATGATAATAGATACTCAGAATTGGAAGAGGGTCACATGGTGGACAGGGGTTGGACGGGCACTGGAGCCAGACTGGTCAGCTCTTGTAGACGTTGAGACCTAAATGGCAGGACTCAGCCAGCTATGCAGAAAAACAAACTAGGTGAAGAGCATTCCTGGCAGAAGAAACAGCTAGTGCAAAGGTCCTGAGGCAGAGGAGATAGCAGAAAAATAGGCTTCCCTGAAGTTCATCTGTGTAAGGTGGCACTGTGAGGAGAAGACAGGGCTGAGGAGGTTTCCTGATGCTTATAGTTTAGAACGGATAGACTTGATAATGTTTACACATTGAGGAGAAGGAGAAAGACTGTACTGGAGAGAGAAAGGATGACAGGTGGTGTTGAGAAGGACATTCCTCTTGGAGAAGGAGCATAGATGGTAAGAGCAGGGACAGATAAACAGTTTAGAACAGCACTTTCCAACCGTTTTTAAACTTGTAAACTCATTTCTTAGTAATATATATTACTTGGAAAAATTTTTAATCATCTGATCATCTCGCATGCAAAGCAAAATGAAGTGATTTAATGTTTTAAAATATATGTATCATTTTAGATCAGTGTATATTGAAGATTTTATTACAAAATTAATTGAATACAATATTTACTAATACTCATGGATTATAATAATAAATTCTGAATGAGTTCCATCTAACAAATGATGCACATGGCTTAATTTACTTTAATTATGTAAGAAATGACAATTTATAAAACATACATTAAAATGACATCGAATAGTGTGCTTAGTTTGAAAACCAAATAAATATTATTAAGCTGAGGCTTGAAATTTAACTGTGTATCACAGCATCAAATACAGACAAAAACAGAACAAATCTGCTTTCATAAGTAATGTTAGGAAATCTTATGTTCTGGGTTAAAAAAAATCAGATTTATTTTTATCCTTTGTGTGTTTTATTTCTACACAGTGAAATTTTAAAAAAGTAGATTTCTGGCCATTATTTATAAACGTTTCTATACAGATCATTAAAAACCAAATTGGATATTGGCAACATCAACTTTTCTGTTATTAACATTGGTTTTTGAAATGATGGTGAGATCTCAGTGGGTTATAGGAGAGGTCAATCTATTATATGGAGTTCTGAAACCTAGTAAAGAGCGACTTGCAGAATTACTATCATGTGTACAGTCTTCATAAACTTTTCAGCATTTTACTGCAGAATTCTGCTATTGCCTTTACCCAAAGGCCCATTATGGGTAAAAATTAGACAGCTTAATCAAGTAAGCAACTAACAAAAAATGAACATGAAAATTATATGACAGTGAGGTGGCCACGGCAGTTGGTGATATTCAACTCACCACCCAGTACTGGAGAATGCCCGAGTGATGAACTCCGGTGCCTAGTCCCAAACTCTTCTCTCTTAAATGGAAAACACATTTAAGTAATCATGATCTTTATTCATGAATTGAACACTGAATATCGGTACATTGAAATGTGTGCCATTCTGATTTCCTTCAAGTTGAGAATCGTTACTCAGGAGAGGAAGATGCAGACATTGAGGGATAATAAACACCATGAGGGCAGAAGTCAAGGCAAAAAGTAATTTTGCTTACTGTGGCATCTCCAAACCCAAGACGGTGCCTGGCACAGATATTTGCTGAACAAGTGAATGAACAGATGAATGAATGCATGGTGAAGCAGAAGGCCAAGTCCTCTGTGGGGATGTAGCATGGAGTGGAGGAGGAGATGGATTGAAGAGAAGGGAGGAACAAGACAGGGAAGGAACAGGGGACGGGTTCGCAAACACCATTAGAGATGAAAAGACCAACTTCCACAGGGGACGTGGTGTCCATAAAGGACCATCATTGATCCCCCAGACTATTTCTAAAACAATTACTATGTATTTGGGCTTGTGAAAGATACTATACTATTCAGAGATGAAAAAGACTCAACCCTGGCCTTCAGAAGAAGGCCACTCACCAAGTCAGTCTATGGGAATAAGGAGATAAATATCCATTCTAGATCGTGTACACACTCTGCTATCCACAGGCATTAGAGGAGAAGCGAGGGGAGGGGGGTGTCTCACAGAGAGTTGGCAGTGCCGACCTCAGAAATCAGGAGAGTGGGATACTTGGTCCGGCTTCAGCATCCACCAAAAAGGCATCTGGCTTCTCTGGACTCTGGTGTCCTAGTCTATGTTAGAAGTGATTAGGCCTGGATCTTTTCGAACGTTCCTGCCCAGTAAACCTCTGAGCGTCCAGGGGCTTGGGAGATTCAGAGAGGGATGCTGGTGTTGGCAAGGGTGTTGTGGAAATGCATCCTCAAGGACATGGAACTTGAGTAGGCCTTGGAGAATGGAAGAGGATAGTCGAAGTTGGGGCTGAGCATTTCAGGCAGGACTAGCAATGAACTGAGTCGTGAGGATAAAACTGTACGATATTTTTTTTTTCTGACAACCATTTTATAAGTTAGGAGAAAAGAGGTGTGAACAAGCAGGGTGAAGTGATATGATGGATTGCATGCTAAGGCTGGAATTAGCATGACTCTCTTCGTTGTCATGTTTTATCACCTACATACAGGACACAGAGGGTTGGGGTGCCTGGGTGGCTCAGTTAAGCATCCAACTCTTGATTTTGGCTCAGGTCATGATCTCAGGGTTGTGAGGTTGAGCCTGTGTCGGGCTCCATGCTTGGTGGGGAGTTTGCTTGTCTTTCTGTCACTACTCTTACCCCCTCTCCCTCCTCCACTCACCCACCCCCGCTCAGTCTTGCTCTCTCTGTCAAACAAATAGATAAATAAAATCTTTTTTTTTTCTTTTTAAGACACAGAGGGTTAAAACGGTCTAATTGGTAGTACCAGCTTTGGGAACCCCATATATTGACGTTAAGAGCAATCTTACAAAACAGCTAAATGAGAGAATACACCGTGAAATCTCCATGCTAGGGAATGATGATGATGTTAATAAAAGGTGATGGGGAAAATGCTACAGCTTCTTATAAGGTAGAATGGCAGCAACTGATTCTCAAAGTGGACAGGTGTAAAAATAGCCCCTGCTGTATCTCTAATGTGGATTTCTACCTAACAAGTGATGTCAGTGAAACCCAAAAGTGTGACACAGGTAGGCAGCATCCAGAAAGCTATTGAAGCCCAAACTAGAAACATCAACCTGCACTTGCACAGACGCACTGAGTCTGGAGGCTGGCAGAGGGGTGCCCGTGGTCCAGGTCCACGTCCGGTTCTGGCAAATTGCTTCACCTTGGCATCTGCATCTGTACAATGGGCATAATAATAACACCTTCTCCCTTTGTGTCGCAACACTGTTACAAGGATCAAATGAGATAATGGGAATGAATTTGCTTTAAAAAGAATCAAGTGCTATAATTGCTGGAATGAGGCAACAGAAATTTGTGCATTTTTGATGTCTGTCTGGTATATGAACAGCTTGTGCAAACACACTTAAAATAATTCCTTGTATTTGCAGAATGTTTTAGAGTTTATCGGGTTCCAAAAAAAGATAAAGGGACTTGGTGTGGCTTTCAATCCAGAAAAAAAAAAAAAAAAAAAAAAAAAAAAAAAAAAAAAAACACCCTGGGTTTGAATTGCAATCTTGTCACTTGCTAATGGGGTTTGGCATACAGATCTTTAAAGCATGTAGGCTCAATTTCCTAATTTGTAAAATAGGGATAGCGCTACTTCCCTGGTAGGGCGGTTGTGAGACTTGAATGTAATAATGGATGAAGCTTAGCGCCTGTCCACATAGGCCCTTCGTGCACGGTGGCTGGCTCCGTTCTCACGCTGCATTAGGACGGGAGCTCCTGGGCTGAGCCCCCATCAGCTGGCTGGTATGCCCAGTGGCCGGCAAAGTCCCTGAGATGGAACTGGTGTTCAATAAATATTTGTCGAATGGATGGGTGAACACCAACTCTGTAATAGAGATGAAAGAAGGTAACATCTGCCTCCCTGGGTAAGAAAACCAAGGCTCGGAGAGTTTAGATGTCTGTCTAAGGTTTAGTGTCAGAGCTGAACACTGCAGGCAGGATTCTTGTCGAGAGCCCCTTCCCCAAGCCATCCACGTGCTGCCCTCTGTTGTAAATCTCTGGCCTTTGGCGAGCTCACAGGCTACGGTTTTCTGAGCTTTTATTGTCCTCTCTTCTAGAAAAACAGAAGCAATGCTATTTGTACCAATAGCATTGCTTCTGCTTCCCCTCCTCTTGGTGTGGGTTTTTTTTTTTTTTTCCCCGAATCAAGGCTCAGAGAGTAAAAAATCCAAGTCAACTTCTAAATTGTTTTTCTTGAAAAGGGGCCAAAAGGAAAAGAAAAGAGAAAAAAAAAAAAAAAACCCATGAGCAGAATCTCAAATGTCTTGGGTTTTGACAGTCCTCTGTTGGCTGGACTAGCTCAAGAAAATACTCTTCACTGAAAGGTACAGTTTGTTTCTTTCTCCAGCAGACGGAAATGGGTGTTTGGGAGGCTGATTCATCCCAGGGCCCTTGCACCAGGCCTGGGACCAGCACTTTTCATTATTTGCTCTGTTCCCTCTTTGGTTTACAAGGTCAGAGTCGATGTTTTGGTTGTTTTCCAGCAGTGCTCCACTGACCGACTTCGCTCTAATCCCTTGATGTCACTTAAATAAACTCGAGGCGGGTGGGGGAGGGGAGTGATTTGAGGACTCCAATGATTTTCTGCCGCTGTTGTTCTCGGCGGCAAATTAATTTGATGCCGTTATGTAAGTGTAATCATCCTCTCTAATCACATCACAGGATTGGGAACTGCCAGAAATAACAGAAGGGAACATTCGCGGTATCAAAGGGGAGCCACTAAAATAGATTGTTTATTTAGGTACCAAATTGAGACGCTATTATTGGGATATGGAAAACAACCCCCGCCACACTCCCCTTTCACACGTCCCTGCGTTTTACATACTGTATTTGTCCGTGTGCATCAGCCAGAAGTAAAAGGGGGTATGAATTCGGAGCCTCCAGTGGTGCCATCGGGGAAGGAAGGCAGGGAGTCGGAGGTGTCTGAGCGTCAGCAGGTTTTGGTGGATGCCTGGAATTTTGGAGGTGTTATGCTCTTCTAAGAGGCTTCTCTCCTGGCCTGATGTTCTTTCCTTATGTCTGCCTCCCTCTCTTCCCTGTTCCCCCCCAAACTGCCCCTTTGCCCTCTCTCTCCCCATGTTTTTCTAGCAAGTTGGAGAAACCTCAGCCTAACTCGGGTGGCTCTCTGCAAATCCTTAAGGTCTCCTCCCCCAGCTGAGGGATCACAGGACATATGCTAGATGGTTTCAGCTTCCCTGTCTTCTCCCACATTCTGTCTGGTTCTTTTTTCTTCCTCCCAAATTCTTGTGCTCTCCTTCCTGGTCAGAGAGTCCTGGATGTGAGAAATGGAGTCCCACCCTTCCCTGAGAATGAGTTGCGCAGAGTGGTCTATGGGGCAGGGGATGAGTGGCTTGGAGCCCAACTCTGCTCTTCACCCCGGGCAGGTTATCTTTTCTGTGTGTCAGTTCCCTTATCTGTAAGAGGGGACAGCTCAGGGGACCTGAGCCTGTTGCTACAAGGATTCAGATAGGAATCCCTATGAAAGCCCAGGACGTGGTGGCCAAGAATATGGGCTCTAGGGTCAGAATCTGTAGCCAGGCTTTGGGGTTTGGGTGCCTGTACTACCACTCACCCGCCCAGTGACATTGGTCAAGATGCTGACATCTTCATACCTGGTGTCCTCATCTGTGAAGTAGGATCATGATCATACTGATCAGAAGAACAGAGAGTTAAATAAGATTGCATATTTTAAATGTTTGGCATAGTGCCTGGCTTACTAAATGTTAGCTTCTCAGCATTATTATCATTCTCATTATTGTTATTTATTGTCATAATAGCAAAACCTAATTAAACAAAAATAATAATCATAATGATGATCCATTTCCAACTCTCTCCACCTCTTATTCCCACCACTCGTCTCTGCGCAACTGCCAATAGCCCCTGGTATTATTTGCCATAAGTAATCAAGACATTACGCAGGGCTGAAGGAGGCAGAACTACTTAAAATATGGACAGGTGGTAAGGAGGGACACCCACCATGGGGACAGAGAGGACACTCGACTGAAGGATCTTAGGAGACTCTCTCCTTGGAGCCTTGGTTGGAGGCCTCCTCAGGCTCCCCTGGTCTCCAAGAGCCTCTGCCATGTTCCATATTTGGTCGCCTCCTGCCTCTCTTCTCTGCTCTGATCACCGCCTGCTTTGAAATACCTTCCACCAACCAAGTCCCCACGTCAGAACCAAGTAATCCCTTTTTCATGGTGTAACGAGAGGCACCCAGCCTGGGGATTAGGAGGCTTGCATCCTTTCCTGCCCATCACCTCTTAGGAGACTTTTGTCCATGGGCCTTGTTGGTTTTGTCTGTGGACAAAACCCCTGATGGCAGGGGTATGGCTCATGTCACCTGGAGTGCCAGCCAATCCCCAGTTTCTGAAACATCTATAGGATATGGAGTGCTGCTTTTCCTTGCCTTCCTTGGATGGAAATAATTTTTTAAGCAAAACATAAAAATTCACCTCTAAGACTATTCTCTGCATGCCGATAACAGAAAGGAATAGATTTCTCTCCATAGTCACCTTTCACTATTTTTTCTCTAATCTCATTTTGATTCTTCCCACCCCCACTCCACTAAAGTTTTTCTCCGTGGGGGAGTCTAATGAACAGGCTGCCCAAAGCAGCTGTTGTACCTGGAAGGAATGCTAACAGAGCTGGGCTCTGTGGCAACCAGGCCGAACTGTGTTTGCAAAACTGTATCAGAAGTAAAAGTTTAAAGGGATTTTGTCCTTTTTCCTAAAGAAAATGATCTGGATAGTTATTTTCTGTGCACTACTTCGTTCTCCATCAGCTCTTCAAGCTGCACACTTTAGCCAGCTGGTTTGTGCCTCCCGTGAAGGTACCACTGGTGGAGGAGACCAGCAGGAAGAGAGTGGATTCTTTCTCAGGTACAGACAGACTCAGCTGCAGTCTCTTGGGCTTCAGAGTCAGACTCTAGCTGTGTCACTTTCTGGCTGTGGGACTTTGAGCAATTGAATCTGAATTTCTTCATCTGTAAACTGGTTGATATAGGATCCAGCTATAGGAATGTTGTGAAGACAGTCTGAAATAAGGCACACAAAGTACTTGGCACCTAGAAAGGCCTTGACTGATATTAGCTATTATCATTATTGTCGTTGTTTAGATTTGGATGTTCGGATGCCTGAAATCAGGAAGCAGATTTTGTTTTTGTCATATCCCTGGTAAAAGAGATGCCATCTGAATGTGCTCATGGGCATCCTGAAGCACTCATCTGGTCAGTTCTAGTTCATATCCACTTTCTTCTGCTGAACTTGGTCCACTAGGGCAAAGGTTACTAAAGTGATTGTCAACTCTTCTCCTTCTCTTAGCTACTGTGAAAATAGCCTTTAAGTTAACATGCTAAAATAACTAAAACAGTTAAATATTTGACTATATATCATAACTGACTACCATAGAATATTAGAAAAAAAACAAGCATTTACAGAAATCCCATTAATTCGCATTTCATCCATTCTTAGAGCAATTTGCAGTAATTCAGTCTGGATCAGGCTACATTAACTTTTACATCTATGTTTTATAGAAATAATTTACTAGAAGAATTAATGGTGTAAATGAGATGGTAGGGGTTATACTAAACTTTTTTAAGGCAGCAAGTATTTTTCTAACAATGATGCTCCGTATGAAAATAAAACTTAAAATTCATACATTGGTGTGGTTCAATGAATGCCTATAGCAACATTTTCAACATTTTCAACATTCCCTCAAAGAGAATTATGGGGAGAGAGAGTCCAAGATTCCTGAGCTATACCCCAAAACTTCTGAATCAGGATCCCTGGGGGTGGAACCTAGGAATGTGTATTTTATAGCAAGATTTCTGGGGATTCATGAGTTTACTAAAGTTTAAGAATAGCTATTGCACATAATATTGGCATATATATGTATATATAAATATATATAAATTAAATTTTGTTTTATATATATATATATATATATATATTTTTTTTTTTTTTTTGCAATCACATATGCCTTAATTGAAGTAACCCAGCAAAGTCTCCTTAGCAGTTGCCCAGGCCCAGACTTTCTCTGTGTACTAAAAAACACTGAGGCCTCTTCTCTTTAAAATATTCCAGAATTCACTCTTCTATTAGTGCAGACTGATCTTACCCCATAATGGAGAGCTGTCACTAAAACATACTCCAGCTTCCCATGATCACTGGCAAGCTTCCTACACTATAACCCTCTAACAGTCAGAAGACCTCATACCTTCAAAATTATGGTAAGATTCGGATTCAAGAAGATTATGAGGAAACGAAAGGGCAGGCTGGGATCCTGGGAGGCCTAGAAAGAGAACCAAGATAGAACATGACAGGGACTCGGTTACCGAACAGGAGAAGCTTGGTCAAAAGGGACAGGTCAGGAGCCCAGGTATAGGAACAAAGCTCACAACAGGCTGGCTGCCTTGATTTCGAGCCTCTGTATGTACAATCCACCCCTGAGTTGACACATAAGCAAAGGTGACATGAACCCTTAACACCTCTGAGAATATGAGAAAGAATCTCTTACTCTGTTTGATTTTGACTTTTCACAAGTGGATGGCTTGTTCAGTATTTGTACCCATTCCCTTGTTAATAAAATAATCCCTATGTCTGAAGTTGCTGGTTTATATTTCCTTAGATGTTTGTTTCCCTAACTCTGCCAATCTGGGGTTAGGACCACGTTTTCCACCCATTTCTGTATACAGGATATCATATAGATGTGCACATGTGCACATGCACACACCCACACACATTTCAGACCAGCATGTGTATGTATATACTTAAAATATTTTAAGCTGGGCTTTGATTCAAAACCGGATCTTTGTATCTTATTTTATAATGGCAAAGAATGTGCAGCAAATACAAAATTGACCTAGAGGTCAGTTTATGCCACTGTTTGCCAGAGATTAAAACCACGGGGTGAGCAAGTTTGCTTGTAACTAAAGCACAGACTCTTGGCTATTTGCAGCATTTTAAACTTTAACAAGTGGGTGATGCAATATAAATGATGCTTTAAACATTTATGCATTGGGTGGGAATCCATATTAATTATAAAACAAAGAGCCAAGTCCTAGAAACAAAGAAGTATTCTTTTTTTCTTCCTGAGTTGCTTTACTAAGAATTAGATCTCTAAAGTAAAGGCAAGGAAACAAGAAAGGTTCTACATACTTACCAACACTTGATTTGTGGCTTACCTGGGAGCCTGAGACAACTCATCCAGGAACTTCCCGTGGTCTGTTTACTTTCTACCCTGTGCCTTGCTTGTGTCCTGCAGCCATCACACACTGTGTGTCTGAAGAATGCCTCCGCTCGTGCATAGCGCTCCTTCTCATGGTCCGTTTGGTAAAGCCTCACCTGTTCTAAGGTCCTGAGAGGGTGGAGGCAAACCTGAGCTATAGGATGTTTTATAAAGTGTCTCTGGAAGGTGACTGGGGGCATGTCCGCATTTTTTTTCTCTCTGTGTAAAATGCTCCTGTATTTCTCTAACAGGCCAAGATTAAATAAAGAAATGTCAATTATTTTAAGCCTGTGCCTTTATGTTTGCTCTACTTCCAGGTACCAGAACTCTACACCACAGAGTAAAAGCCAGTTCAACCTTATGCTTCTCTGTCTCTCAGGGAATGTTCTACTCCTCCCCTGAAGCTGATGGATGAGAAGGGTTGAACATGACCATCTCTCAATTAAAAATATCTCTCACCAGCTTGCTTTGGTCCCAAGGATTCTGACTTTCTTTGGAATCTCCCTTAGGGGCCATACCTAGCTGTTCTCACCTCAACAGAAATTTCTTTGTTGGTATCTTAGAGAAGAAGAGAACTCCTGGATAAGTTTTAATTTGAGCAAGGGGCTAGTCCCAGCCTGGGATGCTGCCAAGTTTTACTGAAGGGTCCTTACTGTTAGGGTACAAGGAGTGCAAGCAGGGAGGCCACGGGCTGTGAAAATAAATGGTCACCAGTTCACAGTTCAGCCTGAGGCTGACACTAACCAGAGTCGATTGGCAAGGGTGTGTTCACTATTTTATTCAGCATCATTTGATATGGAATTCATCTCTTCCTTACTGGGAAGGAAGTCCCTAATTCCACAGGTTTGACTAAAGTGGGCAACCTGCCACGTAAAGTTAAAATAAGAATGTTGAGTATTTTTTTCAAAGCCACCAAGGGAAAAATATTTTTAAAGATCACACATCTGAGATGGTCAGTGCAGGTTTAAGCGTCCAGTTAATTGTACTGCCCTCCACTTCATCTCGTCTGTCCACACATAGACTTAGCAAGAAATAATCCCGCACATTGAGCCCAGGCCTGGAATCTTTACCTCTTCTGGAAAGTCAGTAGAGGCTTCTGTCTCCTTGAGTTTCTTTTTCAAAAGGTTTCAGTTTCCTCTTGGGAAAGGCTAGCGGGAGTCTGGATCATTGATCACAGGTAGTTTAAGGTCAGAATGTTTTCGCTCTCTCCCTTTCCAAGCTTTAACCATGTTTATACAGAGAGTTCTAAAGACTAGAATTTATGAATCTCAAGGCTCATAAACCACTCTCCACCCACCATATAGTCATAAGCTTTGGCTGCACACATCTGCAAGGCATACCTGGCATGTTCGGCATCCGAAAAGCTACAACCGGGCAGCAAGCTGGAAAAAATCAAACCTCCATTCATTAAAAATAAAATAAAATAAAATAAAATAAATGCACATGGCCCACCACCCCTGACAGCTGGCAGCCTACATTTTTCCAGCTGGGTTTTAGCTTAACACCTTTTGGGATGTTGTCTTCCAAGAGGATGTATTTGTGCTTTTCAAATCTGACATTTGGATTAAAAAATGGAGCCCAGAGACTGTGTTGGACACATATTTATAAATCCATGAAGGCTTAGCCTACAGAAGCCACAGGAAATACTATGATATTTTGGAAAAGGTCGAGTTTCATAGATTCTGTAAGGCACTCAGCAGGTTGTAATTATTTCTTTTATTTAAAAGCCCTCCAGATATTTTTTTCCAGAGGGTCTCTGCAATTGAGGGTAGCAGACATTTTTTTCATACTGTACATTCTTTTTGGCCAAGCGCTGGAAATACACAGGAAATAAAGTGGTTTTGGAAGATCCAGCAGCGGCCAGGCCAAGGCATGAAGTCACTGAGACAAAATGGGAAATCTCCAAATCAGCAGCATCAGGTTTTGGCTGCCTTTGTCCCCCTCCTTGTGCAGGAGGGAAAAAATGAAGCAGGTGAACACACTGATCTGTTGTGTTCTAACAGAAACCAAATGTCGCCGTGTCCGCAGGCCCCGGCGCGGCAGCTGGAATCGCTCAAGAGGTTTAGACATAGGCCGACAAGACAGATGCGTCGAGGCGGCCAGGAAAGTGGAATGAGCTGCCTGTGTCTTCCTTCAAGGTCTTCGCGCCACCTTGGGCCTTGATTTGTGCCGGCCGGGCTCAGGGCGAGGCCAGGGAAGGCAGGCCAGCTCCCTGTTGCTCTCGCCCGTGGGCGGCCACGCAGGAAAACCGGGTGCGAGGACTCTCACCTCAAACCAGAGGGAGAATGGGCCGGCCTTCTGGTCTGGGCTCCTGGAAACAGAAAGGCAGGATCTGCTTGTGAGGCAGCAGGGAGCCGCGCCTGGCTTCCTTTCCGTGGGGAGGTGCAGCTCCTGGCAGGCGCGGGGCCCACGCGGGGAGAGACCTCCACGGAGGGCGAGCGGGCGCTGCAGCCAAGCCCCGGCCGCTGCGGTTCGATGGGCTTCTGTGGGAATCCTGGAAAGCAGCAACAGCTCCCCAGGAGACAAACTGGGAACGTGCGAGGCCTCCGCTTGCCGCCGGTTCACTGAGATCCTTTTGGGATGCTTTGGGCCGGGTAGGGTTAACTTGGAGCGAACAGGGAGAGAACTGCAGCCAGCATGAATGAAGTGCTCCCAGGACGAGTCACAAAATGGCCTTTCAGAGAGAGCCATCCATTGAGATGGGAGCCAGCCGGTGAAGTCACCCTCGGTACAGGGTGCGGTGGCCAGGCATCGGCTGGATTCAACAGAACCCTGGCCCGGGCCCATCACACCCTCCAGCATTTCCATTTAATCAGTGGCAGAGGCCCTGGGTGAAATGAGGTAGGGAAGTTGTGTAGTTCCCAGTAGGTTTCCGAGGACTCCACTTATTCCTTCCTGGCTCCCCACATGGAGGAGATACCAGGAAGGGGCAGAGAGGACTCGCCGATAGCCCTGGGCAGAACCAGTTCTGGGGCCTTGCAGCACCGTGGTTATCATCAGTTACGGTAAACTTCCTGAATGTCTTGCTGTCCAAGAGACCATACCGAGTGACGATCTGAGTAGGTCTTCGTGGTTCACGGAGCAAGCTCGTATACACTGGACTCAGTTGACCCTCATGGGAGCCCAAGGTGCACACAGGCGCCACCATCATTGCTCCCCGTGTACTTGTGAGGACACTGAGCTCAGGGAGGTTGAGTGATGTGTCCTGGGCCACACAGCTAGTAAGAGGGTGAACCAGAACTCAGACTCAGAGCTTTTAGAACTACGACAAGATGCCACCTGGGATATGCTCCGTTCAGCTACATGGCAATGGGACCCTGCCCTCCAGACACTGCAGATGCAAAGCAAACAGCAGAGGGGGATATATATATATATATATATATATCCCCCATTAAATGGAGCTGCCTTGTGTTCCCAGTGTCGGCCCAATGTCACTTCCAGAGAAGCACACATTGACTTCCAAAAAAAATTTAAAAGCAATTTGTATCTTCATTATAGTTTCTCAGAAAATGCTAAAGGAAGGGTTCCAGATACAACTTACAGCAGATTTTCTGACATATCTCTTTATCCATGTATCTCCCCAAAACCCCACTCGTCACCATATGACAGCTGCTTTATCACTCCCCGCTCTGCACATGTACAAAAGTTCCCTCACTCCCTCACCCTTTTCCTCAAACCTAGTGCCTTCTGATTGTTAACTTTTTCACACCTACCCCTTACCTTCCAAATCTGTTCTTTCCTCTTCTTTGAGTCTGGTTTCTCCAGTGTAAACCAGTCGGTCTTGGTTCCTTTAATTCTTCTCCTTCAGCCTGAATCCATTACTCTGATCGGAACGACAAGACCCATGATCAAACTGGACTGAAGCTCTCTTCTCTCTGGAGGGTGGGAGAGAGGGGGAAGCTGGGAGTCTTTCATCTTTCCGGTTACAAATGCATGTGACATGTATGCAACCTAGCAAGCGTGGCCTCCAACCTTGAAACCAAGGCAAGCAGTGCGTCAGATGTGACTAGCAGAGCCTCACACTGAATTTGGGCTTAGAATCAGATTCATGCTTTCTTATGGTGGGCAGAAAGATTGGCAGGCTCACTCATCATGCCTTGTTTACACTTTTGTCAACCTCGATGATTCTTCTCCCCAAACTAATGCTTCCCTCCTTTGTTAGACTCCCCATTGTCTGTGGCAAAATGACAATGGGATTGAACTTCATCATCCTCATCTTCTGCTTCACAGTAGATACATCTACATGGATAGCTATCTGAATCTACAGAGAGATTCAGCTGGGGCCATGAGAATCGTTTGCATTTCTCTCTAATCAATCTAGAATGGCTTCCTGGAGGAGGTCAGATTTCAGAAGTTACATAAATGCTGTGAGAGAAACTTTTGTTCAGCTGGGAGGGAAGGAGCTGGAAGGCAGCATTCTGAGGAAGCTTGGCAAGGGATGGCATATTGGTTCCCAAGGAGATTTGTGTGGTTGGTCTGAGGCATGTGGGGGATGGGGGTCAGCTGTGGCCATGGAGGAAGTGGAGAAAAAAAACAAGGAAAGTGAGATTGCCGAGGCCTCCCACGTGAATAAGGAAGAGGTGAAGAGAGTGAGAAGGGCCCCGAGGCTCTAACGATGAGATTCAAGGGAGAGGGCTAGGTCCTCATAGCCAAGTCCCTGGAGTCCCTTAGATCATAGTGGCTGTGCCTCTCCCCCACCCGAGTATCTGCACTGAGTAGAGGCGCCCGCACCTGCTGTAGGGAATTATGGGCATTTGCTCAATGCCCTAGGTGTAAGCTTCCATATTTCCAGGCCCAGACAGGGCAGAAGCAGCAGCAGTCTCGGCCCTGGAACGCTGCCCTCTGAGTAGTGTCGATGAGCATTTTTATAGCTGCTCCAACTCTACCCTCTGCCCTGTTCCATTTCTCTGGGAGCTCTCACCCCAAGGAGGCATTTTCCCATCTTACTGTGCTCTGATCCTGATTATTGTAGCCTCCGGAAAGCAAGCCTGAAGTCTGTGGCCTGCTAGAAGCCATCTTATCAGAGGTCATGTGGACAGAGAGTAAACAGTCTTGACTCCTTTGGGGGAGGGAGATGCGAAGCGTGGGAGTGGATGCAGTTCCTCCAAGGTAAAGAAAAGCTCAAGGTCATATTAGACCGAAACCACTGTTCGTCAGGACACTGTCCTCCAAGATCTGTACAGTGTTGCACGAAGGTACTGGCTGGGAATTGAATTCGCTCCCTGAACCTTCTCTTCCTGTCCCACGTGATTTGCTGATGGTTGGTGTTATATATGCTTAGTCAGCCGAGGTATTTGGAGAGGACTTTGGGATACCTCTAGCCGTTTATCGTACGCTGACCCAGAGCCTAGAATGTCCATTCATTCTCAACCACTCCATTTCTGCTATAGTTGCAGTTGCTGAACACCAGGCAGGAAATATAGATGATCTGAGTGTCTAGCCTCAAAGAGCACCACACTTTCTTTTTCACCCAGGGTTTGCTCAAATGTTGGGTATGTATGTAGCAAAATCATTTCTTTCTTTCTTTCTTTCTTTCTTTCTTTCTTTCTTTCTTTCTTTCTTTCTTTTTTTCTTTCTTCTTTCTTTCTTTCTTTCTTTCTTTAACTAGGATCTAAGAGACTTACAGTTCAGAATAACCACTATTATTATTTTTATTATAGCGTGTGCAGAAAAAAAAAAGCCTTCTTGGGGTGGTTTCAGCTGCTCGTCCACGCAAACATCAAGTGCTTCGTTTTTGGCACACACACCCTGAAAGCCATTACTGTTATTTATCCCGGCCCTCTGGAAGAGAACTATTTCACCGGGACAGTTCAGCTTTCAACATAGCCTAACTGGCATTGTCATTGGTGCCTTTAACGATGTCTTAGGCTCCTGTTCACATCCAGGGCTGTGAATGGTATTGCCAGACCCAATTGTGTGTCTGGGAATGAGCTGGAGCTTTTGCAATTTAAATGGACAGGCAAAGTTCATGTACTGTTTCAGTTCTTACTTTATGGGCCCCCTTGGGCTGTGCTGCTTTATTTGGCTGTTTTTGTGGGAGGTGATTTTTCTTCTGAATGTCTGTCGGGGGCCAGGGCAGAAGGTTCGAGGAGGATAGCCACACTTTGTCTGGGTTTATAGAATTCCTATGGGAATCAAACCATTGAACCATTGATAAAGAATTTGGGGTCCTTTGTTGCAATGAGCAATAAAAATTGAAGCAAAACAAGGGAGTGATAATCTCAGGTATCCTTTCCAGTCTCCCTCACTCTTTATCTATCTTTTCCAATAAAGAAGAGGGGAAAACATTGGTGTCTGGGAGCAGTGGGCAAATCTGTCTCTTCAGAGCGAGCCTCTCCTCAGAGCAAACCTCTTGTCCCCCTCTGTTCTGGGTCATCAACCAAGACCTAGGGGCAAATTAGGGGCGCCTGGGTGGCTCAGTCGGTTAAGCATCTGCCTTCGACTCAGGTCATGATCCCAGGGCCCTGGGATTGAGCCCTGAGCCCCACATCACATAGGGCTCCTTGCTCAGTGGGGAGCCCGCTTCTCTCTCTCTCTCTCTCTCTCTCCTTCAGCCCCTCCCCCCTGCTTGTGCTCTCTCGCTCACTGTCTCTCTCTCTCAAATAAATAAATACAATCTTTTTTTTTTAATTAGAAAACATTTTTTAAAGAAAAGACTTGGGAGCAAGTTGAATGTTTCTTGCAGGGGAAGCGAAAAGACTAATATGGGGGGAAAGATCATGAGAAGTATATTGCCTCAGTGAAAATCAGATTTAAAAGAAAAACGAAATTATATCCTTCCTCAATTCCTAAGAGGGCTCAGCTCCAAGAAAGGAGCAGCAAATGTACAGGATGGCAACCTCCCAGTGGAGGAAGGTTTGCTCCTGGTATGGAGGCCGGCTGCTTACTCCTGGAGCTGACACAGGGTGAAGGTTCACCCTGCGCTTGGAAGTGGGGCATTAAAAAAGTTCACTTTTGTCCAGGTTGAGTTGATCCATAGAAACTTTTCATTGAAGAGTTTTTGAATCTTGAAGTATTTCCTTTCAAAACACGGTAAAACAGAAAACACGTCCTTCTCCCCCCACCATTGGTGCTTCTCTCCTTCCTGATACTTTGGAGACTGTAATCTTGCAGCTCACTTTCAGAATCCCAGAGAAGGCTTTGCAGGGATGATCTCTCCATTAGACACAGGACCTAGGCTCCTCTTATGGGTTGCTCTGTGTCCCCTCAAAATTCATATGCTGAAATCCTAAATCCCCAGTACCTCGGCTGTGACTTTATTTGGAAATAGGGTCATCCCGGGTTAATTAGTTAAGATGAGGTCATTCTGGTGTGGGTGGGCCCCTAATGCAACAGGACTGGTGTCCTTTTAAAAAAAAAGGGGTGGGGGGAATCTGGAGACAGACATGCACACAAGGAGAACTCCAAGTGAAGGCTGGAGTTCTGCCCCCACAAGCCAAAGAACTAGCAAAAGCTGGGGGAGAAATCAAGGGCAGGCCCTGCCAACACCTTGATCTCAGACTTCTGGCCTCCAGATCTGAGACAGTACATTTCTGTTTTTTAAGCCACTCAGTGTATGGTACTCTGTTACAGCAGCCCTAGGAAGCTGCTCTACGCCTGGGGTACTTTTAGGGACCCACCATAATGTTTCCATTTTAATTCCTTTTAAAATCCGAAGGAGACATGATGATAAGAATAGTGAATATATAATTAAAAATCCAGCCTGGGGCAGCCCGGGTGGCTCAGCGGTTTAGCACCTGCCTTCGGTCCAGGGCGTGATCCTGGAGTCCTGGGATCGAGTCCCACGTCGGGCTCCCTGCATGGAGCCTGCTTCTCCCTCTGCCTGTGCCTCTGCCTCTCTCTCTCTCTCTCTCTCTGTCTCTCAAGAATAAATAAATAAAATCTTTAAAAATAAAATCCAGCCTGCATTATATTTGTGTTTATACCAATGCAGCCATAAAATAAGAGTTTAAAATTTTTTTTTTAATCAAGGAAGGGGTCTGTGAAGGCAAAAGTGCTCAGGACCCACAAAGGTTAAGCTCCAGCCCTGAGGCCCGAGGTTGATTCAGGACCTGTAACAGGCCTCTCCATCGCTAGAGAATCCCAGGTACCACCCCCCACCTCCCACCGAAAGATAAACCACTCAATACCTTGTGTAACTATGATACAAAATATTCCTCAAGCTTTGCTCCTCAACCTGCCTCTTTACCTCCACCAGATTGAGTTGTTTTCACATCTGATTTCTGTGGGAGGAGAGGCTCACGAATGTCTCCATTTGGTAGGTGATCTGCCTGCCGATGTAGCTGAAGCACAAAGTGGAACAGAATCCACCACCGTCTCTGCGTGTCCCCTGTGGAACCGCTCGCTTCACTAAAATGAGAAGGTAGAGCTTCAAATTAAGTCTGGCCTCCCTCATCCAGCTCCCAATAGGTCTTTCTTTTCCACCGTCTCTTCCCATTCACTTTCAAAAGCTCTATTACTTATTTATGACCCAATCCAGTAGAAATAATATGCACTTAACTTGCACTTGTAACTGTTATCCTATTAATTACTCAGTTAAAATCCATGAGAGTGGACGGCTGTCACCGATGTCTCTGCTAAAATCCTCATAAAGGGGAGCAGCTCTTGACACATTCATTAATTAGGATCTGGTATGTAGTTCTTCGAAGTCAAATAGTCTGAGTTTCCAGGAGCCCAGTGGCCTGTGAAGATTGTTTCTTGTCCTCTCTTGTTGACAGTTCACAGAGACTATGGAATGAAAGCAAATCCCTTTTCCTGACAAGCAGCAATAAACAGAGGAAACTTATGTCAAACAAATAGGTGATTTCTACATTGACAAGTGATGTGTACCCATGACCCTCACATCCCTCCATCGATAGCCCAGTGGTTCTCAAATTGCAGTAAGCATCATAGTCACCTGAGGGCAGATTGCTGGGCTCCCACTCCCACAATTTCTGATTCAGTACGTCTGGTATGGAGGCCAAGAATTTGCATTTCTACCTAGTTCCCAGGTGATACTGATGCTGATGGTACAGGGGCCACACTTTGAGAACCACTGGTCTGGGCACTAGCCTTCAATTGGTCTTTATCACTAATAGGTGGAAAAGGACACCATCCTACAGTTACCAGGGGATGTAATGAATTTTTAACATAGGAAAGGGCAACCCAAAGTTATAGATTCTTCTTCTCTGGAAATAGGTAGAAGTAGACACTATCGATTTTCCAGAAGGGTTTATGCAGTTTGGCTACAAACCTGTGCAACAGGAATAACATATGGTTGATCCCGCTACCCTCTCTAGCTACCTCCAGTGATGTGTAGATAGATACTCACTGGTGGTAGCAGGATGGCCCAGGGAAAAGGAACTGCAGGGCTAGAGCCATGAAAGCACACTTGGGTGCTGGGGCACTTAGGAAAAGCTGCACAAGGCTGGGAGGGGAGTCCAAGAAAAGGTGCAGAGGGTGGGGAAGGAATAGTTAGTAAAGGCTTAGCAAGACCTTAGTCTTCTGAGAAGTAGAAGTATGGGAACAACCTGATTTCTCTCTGCTTTGTTCCTTTAGCCAAGGTATATTTATTGAATGCTGTCTTTGTGCAAATATCTGAGCTGGGCAAGAGGAGAGAGTGCCAAGGGGATTCGTCCATGGGAGTGAATGTTCTAGTGGAGACAGCGAGGCAGGCACACAGATCATTCTATATGGTAAGACAATGCCACAAAAGCAAACTTATAAGTGTCAGAAATGCTCCAGAAATCATTGTACCTCCAATGTAGTTATCTCCCAGGAGGGAAAAAAAGAATCAGAGTTTGTTCAAATCAGATGATACCACATCAGAATTCATGAACTGAGACACTGAAGCCAAAAGTATTAAACAGAATGCTGGCATGTGCAAGGGTCCTCCTCTGGGTGCAGGAGTCCTTTTCCTAATAGTCCTAAATGCCAAAGGTCCCAGGCTATCGGTGCTGTTGGAAGAGAGAGACAAAAAGTTATGGTTTTTGAGATGTCCATAATGACTCTTACCTCCTGCCGTGTTGCTACCTGTCATCTTCCCAAAGAACCTGTACCAGCTGAGATTGCTACCATCCAGAAAGTACCTTTCCAGCATACTTTGGGACCAGGGTAAAGCAGAAGATTGAACGTGGCTACATTTAGCCGGCAGCCTGCCAATGTCCCTATTCACGCTCACCTGCCCCCGCCACAGCCTGCTCAAGGCCTGCTCCAGACTCAGCCCCTGCTTCTGAAAGCATCTGCTTGTGCCCTCAATGACTTCTTAGAGGTGACATGCAAAGAAGATAATTAGGAGAGGTGACAGCTGAAATGCAATAGGTAATACCCTGTTGTGAAGGGCATGGATACACTTAATCTACTATGTGTTTAGAATTGGGAATGGGGGATTAAATTGGGCTTGGCCTGTCCAGTCAATACATCTTTCTCTGATGGTGAATCACCCTTCCCATTGGTGACTTTGCTGCTTCCCAGTATTTCATCCCAAACTGAAGTGAGGAATTGCATTTTATCTTAAAAGCACTGAGCCTTGACTTTGTTGTTCTGCTTTGCTTATATTTCCTGCCAAACATCCTTGTGAAATTTTAGCCACTAAGCAAAGCTCATCTTTTCCACAGAGGTTTTTCCTGCCACGTTCCCATTCACATGGACTTCTCTAAACACAAACATTTCGATGCTGAACTTCTGTTTACCTGTCTCTTCTGGAGACCAAAGTGGTACCTGTCTTTTTCTTTTTCTCTTTTTCCTTAGGATGCTTAGCATAGTTCTGAAGATGGTAGGCCCTCATTAGTATAACTGTTTTGTTTTGTTTAATTAAGTAGCATTCATTTCTATCCCTAAATAGCAAATTAGGCAGGTAGGGTATAGGTGTGATATGCTTTCCCAGACACAGATTAGAATGATGTCTGCCACAGATTCAATATCACTAACTGGTCTCTCTCTTCTTAAAAGAGCTACAGAAATAGTGTTTGGCAATATTATATAAAAAACAACCTTTTATAAAGCAAGCTATGTTTAGTTAGGGGTCAGATGATGCTTTGTTCAGTATGTCTTGTCACAGATGTCTTTTATCATAAGCAACAAATCTTTCTGTGTTGGTGAACATCTCTGAAGCAGATGTCCTGTGACCCAGGGTGGAGGTTTATCCTTTGTTCTGTGATATATTTGCCTTCTCTTGAATTGCAGGCTCAGTGACTCAGCTTCTTTCTCTCCTCCAAAGAGATGTCAGCGACTGTTGTTTTGCTCTCTGATGCTTTATACCTCACAGGGATTTGCTTTTGTAAACTGCATGGTTAAGGTGCACACCTTAAATAACACCATTAAATAACTCTCTTTTATACCCAACTGTGCTGCCCACAGTTGTCTACAAGTCAAGTCTGAGTGCACACAACAGAGAAAATGAAACAATAAAAACAGTATAGAAACAAACACCAGATCGATGTTTTGGATTGCAGGAAAGGGATTTTGTTAGCCATTGCCAAAAGCATTACAGAAATTTCTAGCCCCATCTCTCATTGCCAAGTGGCTACATGATTACCATGACATTATATACAGAACTTTTAGAAGAGTGCACTGGACCTTTCTGAAGCATGGTACCAAGGTGTGGGTCTCTTTCCAAACCTGGAAACCTACTTTTCTGTCAGTGTTTAAAAATCAAGAAGGACCGGGATCCCTGGGTGGCGCAGCGGTTTGGCGCCTGCCTTTGGCCCAGGGCGCGATCCTGGAGACCCGGGATCGAATCCCACGTCGGGCTCCCGGTGCATGGAGCCTGCTTCTCCCTCCGCCTGTGTCTCTGCCTCTCTCTTTCTCTCTGTATGACTATCATAAATAAATAAAAAAAAAAAAAATTAAAAAAAAAAAAAAAATCAAGAAGGACCCACCCAGAACATGGAGAAGTCAGGTGTCCCAAGAAGCCTAATAGGGGGCCATTACCTCTGACTCTCTCCTGTTTGTAGAAACCAGCTTTCAATCGCAAAGACTCAAAGACTTGTCTCTGCAATGTTCAGAAAGATGAGGACGGATTCAAATACCACAAGCTCCCATAACTGATGTGTAAAACCAGAATGTTCCTTTGTTTATTTAAATGCAAGGTTTCTTCAGCTGTTTCTTTAGTGGAGTTCTAGAAACAGTGGTTGCCCCATGTTTGGGGCAGTGGTTCTCAAACTTTATCAGGCATCAGAATCCCTAAAAGAACTTTAAAAATACAAATTGCTGGGCCCACCCCCAGAATTTCTTATTTCCTTGGACTGGAGTGGTCCCAAGTTTGCATTTCTAAAGGATTTCTAGGTGATGCTGATGCTGCTGGCACAAGGACCACACTTGGAGAACACTGGCCATGGGGAATGAATACTATAATTAAATCCTAAAAATCATCTCCAGCACAAAAAGATGTTCACAGGCTCAAGAACTGGGGCTGATTGGAGGATGTGCAGAGTCACGTTTCCTGTATTCATCTCACTCCTCTTCCCCCTCTCCTCCCCTCTGCTTTTCTCTCCTCTTAATTCTCTCTCCCTCCTACTCCCTCCCATCTTCTTTCCCCTTCTCCCTTTCCTGCTCCCTACTCCAACACCTCACCTGTGTGTAGATAGTTAGACACACATAAATTCTGCAACTCAACTTTCCTGCCACTGAGAACAACTGATTGGATCCTTTGGCCTGAAAAACCCCTAGAAGGGCATTGCCCTGTTTGCCCCAGTGACCTTCCTTTCTTTCTGCTTCCTTGGCCAGACTTGATTGCCATACATTCTTTTCATGTATTTAGAAGTTCAAGCAGACTCCAAAATTTGTCTTCCAGAAAGCTCCGTAAGGGAACTATGTATCTCTGCCATGACTTTTTATGCAAGATAATGTGATTTAACTTTCCAGCCATGGTCTTTTCCTTCCCCAGAACTCTGTGATCCCCAAAAACTGACACCATTAATACTTTCAGTTGAAGTATAAAGATCCCCTATGTGAAATGTATTCTTTTCTCATAGTAACACGGTTTACTCTTCAGTAGAATTCAGCACTGAAGTGACTCTGTGTGGCCCATACAAGGACTCACTGGCTCACAGGGCCTCAGCCATGTACTGGTCACGCTCAGATTATCTAAGCATGACGTTTGTTTTTCCCTTGTCCTCCTTTTCATCCCAGTGTGGCACTTTGTTTGTGGTTGCTACAGTTGGTTGTGTTACTAATTCAAAGAAATCACCCCAAGAAAGCAGCAGAAAGGAAAAAAAAAAGATTGAGAAATGAAGAGGGGAGGAGGTTGAGAAGGACATTGACTAATGTATTTCCTTATTTAGCTCCATTTCCAAATTTAGGGAACTCATAAGAAGCATAATTGAGTCTCCTACTTATAAAAGTTCTGAGCCAGAATTCCTCCAGAGGAACAAGCTAATACCATCTCGGTGATAAAGGGGCCAGCAGCAGAGCAGGTGTGCGTTTATATTCCACACAGTCCCCGGGGCTTGGTGTTTATGAGAGTGTCCCTTGACAAGAAGATTTCTATCCAGAGGGAGTTGTTTTTGTCTAGAGGAAATGGTCTGATGGGGAGGGGGAAATACTGAGTCTGCTTCACAGGGGGTTGATAACAGGACAGCGTGAGTAGGTGCGTTGAGTGTATGTGTACGTTAATATGTGTGTCTGATGTGAGGGTAGGTGTATATGTGTGTGAGCATATGTGAGTGAATAAGTGTGTGTGTACATTTTCATGTGTGTGTGTGAACATACGTGGGTGGGTGGGTGTGTATGTGAGTGAGAGAGAAGATAGATGATTATTGCATCTCAGATAAGCTGGATGGGCTTGCTTGATCTCTCCCTGATGCAGTGGAACAAAGCTGGCTAAATGAAGTAAAGGCTTATTTTATTTGCTTACTTTTTTTGATTGAGACAGCTTCTTCAGGAAAGCTTCCTGAAATGTGGTAGTAGAATCTTCAGTGTGCCCCGGGCGCAGGAAGCCAGTTGCTTCCTGAAGGTTCACCGCAGGGAGAAAATCTTTGGCCTCACTTCTGTGCAAACAGCCTGACTTCGCCACCTTGCAGGAATCTGGACGGTGCTGGCTTGCCCTTACTTACCTTTCCATTTTATATAACCCACCAATTTGACAATCACATCCTCTTCCTATTAGATTCATTCCTGTTTTCCCTGATGGTGACTATATTTCATATTTTTACGTAAAAAGTTCTTTTAAAGATATCTAATTTGGGTACATATGCAGAGACTACACTATCCAAACAAGATGCTTTAAGGCAAACTTTGCCTTTTTTTAATTCTCAAGAGCTCTATATACTGAATGTCTGCTAGAGATGCATCCCATTCCGTTGTACAGTTTAGACAGTCGTTCAACTTGGCACATGCTCTAAGTTGCAAGTTCTCTCGGGCTTTTTATGGGGAAAAAAAAGCCCTAACCCACATGGAACCTACAGTCTGGTATGGAAGGATCCTAATTTCTTAGCTAAGAGAGACCTCCTGTTTTCTCTATGACATATCTTCCACAGACAGTTGGCTGAAGAAGAATCTCACCAGCAAATTTAAGCTTATACAATTCATGTCTGCCTGTGAAATTCAAACATTGTGGTTGGTCACAATGGAGATGATGCTTCCCTCGACAGACTGGTTTGCCAAACTGGTTTCATTTTGGGTGCCAACCACAGTCAATTGGTAGTGGCTGCCTGGAGTGCTGAGTACCGAAGAAATCTGAGGCCCAGTCCTGGTTCAGCAGGAAAGAAGACCACAATAGATAAGTGATGTCTGCCAGAAGCAGGAGTGGGGGTGTTAGCGTGCTTGCTGTACTTGCCCCCTCTCTTCTGCTTAACAAAAGAAAGACACCACCTTTATAAAATCCTATTTTTATTTGCTTGATAGTTAACTTTTCTCTTAAAAGTTAGGGCCACCTCTAGACAGGTGAATGACATTTCAGCAAATTTGGAACTCTTAATTTTTTTTTTCTACTGTTTTCTTCTCCTAGCATATCTCTCTTGTCTTTTGCCTCCCCCTCCCCAGTGTTAGAATCATTTGCCACCAGGAACACTGAACATTTTCTGATTGAGTTGTGCTTTCTGGGAAGGAAAGTACCCAGCAAACTCAGTGGTTGTTTATTCCTAAAACATATATATGTTTTAGGATCATTCCTTATATATGTTTATAGGGAATAAAATATTTATAGGGAATGATCAGAGCTGGCCATACTTAGACCAAAGGAATGAATTTCTAATGGTGAAACTCAGGTATACTGTCTGGAGGTTTGAGACATGGCCCTTTTCTTGACATCACTCAAATTACCATATTCACCACTGCTGCGAGTTGTTCACCCCAAATGACCCATCAGAGATCTCAAATCTCTTGAGGTAAAATGATGGGCTTTTTCACTGCTTACTGGGTTAGCCTCAGTCTATGCCAGACTATTATCAAAAAGCAATAAAGGGGTACCTGGGTGGTTCAGTGGGTTGAGTGTCCGACAGACAATGTAAATACTCTTCTTCCTCTGTTTTATCTATCAAAAGAAGCATCCGTTTTCCACATAAAAGTAGCTAACTGTTGAGACATAAAAATTCAGACTGTAATATACCTTTTTATTTATTCCATATAATACTACTCAACAGTTAGAAAGAAAGATGCAAACATAGATACAGTGACTTGGAAACCGATTCATGGTGTATTAAGTAAAGTAAAATAATCATAGAATAATGTACAAAGAAAAATGTAAGTCAACACACACACACACACACACACACGCATATTTTAAGCCTATATTTAAGGCATATAAAGTAACCTAGAAGAAGCTATATTAAAAAGTTGTACCTCAGAGGAAAGCAGAGGGATTAAGGAATGTGGGGGCTGGGGATGGGGAGTGAATGGGATCTTTTGATTTTTATTCCACATTCAAATGCATTTTTTAGCTTTTTATAGCCAGTGAATATTACTTCTATCATTTAAAAAAAGAAAGGTTTAAATTATTTGGAGACAACAGCAAAAGCCATCAGGCCATAAAAGTTTAAGGCCACTTAACCACATACAATTATTCAGAGTGAGAAGAATGGCATTTCCTACTGTCCTTGATAACCTCAGAGTTTCCAGCTGCTAACAATCATCTCCAAGCGTCCCATGAACACATGAAATGTGCAAGGAAGGCCTCTTCCCCTATAGTGAGGAAGACCTTCCAGCACCTTCACTTTAGGCCCTCCCTTGTGGTCACCTAAAGGAAGATAAGCTGCTAGGAGCCTCATGTGCAACTGCTAACTATTTAAATATGATCCCGAGGTCTACTTTTTAAAAATTGCTTCCCAGATGTTAGCTGTTTATTCTTGTTTAAGGCTTTGTTGATGTTAGTATGACAAGAGAAAAATGTAAAGAGTGACAGATCACAAGGGCCACTTCAATTCAATGCTTATTAGTGTTGCCACTTCCAGAGATGGAACTAGACAAGAAGGTATCTAGCAATTTTTTTTAATGTTGAAGCCAAGTCTACTGTCAGCAACTAGCCTTAAAGCAGAGGTCAGATATTAGAAAATACTGCATTATTGGCCCTACTCCTTGACTGTATAAAGTGCAAGTTGGATTAGATTTTACATTTTAGATTTAAAGCAGTCAGAGAACAAGTGAACAAGGGAGTGCATTAAACTGTTACGATCCAGTTGGGATGAATTCTTTGCCATTTGTTGAGACAGTAGGCCAAACCAAGGTGCTATAGACAAGGCTCTTGTCAAAAAGATTCCCTATACCTGGCTAAAATTTCCATCCACCACTGGATTAAAACATATTTATATAATTCATGAGAGTTTTGTATTACATATTCTATACAACCTTAAGAGTGTCTGTCGTTGTCGAATTTTAACAATAATGAAAATGGAAATCTCAGATAAGTAAATGGGTTTGTCCAAGGTTACAAGACCAAGTGACTAATCTGGGAATGGAATTCCAGAATCCTGACTCTATTCTCTTTAACCTGGCTAATATGGCATTTCTTTCGGCTCAGGACTCATCCCCAGAAGACCTTGTTAAAACATATATCATTGGAGTTTGGCATTAGCCAAGACCCAGAAGACCTTGTTAAAACATATATCATTGGAGTTTGGCATTAGCCAAGAGACTGAGCCTTTCCAGTTAATGTGTTGCCCTCCTAAATGGCAACTCTGGGACTCTTTGGCAATAAAGTTTTGATAAAGCAGAATAGAGGTGGAGGCATCCAGAATATGGGGTGGGATAAAGGGATCTGGAAGAGAGCCCAGTGTAGGGACCTGCATCCCAAAGGAAAGACACCAAAACATGGGAGATAAGGATTAGCCTCAGCCTCACCTCTTCTCATTGGCTTCCAGTTCCTATCTACTAATATTAATATAACCTAGAATAAAGGACCCATCAAAGGAAGTTGTAAGTACCCACCTATGGAGATACTAAATTGTCACTTTGTGTTCAAATGGGTTAAATTAAGGGGAGACCCCTGCCAGATGAAATGAATAATAACTTAACATTCATATAGCAACTTTATAATTTTATAAAGTTTTTTTTTCTAATCTGTACCTCTCTTATGGCACGGTTTATACTTTAACCTTTTTGAGGGTGGGATCTGTGTCTGCTTCATCTTTAGCTATGGAGAAATGAATAGCACTCAACATGTTCTTGCATTAATGCATGGATCGGGGATGTTAACACGGATCTTTTTAATTCTCTTTAGTGTATTATACTTATAAATGCATTGTACCTGTAAAGTTTAAAAGTGGGAGACTCATAGTCTATTCTTCATTTTTAATCTCTTTGTTCAATTTTATAAATGAATTGTGTGTCTTTAAAGGTGTTTTGAGATGAAAAGAATGATAGTACTGATATTTTAAAGTTCAAATGTGCCAACATCCTAGGTTTGTCTGTGTTGATGAACTACATTTTGCTGTTCAACTAAATATAACATTGAATAGGTACAGCCTAGTCCCTACACAAGTAGGGACAATATAATCTATTACATTTTGCCTAGGACCAAGGGGGTGAGCATACTGGAGACCATTAATCAATAGTGTTGAATGATTTCTCTCAGTCATGGTTTTTTTCTCTCGGTTATGGTTTCTGATTTATTTTGTTATTAAGTTTTTAATTTTGATTCCAGTATAGTTAACATACAGTGTTGGATTCTGATTTAAAAAAAAAAAAAACAAAAGAGGAAGCATTTTCTTATCTTGGTAAATTCTACATAAATTCAGATGGGAAGTAGAAGTAAGGTCTGAGTTCCAGTAGCCTGCAAGGCAAAAAAAAAAAAAAAAAGGAAAAATTCCTTTGGCGTGGCCTTCTCTTGAGGCAGAGGAAAAACACTGGGCTCCGTGTCTCACAGACCTTGGTTTCCCCATCTCCCATCTCCGGTTAAAGTGGGGATGCAGCCCATTGTGAGCCAGCAAACCTTTCAAATGCATTCGCTGTGTCTTTGTAGAAAGGAGATGAAGCCAGGCCCAGGAGTACATTCAAAGAGGGACGAATATCTTCCTGAGGCCTGTGAATGTCAGAAGCCCTGTGAACCTCTCCTAAGGTTTCACTTGGCAGGCAGGTGCTCCATTGAAACTATCTCCCCGGGGATCTCATGGGATCTGAGATCCTGCTCCTTCTCTTACTGGGTGGGATGAGAGCAATGGCCAGTTCATGTGAGGACAGGGACAGATTCTTTTCATTTTAATGCCATTTAAAAAAGTTCCAAACAGCCTATATTCTAGGCGTTTCTCCCTTCATAGGGCTGGTCCCAGGTGCCTTTCCTTTGCATCTCTCTTCCCAGCGATGCCCAGACACCTGAAGCATACAACTGTCTGCATTCTTTTCCTGCTCTGTTTTGCTCCTGAACTTCTCCAGTGGACAATTAGAAGCTTTGGTTCGTAAGGGATCAGCTGTCAGGGTGAGGAATGTGAGGCTCTTGTTTTGGACGAGATTGGGCAGTCTGTCTGAATCCTGGCTTTTGTCTGGAAACGTTGAGAACGATTAGAGCAATGTGTGCCCAGTGGCCAAGGAGCACAGGTAAATCTAAGCAGGGGCCTGTGAGGGAAGGAAGGTATGCTGGGAATCTAGTGGCTTTGCAACCAATGGAGAGAGTCCGAGGCGCAGTAAAAGCTAACAACCAGCATAGGGAAGCAATTACAGAGAAGTGAAAGGAAGCACAAGGATGGTTAGATTCCAGGCTATTCCTGCCAACAAAATTTTTAAAAAATAAAAAAAAAAAGGCGGGGCGTCTGGGTGGCTCAGTGGGTGAGCGTCTGCCTTTGAGTCAGGTGGTGATCCCAAGATCCTGGGATCCAGTCCTGCTTCTGGCTCCCAGTTGGGAGTCTGCTTCTCCCTCTGCCTATGTCTCTGCCTCTCTCTCTGGGTCTCATGAATAAATAAATAAAATCTAAAAAAATAAAAATAAAAATAAAAATGAATAAAAAATTAAAAGGCAATGGGCTGAGCTGAGCGGAGCCGTGGAGTGAGCTGGGGGCAGGAATATTTGTCTTCTTCTGGCTGTGACCGGCCGGTGTCATCCCTGGTGGCTTGCTGGGGAGGAGAACTGGCCAACCGGGGCGGGCTCCTGTTTGTGAGCCGTTCACAGGAGTTTGCGATCAAAACGATTGTGAATGTGAAAGTTATTACCGCTCAAAAAAAAAAACACTTTATATCAGGGTTAATTATAAGGAGATTCTGGAGTATAATTAGTGTTCTTTCTATGGAGGATTAAGGGGCTCTCCTAAATGGCCTTTTTGATTGCCTTCTTCCCTTTTTTAATTTCCTCCTTGTCCTTTTTTGATTATCTACCCCACGACCCTCAGGGCTCCTCAATGTAATACAATTAAAATAACATTTTTGTGTTAGAGGGTTTTATTTTATGAGCTATTAACCCCCTGCTTGCCTGCAGTCTGGTTCCGTCTCCCCGCACAGCTACCCCCCCCCAGACAACGGGGAGCATCTGCAGCCCCCTCCCCACGGGGGGTGAGGGTGGAGTAGCGTCTATACCGCAGGCCCCACGGGGCTGGAGACTGCCATTGCTGGGTTGTGCCATTGCTGGGTTGCTGAAGACCCGATCCATAGGATGCTGGCGTTCAAGCAGGAATGCAAGGTCAGAGGAACCCTCCTGGCTCAGCTGGCTTTGGTGTAAGTCACTGGCTGGATGCTAAGATTTTGTCCCAACTCTTTTCCTCCCCACTTTACTGTCTTTGCACCCTGGTAGATTGTCCTTCACACAGTAGGTGCTCAAAATGGTCTGTTAATGACCTGCTTAGAACCATTTGCCATCTTAGTTTTTCCATTTGGACTATAATCAGGAACTGGACGTTTCAGCCTCCCTTCCCTGTCCATTCTGTACCCATTCATTTATTACACTTGCCAGCTAGGCATCCTATTAACCTTTATCTCCTTCATTCTGAGCCTAAAAGTAGGTTCTAGCCAATGCATGCATGAAAGTGATGCTGGGAAATAATATAAAGAAAAGAGTGTAATTTTGAAGTTAGATAAACCAGTTCCACTCCAGCTTTACCACCTAAGTAGTTGTGTGACCTTGGCTTAGTCACTTAAATTCTCTGAGCTTCATTTTAATCATGGGCAGAAGAGGTGGGGACATTCTATTAACATCTAAGTTTGTTGTGATAATTAGATGGATTCAAGTGTGTGAAAAATTTAGCCCAGTACCTGGCCTGTGAGTTTATTTAAGAAGTGAATTCACCCCCCAATCCCTTCCACCATTTACCTGACCCACTACCACCATCCTCCCCACATTCCTCGCTATTCACATTTGACCAGAACTTCTGCCTGGAGACTGCTCTGTAGAACCTGCCTCACTTCACATATGAATGGCCCAGTAGTGGAGGACATTTATAGTCACTTTATTTGAGGGATATAACCTTTTATGGTATTCATGGCCTTTCCTGAAGTACATGGAACAAATAACTTTAGTGTCTAGATTCTAGGAAGGATTCCAAGAGGCACAAGTCACAATGGCCTCTTGAACATGGGGACCTTGGGGATCCCTGGGTGGCTCAGCAGTTTGGTGCCTGCCTTTGGCCCAGGGTGTGATCCTGGAGTCCCGGGATTGAGTCCCATGCCGGGCTCCCTGCATGGAGCCTGCTTCTCCCTCTGCCTGTATCTCTGCCTCTCTCTCTCTCTCTCTCTCTCTCTCTCTCTCTCTCTCTGTGTGTGTGTATGTGTGTGTCTCTCATGAATAAATAAATTAAAATTTAAAAAAAAAAGAACATGGGGACCTTGAATGAAGGTCCTAGGAGCACCTGAGTGGTTCAGTCAGTTCCATGACCAGCTCTTGGTTTTGGCTCAGGTCATGGTCTCAGGGTCATGGAACCGAGCCCCACATTGGGTTCCACACTCAGCACAGAGTCTGCTTGTCCTTCTCCTCCTCCCCCAGTTCACACACTGTCTCTCTCTCTCTCTCTCTCAAATAAATAAATAAATCTTTTTTAAAAATGCAAGAGCCAAATAATAATTGGATATAATAATATATATCTCTAAGCTAAACATAATGAATTGTCAAATAAGTAGCCCAGGTAATAAAAGCATAGAGGAAGAGAGAAAAGACCATGTCAAAGTAGAAAAGAGAGAGAAGGCTCTGGTGCTGGTGGCATCACTCTAAGGCAAATTGGAGGGAAAAGATAGCATTGAAATGCTTGAATTCATAAGATAATTAAAAGTGTCCATTCCAATTTCAAGTGTGGCACTTTTTGAATATACTTAAATTGAAACCGAGTCCATTTTATAAATCACTAATCCAGAAGACCTTTTTTCTTGCAAAGTATATTCTGTTTGATAAAACCTGATGCCTGTGCTTTACAACTCACAGATTGATATTTAATTTTAGAAGCATCACCCAGCCATGTAGAATTCTCCAAATACAAGTGGGTGAAGCTGCAGGACCATCATGAAGGTTCCAGGATCTGGACACGCATCTCTGGGAGAGCATTCATGGTCATGAAAAAGGGGGAGCCCTCATTTGTTCAGTCAAGCCACGCCAACTTTTAGTAGATATCTACTGTGGCTCATGTATGCTACCAGCGCTGACAGCTTGAAATTGAGGAAGACACAGCCACTGTTCTGAAGAAGCTCACCCTCCAGAGATACAGGGGCTCAGATGAGGGAGCTTCTACTAACCCATCCATGGGGTCAGGCAACACAGAGAAGACAGGGCCAAAATTCAGAAAGACCCCCAAGACTAGGTGAGATACAATATAAGGTCCTGAAGTCAAACAGCAGAGGAAACTTGGTGAGTCAGACCGGTAAGCAAAGGGCTTCTATCCCATCAAGAGACCTAGAGAGCTCAAGTATGTGGATAAACCACAAGGAATTCTTCTACAAGCAGACTGTGGGTTCAAGTTCTGGCTGTACTACTTACTAGCAGTTACATTACTCTCTGAGCTTTGTTTCCCTCTTCTATGAAATCGGGTTAATAATCCAAATAGTCACAAAATGTTATTTTGCAGACCTAAGAAAATGATTGTAAAGTGCTTAGTACGGTTCCTGACACCACATAGGAGTTCTCAGTGAAAGTCACGTGTAATAATGAAAATGATTATCTTTGTTATTGTTATGGGATGTAGTAGGGTAATTGTATTTATTTATTTGGGGGAGGGGATTTAGACCTCTTTATTTCCCAAGAAGATATGAGGTGGTGTATACTGATACAGTATACAAGGTAAAAATTCAGTGAATAAGTCATGGTGGAAAGAAAACTCAGGTAGAGATAATAAAATGAAGCCAGGGGTAAAGTAAGTATACAAATTGCATGTTGTCAGTTTTGTACATCTGCTAAGCCTTAAGAGAATTAATACGTCGTGGGGCAGGCAACTAGGTGGCTCAGTCGGTTGAGCATCTAAAAAAAGAGAGAGAGAGAATTAACACCTTGGGAGAGAATCAGCTGTACTCAAATTTCAAAAAAAATTAAAAAGAATTAACACCTTTACCTAAGTACATATTCTAAGATAAAGTTAAGCCTCCAGAGTTAGTTGTGCTGCGTGGAAAGATCCATCTTGTCTCTCGTGTGGCTGAGGAGAGCCCTGCTTGTGTGCACATAATCTGTTACTTTCTCTCGCCCTCCTTGAGCACTAAGGGCTTGCCTTGGTCTTTCTTGTAACCCCCAAACCCCAAGAACAGAACTTTTCACATAATAAGCACTCAATAAATACTTCTTGATTTGTTGGACAAATGGATGCATGGGTGCATGGGTGCGTGGATGGATGGAATCAGATACAGTCCTGTCTAGAATTATAACTCTGACCCTAGGAGTTCATATCCGACTTGCTTTAGCTGTGAAAACCTCTAGAAAGAATTGTGTTTCGAGTCTTTCATTTATTTTTTTCATTCAAATCATTTCTCAAATAATTTCACCAAGGAAGTGCTCACCTAGTCCCACTTACCTTCTTTGCTTTTTTCTTCTCCTGACCTGAAGAGGGTGTCTTTCCAAAGCCATTCAAAGAAAATGGCCATCCGTGGGTGTAAATGGTTTGATAGGGTCACGTTGGTCAAATTCAGGTTTGAGGTAAAAATAAGGTCTTTATTTTTCTCTTTTTTCAGGAAACCTTTCAACCTCTGTGTTCATCTAAACCAAGGATAGCTGCTTTTACTCAAGCCAAATGTCACCTATTAATCTATGCGTGACTATTAGGCTTTTGATAAAATCTAGTCTCGGCATCATCTTCCTTGGTTTTCTTCCTTGAGTAAGGAGTTCTGTAACCTAAGAAAATGTCTGTGTTTTGCCATAATATAGTTCTTGAAAAAAAGTGAAGTTCCATTATATCCACACCCTTCAAGACCTTGGTGACCTAAGGACAGATAATTCAGGGAACCCAGGGCTTCTTGCACACTAATCTTATCCCGTCTTTGCAAAGATCTGGCGGGATGTTAAACTCTGTGGTCCGTGGCGACATGTTCACATGCAGGATTCCTGTGGCTCCTGTCTCACGGTACCCTGACCACTTCCCTGGGAGGTATTCTCTTTGCTTGTCAGACACAAAGAGGGATGAGGAATGAGGAATGGGAAGAAGGTGCCTCGTGTCTGATGTTGGAAACGTTCATCAGAACCAGAAGGTCTGCATCCACCAAGAATGTGGTCCTCCTTTCTTACATTCTTCCTGGGTGACTGCAGGACAGGACTGCAGCCTCTCTCAAGGATTAGGCAGACAGGACAGTCCCACGTCAAGAGGAAATCAGTCCAGGGAAGTCAGCTGAAACAGGAAGAAGAGAGTGGAGGTAAGACTCTAGGTGGGCAGGGCCTAAAGTCCAGGAGGTCAGATAGGTGACAAGAGCAGCAGGAGTGAGCCAAGAACTCTCATTCTTCTGAAAGGGTGCTTTCTGCTGGTGTCACCAGCCTATTGCGTGTGGGTACCAGGATCCCCTTGGGGTTAATCAGAGCTTTTAAAAGAAGTCCAAAAAGCTTCAGGTAAGTCCTATACATGAATAAGGCAGGACAGAAACACTCTGTTTATTTGCACATGTGTAAAAGATAAACATTGTAAGAAATAGTGTGGTTAGTGGGTTGTGGCTGATGGGAGGGGGCAACTATTTGAACTGCACCTCGGTTTGCTAGGTTACCTTTGTGATTTTGTTTCCTCTTCAGTTTGCTAACAGCAACATGAGCTCAGTTCTTTAATGGTATGTAGATAATTTCCTGCACTTATGTTAATGATATACATTACGTTGACAACACATAGAGCTTTCCTTGGAATTCTGAACTTAAGAAAAAAAAATTTATTTGGAAAACTGAAAGGGAAGAGAATGGAGTCAAGCAAAGAAAACGGTCAACAATAAATAGCGATAATGTGAGCTAATTTTATTTCTTTGGTAGGGTCTCCATAGAAAAGACATGGTATAATGTCATCAGTGGTGATCATTTAGACTTTGGCTGGGCAAATCCATAACAAAATGATTTGCTAAGCGAATGAATACAGGTGTTGTTTGTTTAAGCAATGGTGCCTTTCTGAAGAGCCATTTGTAATCTTCTATGAAGAATCCCTCAGGAAAATCACCAGCCTATAAGGTATGGCCCCCAAAGACTGAGGCTCTTTAGAGGGATCTGGTGCATCTTGTTGGAGATGTCCCACTGCAGAAATGATCTTTGCTCAAACTGCAAAGGGTTTTGTCATTTAATGCAGAAGATTGATCCCCTGTTCTCCATATTTCATGTATCTGGTCTGTTGAAATGCCCTTGTATATAGAGACAGTGAAAATAAGGTTTCCAGCAATTGTTTTTTCCTACTAGAAGAGCAACTTGTTTGCCAGCACTTAAGAAATAGCTATTACCAAGCTCTTCAAGAATACCCATATCTGCCTTCCCCATAGCGCTTATCATGAACTGCACACACTGGTACTCAACAAATCTGGTTTGTAGGAGTAAATAAATATATACTTAAAAATGTATAGAAGAATACATAAATAAGAATACTATTGCAATGGAAGCCCAGCCTCGGTCTCCTCAGAGAGGTACTTGGCTATTGTGGTTTCAATTTCCTCTTATCTGTTTGTGAATCAAAACCTACAGCAGGCAAATTTATTTGTGTAGCTCTTGAGACTGTATATACGATAACAAAACAGTATTTTGATCATTCAACATTTTTTTTAACTTTCGTCTGTCCCCTCGCTGACAATTAGTCCTGCTTTTAATGAGGTGATTCTTCTGGATAAAGCTGATGTCTCTGAGACACAGAGTCAAAGAACCCATGGCCTCTTTTGCTCTCCTCTACCCCTGACTCATTCTGTGACCTTCAAATTGAAGACAGCGCTACCCCAGGAAAGGTGGTTGTATTGAGAACCTCAGTTGAGAACTGAGGTTTCTGTGTTTCTCTCATTTGATTGATGATGTGTGATGCAGGGAAAGCAGCCTTCAGGGAGACTCTCAGGTGTGGGGGTGGAGGTAGTAAGTTCAAGAGTACCACAAAGTTCTGCCGGCTAAACCAAGAGCTGGCCGGGGGTTTTGGTTACGTTGTGTTTGAAAGCCCTCACAAGCCCCCAGACGACATATGGCAAAATCAAACGCAAGGAACACTGTAGAAGTCATACCCACAAACTCTGGGAAATTACAGCCGACAGTTATTAGTCATTCTTACGGGCAATGGAGAGTGTTGTTTAAAAAAAAATTCAAATCTGATGCTATGAGTAAAGAGGTGTTCTTTCCTGGACTGGATAATAATATTGCCAGGATTGATTCAAGAAATTAATAGGAGACCTCGCTCTGTGCAAGCTTCGTTTCTTGTCAAGCTCAGCCTGTGCACAGGTGTCTTTAAGTTCATGGGGGAGTCATTAATATATAGAATCCCAAGCCACTCATTTATTTAGGCAAAAATGTGGTTCCTGAGGGAAGAGGGAAGAGGGTAAACGTGTCGTGAGTGGAGGCAACCATAGAGGGGGACTGTTAAATTTACTACTGATAAAAGGTGATTGGGTCCATTCTGATACTGTTAAGTGGAGAGTCTGGATTTTTAAATTGTTGACTTAGATTGTGTTCGTTGTCTCCTGCACTTTTCTGCTCACGTTAAACTTTGCACCCCACATAGGACTCCTGTTTGCCATCTAGTTCTCCGGGAGGAGGAATCTGGGTGGTTGGGGTGGGGGCGGACATTGGACCAGCTCTCCTACAAATCACAGCACATGCGCTTCAGAAGGGACCCAAGAGATGTTCATGAGTTGAAATATTGTGCCCATGTCCCAGAGGAGGCACCCATGGCAGAGTCATCCCTTAAGGTTTGCATTAGCATGTAGCAATAGGGGGACTAATTAAGACTCCTACTTGCAGATTAGCACTTCTTCCACCTTTAAGATGCTGGCTCTCTCCTTTTTTTTTTTTTCTTTTGACAGTCCCTGGGAGAGGAACAACAAAGGGTAGGGGGAGGCTTTATAGACTCTAAATGCCTCTCGCAGAGGTGTTATATCTTGCATTACTATAAGGTACTATGGTAGTGTAGCCATGCCTGTATATTCTGAGCCTTCTTGCTACTCCTTCTTAAACATACAACACATTTATTTTACCTGTGAACACCCACTCCAGCCCCCAAATCAGTTTTGCCTCAACCCAGCACCTCAACCAATCCTTGAAGCAGGAGTCTGCAAGGTGAATTTCCTAACAAGCTGACTTTTCAAAGGTTTTTCAGCTCTCAAAAACATGAAAGCTGTGTTTAAAAATTTAAGGGTCTGATATGTACCAGTTCTGTGGAACAGCAGCAGGATGTCGCTTTTTTGCAGTGCCATGATTCCCCAAACCCCAACTCTTTAAATTAAGATGTTTATGACAGCTGCTTGGGCTTAATGGAATGCACATAGGATTGGCCATTAATTATTGCTCTTGGGTTTTTGCACGTATTCCCTGAATTTCACCACAAAAAGTCAGTATTGTTGTATAAACCATTTTTAGTGCTTTTTAAAGTAACCCTCTTTATTTTGGGGCTGAATCTTTTTTTTAAACTTTTAGTGTAAAATTTCCAAGCATACTGAAGAGTTAGGAAAAACACATACACACACACACAACCACCCACAATCCTCCAGTGGACCTGTCATTCAGCTTCAACAACCATCAACATTTTACCATGGTTGTTTTTCCTATTCTCTCCTTCCCACACACTCATACACTTTTTGAGTACACTTTCATCCATTTTGCTGGAATATTTTAATGAAGACCTGACATCACATCATTTCACCATTAAATATTTCAAGCTACACATTTTAGAAATATTTTTATATAAGCATAATTCCATTATCAAAATGAAAGAAAATGAAGAATTCCTTAATACTGTATAATATTGAGTCCATTTTCAAATTATAGTTGGTTTGACCAAATAAAGATCCAGACAAAGAAAAGCATTAAGTTGTAACTGAAGAGATTGCATGAGGTCTTTTAGCAGCTTTCACTGGGTTCACTATCACCTGGAAATTACAGACACACACACTCACTCTGGTTTTGGTTTTTTTGTTGTTGTTGTTGTTTTTAGCTTAAGAAAGGTCAGTCCTTGAACTCTGATCTCTGCACTTCACTTTCAGAATGGATCTGGAGCCCGTCCTAAACAGAAAGTGTACCTTGGTAATGATATAGTGCCTGGTGTCAATTGTGGGAATACCTCAGCTTTGTGATAGAACTGATTATATTCTTGCAGTAAATATTTGTACAATTCCTCTTGATTTTCATCAGTGCAAAACACTCAATGTTGGTGTGCCTTTGAGAGAGCCCCTTTCCACATATTAATGACTTCCTCGCCTGCTTTCTGCCAAGTTCTGTACTTTGGACTAGAAGGAGGTCAAGACGTGGATGCTTAAATGAATGTCCTGCTACCCCAGCTTTGTGTATTAAGTTCTCAGTATTCCTCTCTGACTCTAGTTATCTATTTAAGGTCTATTTGCAACATTATGACAATTTTGACAGGAAAGTCAAACTTCGCAAATAAGCATTATTTGAATGTGATTAAACCAAAGATGTTCATTCATACCTAGCCAGAAACCCTTCTTCTACAGTGTTTTTTTCCTATTCAGTTTGTAAATCTATCTTTTTTTCATTTACGGACCTGTTTATGAAAGTGAGATCACCTTCTTCTAGGTGAATGTCTTTACTTCCCTGCTGTCACATTCACCTTGAATTCTACAATAGGAGAAAAATGGTTAGGAGGCTGTCAGGTAAGGTGGCTTCATTTGAATGTAGCATCAGCGATGAAGTGAGAAACTTGAACATTCTGGAAAGATTCTCCCATCAGTGACTGATGGATGCGCAGAAGGATAAATCTCTGCCTACTGATACTCTGACCACCATTTATTTTTGTGTGCATGTCAAACTATTTTCATTGTGGCAACTTCACCTTGTTGACATATCTTCATTGCTATGAAGGCCCCATCTATAGAACACCAAATACTAGAATGGAAATGCAACATTCTGATCAATTACTCACAGTTTTTCTGCATAAAATCCAACAAATCTGTAGGCTGGTTATATTTGGAGGCTTCATCTGGGTATCTGATTCAGTGTCTGGCACATAATGGCAGCTTCATATTTTTATATGTTACCTAAGTAATTGATGAGGCCAAAAGATGCCAATTTAGGAGTGATGACAGAAGATAACAAAGCAAGACAGGAGTTTTATAAGTTGCTGCCAAGAGTGGAAGATTATACCTGTACTCCCACCCATCTTGCCTTCTAGCTTCCAACATCATGGGCGGACTAAATCCGCCCATGTATTAACATGCTTTAGGTATGATAGACCCCACCCCGTTTAAGTCTGTGCTCATCAGGCCATCCATGATGCCCTGATTCCGGGCATAATACTTTAAAGAAAAGAGGAAAAGGCCCTGATACTTGCTGAACTTCTCCAGTATGCAAGACACTGCACTGGGTTCTGTACCTTCTCTCATTTATCCACAGTAACAAGCATATAGGGTATGTGTTAGCCTCCTATTACAGATGTGGCTCAGGGATGAGAATTGCCTAGCTACCAAGTGGTGTTGCTGAAATGGAAACATGAGATTGCATGCTCTTCTCCTTCTGCCAGTACAATAGACTGCCTCCTTTAGGTAAGCAACCACCAAGTGTATTCAGAAAGGAAGGAAGAGGGACTCAAGGGGGGTATCTAAATGAAGGAAGATCCACAAGGAACATAGTAACTCCTAGAAGCCTGCTTATACTGTAACTGTCTACGGCCCATTTCTTGACCTGGTGAGAACAACTTTAAGAGGACTTGGTCTAGAATTTTGCTACTCAAAGTTTTGTCTGTGGACTGGGAGTTTTGGTATCACCTGGGAACTCATAAGAATTATAGAATCTTATAAGACCTACTGAATCAGAATCAGCATTTTTAACGAGATCTCCAGGCGATTCGTATGCACATTAAACTTTGAGAAGCACTGGCCTAGAGGCTTGTGGGAAATGATAATTAAAGATGCTGACTGAGTAGTTCTAGTGTAGAGCAAGATCATTTCTGGGTATAGGCAATTCTCCTGCATTAGGCTCAAAGGAAGAATCATAATTTTTTTACTTAAAAAAAAAGATAACAGAATTTCTTCCAATGTGAATCTCAAGATTGGGTTTCAACCAGGAAAATTGGATCTCTCTCTCCTCCGCCATTTTAGACTGCTTCTTGACTACTAAACCAAGAATGTGTACACACACACACACACAAACAGAAAAAAAGCTAGCCTGTGAATTTATTAGAAACCATTGTTGAGCACTGTTTGGAAGTTTAATGGAAACTCAATTGTGTTTTCATTATATTCTCTTTCTAAAAATATTATTTTGGTTTTGTTGTTTTTCAACATGCAGAAAAATTCACTCAATTTATGCAAATGCAAACCTTAAGGAATGAATAAAGTTGTGGTTTTCACAGCTTTGTTCACCCAGGCTTCTTCTGGTCTCCTTAGACAAGCCCCAAGGAAGCTCTTTCAGTCAGCCAGGAGACACCATGTAAAGATCTTTGGAAAAACAGCTTGAGAATTTATCACCTACCAGTTGCCAGGAAGCTTTACAAGAAAGTTAGCAAAAGAGGAAGATATTTTATAGCTGATTGCTCCATCAGTTTGACAGGAGGGTCTCAGTGTTTTCAAAATTACCCCACAACTGAGATTCTATTTTGCCCCTTATTTGCACCTTCCCTTTTCACTGTGTCCTTGTGCATTGGATTCCTGCTCCTTGGAGGGCTTCCTATGGAAATGGAGGCACCATATCTACTGGGAGGTGTGGCCAAGAGCCTGTATCACAGAGCCTGCTAGAGAAGGAATGGAGTGTTTGATTTACTTGTTAAAGCTGCCCTCTCTCACAAGAAAGAGCTAGAACTGGAAAGTCTTGCAAGGCCTCAATAGCACAAGCCAGCCAGATACTGGAGAAAGCCTGACAGGAAGTCACAAGAGTTCTGATCCCACCCTTGCCCCTAACTGGTTAAGAGAGTTTGATCTTATCTCCTCAACTCTTGAGGGTTGGATGGCACTTTTACAAAATGAGGGTCACAGGTGGCCACTTCTGGCTTTCGAATTAAGGATTCCACTATTTAGTCTACCAGATAATAAGCCCATATTTTGAGGACAGTGCTGGGCTCATTAGATGTTCTCCTTTTCTATCTGGTCACCCCTCACATCAGCACATCATCACACTGGGACAGCAGAAGCCCATTTTAACATCCCAGGTTTTCCATAAACACAAATTTTCTATCTGGGAAGAAAATCCTTCTTTCAAGAAGAAAGAAAATTTAAAAGGTGCTGATTAAAAAAAAAAAAAACTTTAAAAGTTGCTCTTGGGTTTCTGCAGGGCCCAGTTTTGCCAAGCAAAAGCACCTCACCCATTTGAGATGGTTGCAGAGCTTTACTTGACTGCAATATGAAATTTTAGCTTGAGATGCTTGGAGTCAGTGGTTTGCCAGCCGGCAGCTAATATTCCACTTTGTAAATCCTGTTGTAAGGTATGTGTCTTAGAAATTGGGTGCTTTCCAGGACACCTGGGTAGCTCAGTCAGTTAAGCGTCTGCCTTCAGCTCAGGTCATGTTCTCGGAGATCGGAGTCCTGGGATCAAGCCCTGAGTCAGGCTCCCTGCTCAGCTGGGAGTCTGCTTCTCCCTCTGCCCCTTCCCAAGCTTGTGCACTCGCTTGCTCTCTCTCTCTCTCTCAAATAAATAAAATCTTTAAAAAAAAGAAAATGGGTAACTTCCATAGAAAACTAAAATGATAATTGTAGCTGACATATGTTGAGCCCTTCCTATGTGGCAGGTAGTAGAACTAGGGACTGATATTAACCTCACTTTACTGATGTGGAAGTTGTGGCACAGAGATGTTAGGTTATTTACCGCAGGCGACACAGCTAGTTAGGGGATGGGAATTTGAACACAGACCACATGGGAACATTCATCACTCCCCTCCTATGGGAATATTCTTGAGGGCTTAATTCAAATTAATTAATTAATTAATTAATTGGTTGGGCAGGGAAAGGCAGAGAAAGTGGAATGTTCATGGGGTATATTTTAAATCATTCTTTTGATTTGAAATTTTCTCCTCATTGCTGCTGTTCAGTTTCAGTTTCACAAAACCCTACAAATATCTGTGCAGTGTTGTCTGAGAACTAAGAATGCTGACGGTGGGAACCAAGAATTCTAAGGCAGAATTAAGCATTCCCTTTGTCCTTATGCCAAACTGATAGAAGGCGCCACTGGTTTTCTTAGTGGGTGAAGAGGGGTAGGAAGAAGCAGGGAGCCATTTCCTCAAACCAGATTACCTCCTTCTTCAGCCTCGTTTGTGGTCTGAGTAATGGCTTGCATGCTCCCAGGGAGGCTGGACACCCAAATAAGAGGTACACTTCCTAGGCTAACTCTGGCATGGATTCCTGGCATTAGCACATTTGTTTTCTTATGGAAGATGATTGTATTAATGACTATAATCTTCCTACATAATTTAGCACAATTTAGTGTGATCTTTTATTGCCAGTAGAAGCCCTGGCCACAGTCTGAAAAAAGTAAAAGAAATGAGAATCTGTTTGCCTTGCTGATTAACGTAACCTAAATTGTGTTTTTTATTTTGTTTTGTTTTGTTTTGAGGCTTAATCCATGTTCAAAGTATCCAGCCTGAGTGAAGAGGGTGTAAGTCCCGTAGCCATGAGCAGAGAGATTTCAGGCTTTCTAGTCTGAGAGATAGGATTTCCATCTTCAAGACTTTCCTCCCTCAGAGGAGAACAGTCTGCCCTCAGTGAAGCAAATGGAAGACAATGCAAATTCTAATCCTAAATAGTGTGTTGTTAATTCTAGTAGTGGGATATCCCAAATCAGGGAAAGAGGCTGGGTGCCAGTAGTCAGAAGGGGCATCACAGAAGCACTGTGGAATTGAGGCTAGCCTTCAAGCTTCTGGAATTGCCAAAGCTTAAATTGGCCCCATCCAGCACAAAATGCCCTGCAACAGATGGGGATCCTAAATACAAATGAGCATTGAGGTTAGGTGGATACCTTAAGCCAGCTTAAAGTATTTGTCTTTGTTTGAAAAGACCAAAATGAATCTAAACCATGGTGCAAACCTAATCATAAATGGTAACTGACCCATGACCTCACTTCCACTAGCAGTAGGAAATTGTATGGATTGTGTCAACTAGAGAACTTGTGCTAAAGGCAACCATATATTGAGATCCATCATAATTGTATAATACTAGAATAAAGGCTTTGGGTCACCATATTTTCTTTTTTCAAGAAAGGATATATATATATATATATATATATATATATATATATATATAAGTATATATGTATATATATATAAAGTATATATGTATATTTATGTATATTAAATATATGTATATATGGATATACATATATATCTCTCTTAAAGATTAAATATCTGGATATTTAAATATTAAAATATAATTCAATATATTTTAAAGTGCTAGACAACCATGTGTAATCCAAATAGAACATGTAGGGAACCACCCATATGTCACCTCTGAGGTAAGTCTTCATCTCTAAATCAACACAATGATATTTTCAGCACATTGTATTTAGGGTATGAGTTCTATTTGAAAATATCAGCCGCTCTTTCTAAGATAAGAAACCTCACTTCTAATATTCATAGAAGAAAAATATACTGTCATTGACATTTCAGATTTCATTTCTAAAAAAAAGTTCTATGTATTATTAGATTACATATCACAAAATAGTTTTATTGTACTGTAGCAGGAAAAAAGAAAATTGAAACCATTGCTATTATAATTTATAGCATCTTGAGATGGAGCGTGGGAAGGCTAAGGAATTTGGCATTTTATTATCATATAATTTATTTCAATAAAGGTGTTTTAAATTTTGGATTTTCCTAGTAAGTCATGAATATGAAGATGTGTTGCTAGAAGCTTTCAAAAAACCTAGAGGACTAATCTGAGGTTAAATCATCTGCCCTAACGTATCATCTCCCCACAGCCCTTGAACTAGAGGGTGTAAGGACCAAAGGAGACAGTAGAGTCCGAAAACACTGGGAAAGAACAAACAGTGAATGGGTGCAGAACAAATCTATCATTAGGGATGCTTCTTACAAGATAGGCCACCTTCAATCTAGCTTCTTCTACCATAGAACAGCACCCTAAAAATAAGCCCTTCTGGTTCATGATGTGTGTGTTCATGGAAGGCAAGGCACAATAATGGGGAAGGAAAGTCCCCTTCTGTCACCCCTTCTGTAAGCACGTGAATTCTAATTAACCACTGCCTCAAGCTGTCTATCTTCTTGAGTATAGTAGGCAACTTTTGCCATTTATTCATTATGCAGTCGTTTATTTAATAAACATCTATTGATTACTTGCTCTGTGCTGGCAGCTATTTGGGCAAAAAGAGGCTGGCAGTGAAGAAAGAGATATGGGTAGTGCCAGGCCCACTGATGTGTGCATTTAGAAGTTAGGGGTGAGAAATGTATGTCGGTGGTAAAGTAAAACATGAACATAGCCTGGAAGGCCCAGAGGCTGTTTGAGGAGCTGCACGTGGGAAGGGCAGGAGTGACCCATCCTTATGAGACCTTATAGAGGCAAAACCTACTCTGGGATAAATTGGCCTAAATGCGGCTGCTGAGGAAGAGTAAGGCTGGAAAAGTCCTGACACTGTAGGGTAAAAGGAGCTCCGGAATTCTGGGCTCAGCATACCACTTTTTAGCAGTGTGACTGGCTCAGCAAGGAGTTTGCTTTTGTGTTGCCTCGGTCTCCCACCTGCAAGTGATGGAGTTGAGGGAATCATCCTGGAAGCCCCGTTCTGCTGAAAGGGCTACAGGTCCTGCCTGTACAGGTGCTCTGTAGCATAGAGGGTCAAGGGTTTGCTTGGATTCTTTTTTTTTTTTTTTTCATTTATTTATTTTTTTAATAAATGTATTTTTTATTGGTGTTCAATTTGCCAACATATAGAATAACACCAAGTGCTCATCCCGTCAAGTGCCCACCTCAGTGCCCATCACCCAGTCACCTCCATCCCCCCGCCCACCTCCCCATCCACCACCCCGAGTTCGTTTCCCAGAGTTAGGAGTCTTTCATGTTCTGTCTCCCTTTCTGATATTTCCCACTTATTTTTTCTCCTTTCCCCTTTATTCCCTTTCACTATTTTTTATATTCCCCAAATGAATGAGACCATATAATGTTTGTCCTTCTCCGATTGACTTATTTCACTCAGCATAATACCCTCCAGTTCCATCCACGTCGAAGCAAATGGTGGGTATTTGTCATTTCTAATGGCTGAGTAATATTCCATTGTATACATAGACCACATCTTCTTTATCCATTCATCTTTCGATGGACACCGAGGCTCCTTCCAGTTTGGCTATTGTGGCCATTGCTGCTATAAACATCGGGGTGCAGCTGTCCCAGCGTTTCATTGCATCTATATCTTTGGGGTAAATCCCCAACAGTGCAATTGCTGGGTGGTAGGTAGGGCAGGTCTATTTTTAACTCTTTGAGGAACCTCCACACAGTTTTCCAGAGTGGCTGCACCAGTTCACATTCCCACCAACAGTGCAGGAGGGTTCCCCTTTCTCCACATCCTCTCCAACATTTGTGGTTTCCTGCTTTGTTAATTTTCCCCATTCTCACTGGTGTGAGGTGGTATCTCATTGTGGTTTTGATTTGTATTTCCCTGATGGCAAGTGATGCGGAGCATTTTCTCATGTGCATGTTGGCCATGTCTATGTCTTCCTCTGTGAGATTTCTCTTCATGTCTTTTGCCCATTTCATGATTGGATTGTTTGTTTCTTTGGTGTTGAGTTTAATAAGTTCTTTATAGATCTTGGAAACTAGCCCTTTATCTCATACATCATTTGCAAATATCTTCTCCCATTCTGTAGGTTGTCTTTGAGTTTTGTTGATGGTATCTTTTGCTTTGCAAAAGCTTCTTATCTTGATGAAGTCCCAATAGTTCATTTTGCTTTTGTTTCTCTTGCCTTCATAGATGAATCTTGCAAGAAGTTACTGTGGTCGAGTTCAAAAAGGGTGTTGCCTGTGTTCTCCTCTAGGATTTTGATAGAATCTTGTCTCACATTAAGATCTTTCATCCATTTTGAGTTTATCTTTGTGTATGGGGCAAGAGAGTGGTCTAGTTTCATTCTTCTGCATGTGGATGTCCAATTTTCCCAGCACCATTAATTGAAGAGACTGTCTCTTTTCCAGTGGATAGTCTTTCCCCCTTTGTCGAATATTAGTTGACCATAAAGTTGAGGGTCCACTTCTGGATTCTCTATTCTGTTCCATTGATCTATGTGTCTGTTTTTGTGCCAGTACCACACTGTCTTGATGACCACAGCTTTGTAGTACAACCTGAAATCTGGCATTGTGATGCCCCCAGCTATGGTTTTTCTTTTTTAAAATTCCCCTGGCTATTCGGGGTCTTTTCTGATTCCATACAAATTTTAAAATAATTTGTTCCAACTCTCTGAAGAAAGTCCATGGTATTTTGATAGGGATTGCATTAAACGTGTAAATTGCCCTGGGTAACATTGACATTTTCACTATATTAATTCTTCCAATCCATGAGCATGGAATATTTTTCCATCTCTTTGTGTCTTCCTCAATTTCACAGCTTGGCTTCCCTCTTTTCTGACCTGAGACCAGTGCAATGAGAAGAGTCTTGCTTGCCAGGGGCACCGTGGAGTCATCCAGAAGGGCCATTGTGGTCTTCCCACTGCTCAGGAGGAAATTGGGCTTCAGCAATGAGAACATGAGTGAAAGTCTAAGTGAAGGCCCACCAGCCATTAACTGCCAACTCTTCATCTCATAGTTCTTGCCTTTATTAAACACCTCTTATACACATCCTAGATGGATTTTATCTATGATCTATTTGAACACTTGCCATGGAAGGCCTATGTGTTCTGTTTGTCTTTGGGTAATCCTCAGGAGGGATCTACCTCCCCAAGTTCAAGTGCAAGACAAGATAGGGCTTTGTCCAAAATGACAGAGCCTGGATCAGAATCCAGTCTCCACCCTACTAAGCTTCCAATGCCAAAGTATTCCTGAGACAGGAAAGTCAAAGTAAAAACTCTGATCAAACAAACACTTGATATCTAAGTTACTTCTTTCCTCCATACCATAACCCTCACTATCCGCTGGAAATGGTCATGGCCTAATCTGCAGCATGCAAAGACACGGTGGTCCAGAGAAGACTGATAGGTTTTGGAATCAATGGTCCTGAACTTGAATCCCCAGTCTGTTACTTAATAGCTGTGGGATTTCAGGACATTACCTTGCCTCTCTGTCCTTCAGGAGGTTACTTGCCTCTTTGAACTTCTTTATCAGTGAAACAATTTCTCAGTGTTGGAGAATTAAATGAGATCTGTGTGTAAAATACTTCATGCACAATAGAAAGTCAGTGAATGGTCGTAGCTATTAATTATTGCTACTTAAGAAGCTTACATATAATTAGTTAAAGAGGAGTTTACATGAAGTTCATCAAGCTAGGAGAGGAAATATTAGGGTATGTTATCTCATAAAATCCCACAACTGATCTTCCTGAAGCAAGTTTTGGGGTGGAGAGTCCTCAAGGGAGTAGCTGAAAGCTCAGTGGTTGCTTAAAGGCCTCTGATTCTCCCCATTCCCATGGACCTTCAGAAATGGCCCTGAGAGGATCATGCCTCCCTGCTCACATACCCTTTGCTAACTGCACTGGCCCTACATCAAGGCCTTTCCTCGCATGCCGTGTGTTGTTTGAGGTCTGTAGTGAGACCTACTATACAGCATGGGGTTTTACCTTATATCAGTTCTTGTTTTCAGCCTGACCCCTGGATGCCCTGCTAGGGGATAGATTTCTTGATTCACTTCCTTCTCAGAATTCTGCTGCATAAACAAGCCTAAGCTCTAAGATATAAATAATTCTAACTCTGATACCAAACAGACTGAGCCACAGTATTGCTGCTATGCCCTGGGAACAGGGAGGGAGAAAGTGTGGCGAATTGAAAGGAGAATATGCCCTGGGAGGGAGTGGAGGATGTTGGAATTACTATGGAGCGTCTGGGGAGCTAAATGAAAGAATTTTTGTACAGATAGTATGGAAAATTCCTTCATGGCCCTTTACATAATAGAAGCTATTTCTAAGTATTTCTCCCACCCACCTTGGGACACACACAGGCATAAAATGACAAAGAAGCTCAACTTTTAAGCCCCAGTTGAATAGCACTTGGATGGGAAGTTAGTGATATTCTGGTTTTGGAGAGAAGGCAGGTGACTAGGAAAGTCCTGGTTGGGCCACACACATGCACAATACAAACAGATCTTCTGTGGCCAGAGTGCTGTGGGGAAGTACAAAGGACAATCTCCCTACCCTCAAGAAGCCTCAAGTTTAAGCCTCAGTCTGAGGAGTTGAGGGTTTCTCAGTTTCAGAAACCTCAGAAACTGAGGTTTCTCAGTTCAGAAGAAGCAGGCTGAGCAAACATCCATAAAAAATGTATGCAAATGTTTGACAAACATGAAATCACATAGGAATGCAACTAGTTTCATGTGCATCCAAAGGGCTGTGGAGACAATGGGGATGAAGACCAAGTCTGGGGGAAAGTAGTGTGAGCTCCTAGCACGAACAAGGGGAAAGACTCAGCTTGGGCGGACAGAGTGGAATTGTAGGCTTTGAACACACCAGCTACCAGCTGGGGCCCTATGGGAATTTAATGAGAGAAAAGTGATGGTCAAGGAAGGACCAAAGAAGAAACTTCCAGGAGGATTTATGTGGGAGTAAGGAAAGGAGGAAGTCTTAGGGACTAAGTGACTCTCGAATCACTTCAAGAAAGTGAGGATCATGATGCTTCAAGGGAATTACTCCTGTTCATTTGAGGAGCCCCCAGAATCAGACAGTTAGTTGAGGGATTGGGGGAGAGGTCTCCCTTTTGCAACAGCCAGCAGCCAACTCGCCTGCCATTCGGAGGAACTTCAGTAGATGCCCACCTTCCCAGTAGCAGACCAAGAGCCACAGCCTCCAGTGACCAAGTGAGGGCCACTCTGACATATTACGTTTCAAGGTTGAGCAAAGTGGTATCTTCCCTCAGAACACACCGTATACCTCCATTTGCTAAACAGATGACATTATTAGTGTCTTTTTAAAAAATTAAAATAAAAAAAAAGTAACACCTTCTCCTGAGCTAGGTAAAGAAGAATCAGAAACTATTTATTATCACAACGTGTCAAGAAATGTAGTTCACATCAGAGGCACATCAGTTTATTAATTTGACTGAATTTTCTCTTGGGGGGTTTTTCCTTTTTGGGAAGTGATTTGAGCTGAGCCCTAATTCCCCAGAGATCCTGGCATGAAAAGAGCTTGAAGCTTCGGAAGTGCTACTTCGGCTGTTATTTTAAGGCAGAAGCATCCTCTCCAGTCCATCAGTTATTGATCAAGACTCTGGTATAGGCTTCTGTCTTGAGAGAGGGTGTGCAACAATGGGAAGCTGATGTCTGCCCAGGGAATGCTTAAAAATGAAATGGAGCAGGACCAGAGGCAGCAGGGCAAACCCTTCCCTCCCTCCAGACTCCCGGGCTCACACCTCTCCCGATACGAGAGGTGTAGACTTGTGGCATTCTCCTATCAATGTAATAGATAGAGACCACCAAAAAGATCATTCAAGCCCTCTGACCCCTTCTTACCACACTGCCAGTCCCCGAAATACCATCCACAAACCCACTTTGCAAAAGACGGTGGCATGAGAAACACAATCACGGCTGCTTGGCTGACGGGCTATTTTAAGGGTACTGTGTCAAGTGGCAAATGGCAAATTCGAGTAATCCACACCATCAGTATTACTGAAGTTTGCCCTCTGAAGAGACCACCAGGCTAACAGGAAATACAGGTTCTTTCATTGGCACTTGCACTAAAGCTCATGCCCCATGAGCACACCTGGGGGGCACTGGCAAAGCAAGCAAATGATCTTGTCCTATTATTCGTTTGTCAACCGGTATCAAACTTGATTGATTCTTCTGTTCAATGAGTTGCTTGGGTGCTTTGAGGTCATGCAGGCCTGGCCTAAATTATAAGGCGTGCACCCTTTTACTACCATTTCCTCACCTGAGACGTGTTGATGGTGGCAATGAACCTTCATAATACCTGCCACTTCCCTCCCACCTGGGGACCCTAGGAGGATTAATTAGATAGCATCTATAATACACTTTGCACTCCTTAGAGAAAGATTCTACATAAAAGCAAAGTATTATTATTTCTAAGAGGGATGATACTTATTAGCTCCTTGTAGGATCATTAAGCAAATAGATTATGCTTCCCTTTAGAGAAATTATCTCTCAGTTTCCTAATTCTTACAACTTACAGTCTATAGAACTGAATACACACTCTAAAAGGCGGAGGGGTGGGGTGCAGTTTGGTTGATGAAAGAGAACAGGGTGGATTTCTAACCATAACTTGAGACATCGTTTTTTAAGGACTTCGTCACTAAAGAAAATGGACAGTACTATCCCCTTCCTTCTGATTTTATAAAATGGCCCCATCTCCTCAATAATAATTACATAATAAAGATGGCTCCGTATCTCTTAAGTTTGATCATTTTATGGCCTTATGAGCCTACAGTTGTTGAATCCTCTGATTAAATCACAACGTAGTTAAGTAGCTGTTCAGGAATCACAGAGTCATCATTGCACACATACTTGTGGTGATATTTTACGAATGGATAATGTAAGTTATGGGTGGAAAATTTTAAATCTGAACTCCGGCCCAACAGAAATTTCAGGGAAAACTCAAACCAGTGTTTATCGTATAGTTGCCACTGTTTCCAGATTGTGTCAAAATTCCTCATTCGGCATTTCATAGAAGCCCAGTCTTCAAATAAAAGTTGAAGTTGAAATAAAAGTTGAAAAGGCACACCAGTTCGGCGGTGTGCCCTGTGTTGGGATACCTTAACTACAGTAAGCCACAGAGTGCCTCAGTTGTTTCGCTGGGTTGGTAGAGAACTGCTCACCTTCTATTTTTCTTTTTCTTTTTCTTTTTCTTTTTCTTTTTCTTTTGTTTTCTTTTCTTTCTTTCTTTTTTTTTTTTTTTTTTTTTTTTTTGCTGGCCCCAAAATACCATGTTGAGAGTGATCATCTTGCTGGAGGCAAGCCAAACAAAACACAAAGCAAAAATTAAAACCGTGAGCCCTTTGAAGTGAGTTTAGAGTGAGTTTTAGAGGCGAAGACAGGGCAGACGTCTGCAGGGCCCCTGCAGGCACACGAAGAGCAGTGCCAGCCCCCAGCCGTCACATGTGGGAGCTCACAGGAATCAGATTTTCATCCATTAAACTCATTCACAGGAAAATGTAATGTAGGTCAGCGGGGAGAGCAGTGCGGTGTGGCGGGCAAGCTCATTCACCGTCCCAAGAACCAGGAGGCAGGGGTGTTCTACCTGGAAGGCTGGAAGCCGTGAGGGAGAAGAAGGACCAACAGGTAATCGTGGCAGGAACCGAATCCATGGGCCCGAGGCCCTGTGTCTGTGTCTGTGGCCCAGGGCTCTGCGGATTAGCGCTCAGCTGACCTAGATTATGCATCCCAGGTGACCGCTGCTTCCTCCCTGTCTCCTTTGCTCATCTTTGTCAAGCTCTTACCTTTTCCAGGTGATTTATTGTATGTTGTGGGAAGGGTTGTGCCTCTCTGAGGGATTTAAACAAAACCACATGTCAGCCTGTGTGGACAGTAGGGGCAGGGAAAGGAGGGAGAGGACAGCACCCTGGGCTGGAGAGGGCCTTTGGTGGTTGTTTTGTCACCCTTCCTGTCTCAGGCTCCCCCGCCCCACCCGCTGAGAGTGGCCTCCAGCGACTCCGGGGAGCCACCCAGTCGGTATGACAACAGGGTTCCTGGGCTGTGTTTGCTTCTAGGATGGGTGTGATGAAAGCACGGTGGCAACACCCTGCTTTCCTCGTAACCACACGCTGATAGTGGCCCCTCCCACGACTCGGGCTCCAGCCTGAAACCAGGAAAAAGCCCCAGAAAGGAGCCAACATGTAAGCACTTAAAAAGAAAAAAAGAAAAAAACCCTCTTGGTTTTGTAGTTTGTCCATTCAAGTTTGGAGTCCCACATCTTTGTCACAGCTGTGTCGCCTGAAGTTAGAGGTACAATTCCTTGAGGGAAATGAGGCCTTTTAAAGTCTATTTCATTAGAATTGACCTGTGGTTTTTGTTTTTGTTTTTTCCAAGAGCTTTTAATAAATTAGCAAAACCAAGTCTATTGTAACGTCCCCTCCATAAAAGTGAAACAATAGTCATTATAAAAAAAAATTGGAAAAGATACAAAGGCAGAAAGGAGGGGAATTGCTAGATGCAATCACAGTTAAAATTTAGATATATTTCCTTGTAGTCCTTTTTTCCTTTCTTTCCTGTTTTCTGTCCTGTTCTTTTCCTTTCTCTTCTTTCTTTATTTTTTTCTTTCTTTCTTTCTCTCTTTCTTTTCTTTTCCTTCTTTCTTGTGCTCAAATTTTTCTGACATCCCAATGCCGTGTTTCCAGGCTCACATTTGTGATATTTGGAAATATACTGCTTTAATCAAAACACAGGGCTGTGCAAGGATGAAATTAAGTGACCCCTTAGCACTCCTCCAGCACCTTCTCCATTCATACTGGACAGAGAGGATATGTGATGTGAGCTGGCATCTTCTCCATCCCTGAAGCAACTGGAAAAAAATGTTAGGATGGCATCAACCTAATTGCCCTTAAGCAGATTAAGCCTCCTAGTTCTCGTGGTAAGACCTGCTGGTGACTGTCCTTATCTGCCCCCCCTCCATAGCCTCTGCGAATTTGCATGCTTCAAGACAGAGAGGTGAATACTTGGGGCTCCTTGGTGTTCTCTGTGCATTTTATGTTCATCAAAGAGAATGGAACCAAATGGGAATGTGGCCAGCAATGCAACTGGCTTTCAGATGCATGTCTCTGTAACACATCTTAGTGCTATATTTGTCAATGGACTTAGGGCCTCAGAGAACTTTCCAAGGTGAAAACCTAACATTGCTTCCATGGACATTGAGGGTAAAGCCCTTAACCCTGCGACTTAATGAGAACAAAATTAAGTGCTTCTTTAAGCAGCTTAGATTTATCTTGTCAATATAAGTGATGGGAGGTTTCTTTGTGTGCTTTAGAAAAGAGATTGTGTGTGTGTGTGTGTGTGTGTGTGTGTGTGTGTTAATCTAAAGCATCGTCTCTTTGCTTCATTATGTCACCATCCACACTGTTCCTTTATGATAGACAGGGTTCATCTATTCCCCTGCTCTAAACTTAATTACTTTGCAATTAATTCTTTGTTGAAAATAGCAAGGCTCCTAAACTCAGAACATCTCATTGTGAGAAAGGCTGTTTATGGATAGAGGTCAAGAGGACGAATTGGAATATTCCGCAGCACTGCCACAGATATTTTGAATGAAAATGGTAAGACAGAAAAGGCCCATTCCAAACAAGGTTGCCACAGTATAGGTGAGGGCTTCCTCCCAAACTGAGTTAAGAATTTCAAACATAGCACCATAGAAAAATCTCATTCTAATAATCTGCATGAACTGACATTTTTTTATGACCTACTGTATGGCAGCCACTTGGACATGCATTGTTTGAGTTAATCCTTATAAAAAATCTTCCCAGCTATGTAATATCCATCCTATCTTATAAGTGATATCATTTCTTAAGATTATGCAAATAGTATAACACAGGTAACTCCCTGACATCTGTCCTGCATGTTCAATGCTGAGTGGTTTGCAAACTTAAAATCATTGAGTTCGTTATGCCAGTTCTACAGATGAGAAAACTGAAGCTTTGAGGGGGAGGTGGCTTGCCTGGTGTTCCATAGCGGCTAAGTGCTGATCCCAGCCTCAGACTCAGTCATCTGCGTGTGCTCTCGGCCATGATCCTAGACTACCTCCCTCACACAGCCCTCATCCTGATCCTCTGCCAGCTTGGAAAGACAGTCTTTCAGGGGGTGTCCTTCATGTCAGTTGGTAGAGTGAGTGTTCCTCAGAAGGGACTCAGAGGAAACTATGGAAGTGTGAACTTGGTGAAAGATTGGTGTTGGCTTACGTTATTCTGGGGCCCATGAAAAGTCCAAAAATGAAGAAGTGGTCCCTGCTAACTTCTTAGCCCTCAGCCAATTCACCAGATTTTGGAGGTCGGTGGTAAGCACATTAGTGTTACAGACGGAGGAGGGTATCATCTTGCTGTTATATGGAAGTCAGTACATAAGGACAAGGTTAGGAAAAACCAGAGCCCGCTGAGTCAGGGTCATGGACGACAGTGGAGGGTCTGAGCACTGCCAGAGTTTTGCATGCAGTAAGTAACAGATAAACATTGCTGAGTGAGTGAATGAATTCTCACACTTGGAAGGGCAGAGGAGAAGCAGTACATTGGTGAGTTCTGAAATTTTTGCCACTTTGCCAAATGTACAGAAATTAAATCTCCTATTAGAAGTTTCTCTGTGAGACCCTGCAAGTCAATAGTATCTGCTCACCTCCTCTGTGGAAGTTCTGCTAACGTCTTCAGACCCCTCTGATCTTTGGTGGATCCTGTCTCAGCCCCTTTTCAGAAACTTAACATATGAGTCATTATTTTATGTGATATGATGCTTACAGGAAGATAAGGCACTCACTTAGAGCTACATGCTTCTTGAAGGCATTCACTCATTTTTTCCTTTTACTATGTTTTTATCGAGGTATAGTTGACAGAAGGCATTCACCTTTGATTCATTATTTTCTAGGGAGCTACAATGTGCTAGGCATAATGACAGGAGCTTAGGATTCAGAAATAAAAGATACTGTCCTTATACATAATTGGGAAGAGTATCTGTGTGAGGGAGGATGGTGGCAATAGAATGTGCATGGGGCATGAGTATAGACAGATAGGCAGACAAAAATAATGTGGCACAATAGCTATGAAAATGGTAAGCACAGAGAGCAGAAGGCCGCTTTGGGGGCACGGGTGGGGGTTTAGAAAGGATGCCTCTTCCTGGAGGTGAATGCAGATCCGCACCTGGGCTCAGCCACAGGTGAAGGAAATATATCCCTGCCCATTCCCTTCGCTATTTCCCTTGAGCTGTGACCAAGCTCAGGCTGGATGGAGGGTACACTGGGGAGAGACCACCAGCATCGCCTGGATGTGATGATGAAGTGAAGACAGCACTGAGTCTGGAAAGTTTAGTGGGCATTAGCCCAGGAAAGAGAAAAGGAATAGCATTCCTGGTAGAGGAAAAAGACCAAAACGCTCAGAGGTCTTTAAGAACATGGGATCTGTGGGGAGCTGTAAGGCTGAGAAACCAGGTGCCTCTCTTCATTAAGTAACCTCCTTGATGCCTCAAATACAGCGCTGTATTGGAAAAACACTTCTGGCGAATGAAATACGAATGAATTGAAAAGATTCCTGACTTTTTTTTTTCTTGCTTTGTCTACTGGGCTGTTCTTTTCCCCATGCTAAGCAGAAGATGACGAGTTCATACTCAGTTCCCACTTTGGGAGTGACTTGAAAGTATCCCTTGACTTCCTGTTCTCTGTGAGTAGAATGAAAGGTTTCCCTTAAGCATCATTGCATTGATTCGGCTTCCTCCAGTTTCTACAAAGCTCAAGAACTCCAGGATTGGGGCTGTGGCCAGACAGAACCAAGGTCAACCACCCCTCTCTTCTTCTCTTTTTTTTTTTAAAGATTTTATTTATTTATTCATGAGAGACACACAGAGAGAGGCAGAGACACAGGCAGAGGGAGAAGCAGGCTCCCTGTGGGGAGCCCGATGTGGGACTCAATCCCAGGACCTCAGGATCACGCCCTGAGCCAAAGGCAGATGCTTAACCGCTGAGCCACCCAGGCATCCCAACCCCTCTCTGCTTCTCTTACAGTGGGTTTTACCTTCCCTTAAGGAACCCATTGCTGCTGGAAATCATGTTCTGCCATTATATCTTTGCTGGCAAGTGCCATGGCAAAAGGATATAAAGAGGAAGGGTTGATATATTTTAGATGCTCTTGAATAGAGTGTTAAATTGTTATTCAGATCCCACATGATGGCCAGTAGGCACATTATTCTTCCCATGCTCTAGTGTTTTCATAAAATCTGTACCTCCCCTGCCCATCCACCTTCCCCTGCCCCCAAATCCCTGTTTCTCCTAATGAGCACAGTTCCCATATCTGGGCAGGCCAGCGCTCTCTGCAAGGTCCTTCCTGTCTCTATGACCTCCCAGCTTTCCTTCTGGACAAAAAGCAAATCAGCTAGTGGAATTGCACCAGGAGCATCATATCATGTCCTATCTGTGTACTTTGTGTGAAATCTGTGAATGGAGCCCTCTTAGCTTCTGAAACATAATTCTGATCTAAACAGACTTTGATCAATAGCACACAGAGCTTTATTTGTAGAATCAGCCTTATTTGGAAAACTATTGGTAAGTATTAAATTGTCACCAGTAATTTTCATTGTGAGTAAATACTAAATATACTAAAGATAAAAGTGAAATTTCAGTGATGCCAGTGATACCTATAGAAAGTGCTAAGCATTATGCTTCACTGCATAATCCCCATTTTACATAGAAATCAGGAAACATGCTCAGGTTTCAGTAAAAACAAATTTAAGAAACAGATGCTCCATATCTTAATGTTGCCCTCATTTTCTAAAGAAAGAGCGAGTCAACTCAAATTCTATACATAAAATTTGGGGACTAGAATTTGGCTCAGACCTTTTGATATTCCTGATTTTTATTCTTACATGACTGACACAGGGACATACCTTACTTGGGAGAAGAACAAAGACATGAGGCAGTTTGTATATTATATGGACTCAAATCACAAGAAGGAGAGTGGAATAATGTACTATTAACTAAGCTAAAGAAAGATAAAAATATATCTAGATCAATTCATTTGTATTTTTAAATTAAATAAAAAGAATAAAATAATTAAAATATTTTTAATGTTTTTTTATTTGTGTACAGTTGACACACAGTATTCCATTAGTTTCATGTGATTCAACCACTCTACATTATGCTATGCTCACCACAAGTGTAACCGTCTGTCACCAGGCAACACAATTACAATATCATTGACTATATTCCTTATGTTGTACCTTTTATTATCATAACTTCTTTATTCCATAACTGGAAGCCTGTATCTCCCACTCCCCTTCACCCATTTTTCCCATCCCTCCAGCCCCCTTCCCTCTGACAACTATCAATTTTTTTTCTGTATTTATAGGTCTGATTCTCCTTTTTGTTTATTTATTTGTTTTGTTTTTTAAATTCCACCAATAAATAAAATCCTATGGTATTTGTCTTTCTCAGTCTAACTTATTTCACTTAGCATAATATCCTATAAGTTCATCCATATTGTCATAAATGACAAGATCTCATCTCTTTTATGGCTGCCTAATATTCATCTGTGTGTGTCTGTGTGTACCATATCTTTATCCATTTGTGGACACTCTGGTTACCTTCTATATCTTGGCTATTATAAATAATGCTGCAATAAATCTAGGGGTTATATCTTCTTAAATAATTGTTTTTGTTCCTTTGGGTAAATACCCAGTAATAGAATTATTGGATGACATGGTATTTTTATTTTTAATTTTTTGAGGAACCTCCATACTTTTTTCCACAGTGACTATACCAATTTGCATTCCCACCAACAGTGAGCAAGGTTCCTTTTTCTTCACATCCTCACCAACACTTGTTATTTCTTGTCTTGATTGTAGCCATTCTGACAGGTATAAGATGATATCTCATTGTGGTTTTGATTTGCATTTCCCTAGTGACTAGTGATGTTGTGTATCTTTTCATGTGTCTGTTGGCCATTTGTATGTCTTCTTTGGAAAAATGTCTATAGGGTCCTCTGCCCTCGTAAAAATACTTTTCAAAAATGTAAGTGAATATGTTTTTGGAACAAAGTCTTTATAGACATACAAGCAAAGGCAGAAACTATAAATGAAAGACTACTAGGTTAGATCCCATTCCTTTAAATAAAACAAAATATTTTTTAATTTGCCCATGTAGACAAAACCTACATAAAATTTAGAAAGAAAACAGCAACCTATGATTAACTTTACAGAATTATGACAAATTGGTAAGTAAAAGGCTAATACCACATACAAAAATGAGCAGAGATATGAACAGGCAATTAACAAAAAAGGAAATACAAAAATGAGCAAACTTAGGTAAAACAATCTTATAAGTAAACAGACATGTAAATTCAAAGAAGAAACCTTTGAGTGAACTAAGTATCAAGATTTATTTTTCAGGATAATGTTCATGTTGGTGAGGATATATACTAGTTCAGGAATTATAAATTGATAAACACTTTCTATAGGTCACTGTTAATGATATATATTAAATTCTTTTTAAAAGTTAAACTTTCAAGAATGTACTTTAAAAAACACAAATGTCAACAGAGATATATGTAGCAAGGATATTTATAGTAGAATTATTTTTAATAACCAAAAAAAATGATTAAAAGGCTACAATTACTAGTATGTGGTAGAGTTCATGGAAATTTTAACTCTCATAAAATTCATCCCAATGTTCTACAGTAAATATATATTACTTTCATTTTTTTTAATGGTGATATATCTTTCTTAAAGATATTGATAGAGGGTGCCTGGTTGTCTCAGCCAGGTAAGCATCGGACTCTTGATTTCAGCCAGGTCATGATCTCAGGGTTATTAGATCAAGCCTGGCATCAGCTCTGCACTGGGCATAGAGCCTGCTTAAGATTCTCTCTCTCCTTCTCCCTCTGCCCACCCCCCCTCCTGGAAGGAAGGAAGGATAGAAGGAAGAACAAAGAGACAAACAAACTGGAATACTTTCACAATGGTCTATCAAACGGGTTTGGCGGTGGGAGTGACTGTTCCTGGGGGAAGGAATATTTTATCACTGACATTGCTTCAGGTTGTCAGCCCATGGTAATAATCAGAAGCAAACCAGGTTTTATCAGGCTTTTTATTGTTTTTAAATCATCGCCCGCACACTGGGTGGGCAACTGCTCCCCCATCATTTCCCCTCCTTGACACATGACTGTGACTACAGGCGCTTCTAGAAAGAAAGAGGAAGGGCAAACACCTTCACTTCAGCATCTAGTATGTAAAAATCACTCGTAATCGGTACTTACACCAGTTTCTACAATAAAATATATAATCACTTCACGGCTACAAACACCGAAGTATTTTTCCAGCTTACCTAGGTGATCCTACTTCAGGAGTGGAGTGGCATCATTTTCACTTTGTAGGCTTTTATATTCTGCGTGTGTGTGGAATCCCACAGGAGCCTCGTTTGTCCTCTCACACAGGAACTTCACAAGTGAGAGTCGCTGGCTGACTGAGCAGCATAACTCCCCATTTCTATCCCGGAGGAACCATGAATGAGATACCATATAATATGAATGGATATCCCCCTAGGCACCCTATAAATTTATTATAAAGCACTGGATTTTGCAATAACAAAAAATAACTTACGGAATTTGAGGAAAATCTAAAAATGAGAAATTTATGTCTCTTCAGGGTCACACTAGACCACAGATTCTACTAACAGGCCTGATTTCACTAACACAAGAGCAGGCCTTATTTTATCCCAAGCAGGGAGAAATACTCCGGTGTGTGGCTCTGAAGCTTCCCATGTTTGGGGACGGAAAATAGATATAAGTCAACCCACTTTTCTGGAAGGAAATAGCAAATGTAGACAGCTCTGTAGGTTGAGGCAATAAAAACATCTGGTTAGATACTTTGTTTGCTTTTAACATCCACTTTGTAAAAGATCTTTAGAAAGGTAAGATTTGGGGGCACCTGGGTGGCTCAGTGGTTAAGCGTCTGCCTTTGGCTCAAGGTGTGATCCCACGGTCCTGGGATCGAGTTCCACATCAGGCTCCCCTCAGGGAGCCTGTTTCTCCCTCTGCTTTTGCCTCTGCCTCTCTCTCTCTCTCTCTCTGTGTGTCTCTCATGAATACATAAAAATAAAATCATTAAAAAAGAAAGAAAGATAAGATTTGGGTCTGGAACTGTACTTGAAATATTAGGGTGAGGGAAGGCCTCATTTGGGCAGCTATGTGGGGCATATAGCATCTCACTTGGGCTTGTGGTTTTTGGAAAAAAGCAGTATGTTGGGGTTTAGGTAGCTCTTTAAGTGTTTATTGTTCCCACTAGCCTGGCATTCAGTTATCTTTTAAGAAAGTCGTGAGTAGGGATCCCTGGGTGGCGCAGCGGTTTGGCGCCTGCCTTTGGCCTGGGGCGCGATCCTGGAGACCCGGGATCGAGTCCCACGTCAGGCTCCCGGTGCATGGAGCCTGCTTCTCCCTCTGCCTATGTCTCTGCCTCTCTCTCTCTGTATGACTATCATAAATAAATAATAAAAAAAAAATTAAAAAAAAAAAAAAGAAAGTCGTGAGTAGAGCTAAAATTTATAATGCGGAAATTACTCAGAATCCTACGAAAAACTATCCATACCAATTGGAGTTGTTTTTAGTTCAAGAGAGCTGAAAAACCTCTCAGCATTTATCTTGCCAGCCAGTGAAGAGTGATGGCAAGACGGAAAGCCTCCTTCAAAAGTCAGGCCCTCAGTTTTGCTCTGGTTAAAAACCCTTTAGAATCTCAGGAAATGGGTTCTCTCTTTCAATTGCCCCCCCTAAATGCAGGCACTATTTATCTATTCTATCAGTTTAATGAGAGGACCATCTCACGCTCATTAAGTTGATTTGAAAAATGATCAGAAGCATTGAGACTGTGTCCTTGGAGAATATAAATGCCTCTAAGGCTATATCCATTTTAGGAAAATCAGGTCTTTTACCTTTGCTCTTGCTTCACCTCAGCATTTTCTTCCACAGCAGAAATAATACGTTTAGTCATTTCGGAACAACGGTTTAATACATTAATGATTTCAGGTGCTGTTCCTAGAATTTTGGCTCTGCAGATGTTAGTGGTGAGTGGGTCCAAGGCAGCCAGCAAGGGTCGCCTAAAGTGAGAATTTTATGAAGCCAGGGTACACCGCGGTGTAAACAGAAGCACCCCACATAATTAAAACAGATGAGGAATACCTGCTACATGGACTGTCAGAGACACACGTGGCTAGGCAGTGGGCTGGGCGTAGGGAAGGGGGGGAACAGAAGGGGCGTTCAAAAGATACAAAATCAGAGACGTGCAGGCCTCCTGTTCCGTGGCTTCTGGAATGAAGGAGTTGTTATATAATCCATGCCAGCAGCTTGAAGGGATTTGGCTAATAGTTCACTTAATTTTCCTGCAATGTCCTTTTTTTTTTTTCCTTTTTTTTTTTTTTTTTCCTGTAAGTCAGCCTGAGTGGAAAGAAAGTGGAGCTCTCGTCAATGAATCAAATGGCGGGAGGGGCTGGCTGGGAGAACTGATTCCCCCTGGATCCTGTACATATTACTCCGCTCCTTGGCTGTACTTCGAGTGCAGGTTAAATGAATTGTTCCCATTAGCAGGCTGATAGGACAGCTCCTCTAGATGAAGGAGACTCTGTACTTTGAATGTCACCGAGAGGGAAAGGTAGCCCTTCTAGAAAAGTTGACAGCACCACTTGTGGCAGTATTTTACTGTCATGGCTAAAAGTCTATAAAGTGATGACTTACAGGAAGGCTCAGTATAATATATAATAATAAGAAGAAGTGATGTCAGAATTCTCTGCAGCTCATTGGTTGATCTGAGGGATGGTGGTCGTGGAAGCAGTACCTGGTCCCAGACTTGCTGTTTGAGGCTGATCCACCCTGATGTGGATGGTCTTGAAGCAGTCACTCACATCCACTCTGAGTAGTCACTTCTGCCTTCATTTGCTGCAGCTAAAATCCTGAAAGTTTACTTGTTTCAGTTGTGTATCTTTTATAGCAATATTTAAAGCATTCCTCAGTAAGTGACACCAAATATGACTATTGGAGGGAAAATATTAAAAATCAGGAGGATGTTGAGTTGGCTGAAAGGTTCCTGAGGTCTGAGCTCAAAGCTGTCCGACCTTTACCATATTGGCAGCAGGGAGATGGCTTGTTTTATTTGTTCTGTTACCTTGGAAACTGAGGCACAGGTTTCATTTGTGCAGAGACAAAGTAACAGAATCTGTTATCTTCATCATATAGTTGGTGTAGGAATTATCTGGAATATTTAAATCATCCATAAGGATCTTTCAAAATGCAAAAAAAAATCTCAAGATATCTAAAGGAGGGGGGAAAAGATGTCTGTAGGGGAAAATATATAAGCAGGAAGAGAGGAAGAGGTCCCTGTCACATGCATTTCTTTGTAAACATAGGCACCTGAAAAAAGTCAGCAGGACCTCAAGTGACCAAGGATGGAAAGAGAATGTGCCAAGAGTTAGGCTGAATTAACATAAGCCTGCATTTTTTTTTCAGTGCCTCCCAAAATCCTTTTTGCTCTTGAAACTCTTGGATGCGATGAACACTGTTTGAGCTTCATGAAGGAATAGAGATGACTGCTAGGAACGTGGATGGGGCTCATGCAGAATGGATGGTCAGGTGAATTTAGATCAGGGGTTGAGGCTTTGACAGATACTCCTACTCACCATGAGTACAGGGACCACTGCTATGTTTTGGTAATCCGCATCACCTAGCACAGTGCTTGACAACACGGGGTAAGGACAGAACAAACAAGCATACAGCCAACCAGGGGCAGGATAGATGGCACGTCTGTGTTTTCCTATTTGAACAAATTCTACTTTGAGCTGAAAGATTATTCATACATTGTTCATTAGTGAGCTGTCCAAATAGTTTCAAGCTGTCTTTCGACTCTGGGACTAAATTAAGTGACAGCTTCGAAATGAGAGGTAACTAAAGCTACCTCCACTGGACGTGGTTGATTTCTGAATTCATAAAGGCATTGAGAGTGCTGTTTTTAATGTTGTGTGAGAGAAAGCAAGAGGGTAGAAGCCATAGTTGTGTGTGACAGAGTTGATCCACATGTGTTTGGATGATATACTGTCATAGGAAGTCCAGTCTCTGACAGTAGCAGCGAGGAGTGAGAGGCTTGGCCAAGGCTCCCCTGGTCTCTTGTTTGCAAATACAGGAGGCAGAACAGAGGGGCACTGGCACTGCTGTACACCACCTAAACACACTGGTTTACCAACTGCAAACTGCACAAAATGAGAAAGGACAACCAGAATGTAGAGCTCAAAGCCTGTGAGTTAAAAAAAAAAAAAAAAAAAAAAAGTTATTGCTGGTGGAAGGGAACTCTTTGACCCAGGGATACAGATGTTTGTCTCTAATGCTTTTTGCTAGATGCCTTTGGCTCTTGGTGTGGGCACAGGAGGAGCACTTAAAGGATCTGCCAATGTAAGAAATAACTACGATGACCACTGAAAATGTCCCATGACTGAGCTTTGGCCCCAGCTCTGTCACACAGGAGCCTCTTGACCTTGAGCACACCCCTCCACCCTTCTGACACTCAGTTTCCTCCCTGAGAAATGGTTCAGCAGTATCTTCACTACTTACTTCACAGAGTGAGGAAATCAGAAGGTGTGTTGAAAATACGTAGGTGGGTTGAAAATACAACTACCAGACCATGAATATGTTGCTACAATGGCACACTGCAAGTTGACCTTGGATGATCTTCAAGGGACTTTGAAAATGTCAAACTCAAAAACAAAAACAAAAAAACAAACACCCTGATGGGGAAATGGTACATCTTGTTTGAATGAGAATCAGATTGCTAGTCTGAATGATGAATTGAAAAGTACCTGCAAAGGGACTCAATTATAAGTTTAAAACAACCATCTGCCTTCACATAACCACCCAAGAAAGTAGCCAGGATTTCTCGGGTCTTGTTTGGAATCATTAACCAAGGAACTTTTGATTTAGTTAAGTTTCTATATAGTAGAAGTGGCCCGCTTTTAAGCGTGGATGCTATTATATGTCACTGATGGGACTTTCGTCCAACCAACAAAACATGGGCTGCTGAGAACAAAGGGAACCATGCAGAAGATTGTTCAAGAGAGTAGACTCATCCAAGTAGAGTAAAAAGATGGCAGAGGGACGCCTGGGTGGCTCAGCGGTTGAGCGTCTGCCTTTGACCCAGGGCGTGATCCCGGAGTCCCAGGATCGAGTCCCACATCGGGCTCCCTGCATGGAGCCTGCTTCTCCCTCTGCCTGTGTCTCTGCCTCTCTCTCTGTGCCTCTCATGAATAAATAAATAAAATCTTAAAAAAAAAAAAGAAAAAAAGATGGCAGAGAGCCAGGGGAGGGGAAGAGGGGATTCACAGCCAGGTCTTCTGATTTATTTTCCCTGCATATTCCCTTCACATGGCCATGACAAATTCCAGTACTTTCTCATCAACCAGTGAGGTTATGTTCCTAAAATGTATCATAGTTGACAAAACCGCCATTGGTGAGATTAAGACCCCATCGAAAACAAGAATTTAGGGAGGAGGAATAAAAGGCATTAAATGTTTCTTTTTATAAATAAAATAAAAATTAAAATAACATAACAAAATAAAATAAAATAAAATAAAATAAAATAAAATAAAATAAAATAAAATAAAATAAAATAAATACTAAACAAGTACCTATTCTGAAGGTATCTGCTCTCCAAAGCATTCAAACCTGCTCTAGGGAGTAACACTTCCTTCAGCAGTTGAGAAGCTATGACTGGCGCCTATTCACAGGCTCAGCAGAACCTCTCACACCGCTTTCTGCAAGCAACACTGGGCCTCTTTTTAAAGTTTTCCAGCGGGTAAGGGCCTTTTATTATGAAAATTTCAGACATACACACAAAGAGATGCAACAGTGCAGTGAGCTCTTGTCTACCAAACACCCAGCTCAAACACTTATCAAGATTGTGTCCCAAATGCTTCATCCATCCCTTGTTGCTTTGCTGAAGCTTTTTTAAAGCAGATCTCAGACATTGTATCATTTCATCCCTACATGTTTCAGATTTCAGTCTGCTGCTAAATGCCTGATAAACTCACATTCTCCCCCGTGTTCTTTTCAAGGCCACTCAGAAGCGGTTTTGTGATGGTTATTTTGTTTTGTCTTCTGGACCTGCTATGTAGCTTAAACTGATTTTTCCCTCTCTACTCTAACTCCCACCGACATGATCTGGACCAGGTGGTCCAGGAAATAACGCTGCATTTCCCTACTGAAGAAGAATGACCCCAAATCATATATTCAATAATCATCATCATCCAAGGATTTCGTCTGCAGTATACAAATATAGAACAGAGCTATCTGAAGAAATAAATAAATAAATAAAAATCCTGACTTTTATTTTTAAATCACTTGGAATTGAAGGAGATGGCTAAACCCAAGTTAACCTCTAAGCTCTTATATCTAAGAACCCTCAGTACTAAAATCATTTCTAAAACTGCTTTCTCAGTTTCAGAAATGGGAAAGTTAAACTATTCTGAATTGCCATAGGAGAAGTCACGCAAGCTCTTCTTCTTGCTCTAACATATGGTTAAGTGGGAATTTTTTTGTCGGTTCTTTATTATCCCGGAGCCAATATGAGATTAGCTTTACAAGTTGGGTTATAACCTTTGCAGCTTCTGTGTCGGGGATCCGTTAACAAGATCATAAAGATCTTTCTAACAGATGAGGCCTACATGCCCTGTGTTCAGCTGTGGTAATGACCAAATTGATTTTATCAGAAGTGTTTAAGAGCACCATTTTAACTTTTCTATTGATTGCCTGACCTCTGCTTTGGGCTCTGGGGTTACTATGCATTCTCTCCCCCCTCTCTTTGTATATAGCTTTCCGATTTCTCTTCACCCACGCAGACTTGTCCTTCTGAGCGCCCAGACCATCTCATTTAGCCCCTGCCTCATCATTTCTGTTCTCCTGTGTTGTCTATACATTCCCAGAGGACTAGGTTTTGCAGTCACAATTAGTAAACTAGCCGTGTGACTTTGGGAACCATTTTTATTCATGCATTCGACAGATTTTTTTGAGCTCCTACTATGTGCCAGGCACGGTTTTCAGCATTCAAAAATACAGTGAGAATCCAGGAACATGAAATCCCTGCCTTTAAGAGTTGGCATTGTTAGAAAGGCATACAATAGCTATTTAATAGAATATCAGTTTGGGGGGGGGGGGAAGGGTGTAGACACTTATGAAGAGTAAAGCAAAGTAGAGAATGTGACGGGAACATAATTTTAGAGGAGCTGGTGAGGAGTGTTCCACCTTAGAGATCTGAGTGGCTGTGAGGAAGGCCTGGGGAGATGTACAGAAAAATTGAACTAGGCAAAGGGAATTCCAAACAGGAAGGACTCCTGGCCACAGCTAGCTTAGGGCTTTACAGAAAATTCAAGAAGTCCATGGAGGAAAGCAAGAGAGACGAGGCAGAGAAGAGGCCGTAAGCTGGAGAACCAGGGAGGCTTGTGGAAGACCTCCTGAGCCATGGAAGGAACTTGAGCAGGAGACTGATGCTAACTGATTAACAGTTCAAAAAGTCACTCTGGCCTGAATAACACTTGTAAATGATGCTGGTGAAACCTTGGGTCCAGCTGAGATGTCCTGTAGGATAACAGGGAGACTTGAACATACCAGGCCTCAGAGCCAACAGAGCTGAGTGCTGTTCTCTGCTGTGCCTCTAGTTGGCTGGCTGACTGGGACTCAGTCACCTAGTCCCTACTAGGCCCAGTTTTCTGTCCTTTTCCAGGGAGAGATACAATTTTTTGTCTCTAGATCTAAGATTTCGTGATTCAAAGCTACAAACTAGAGTTGTTTCTTAACCCTATGTGTTTGTTAGGGTAATAACAGAGACCCAAGAACACAGTAGCTTATATGAGGTAGAAGTTTGCTTCTTTCTCCTGTGGTGTTTGAAGCAGGCAGGCTTACAAGATCTAGGGTCCTGTCTCCAAAGGCCCAGTCCTCACTGTTTGAGCGGGGACACGGCCTTCTCATCTGTGAGAAGAGAGACACAGGATATTCCAGGCAAGCATTCCTCTTAAGTGACATGGAATTTCCACATACCCCTTCTAGTCACATTTCTTGATGAGAACCTAATATTATGGCTATACCCAGCCCCAAGGGACCCTGGAAAATGCAGTCTCTAACTGGACTGCTTTGTGCCCACCAAAAAGATGCTTGCCATGGAAAAATGGGAGAATGGATTTGGAGGGGAAACAAGAAAACTGCCACACCATATTTTTGAAAGATCCCAGGGTATTGTCAAGATTCCATAAGCTCATAAAATTTCCTGGAGCTTTGTAATCAATTTCCTAGGGCTGCTGTAACAAACTGCCACCAATGAGTAGCTTAAAACAACGGAAATGTATTCTCTCACAGTTCTGGATGCTGAAAAGTCCAAAACCACGGTGTCAACAGGGCCATGCTCCCTCTGAAGGCTCTAGAGAAGAATTTCTAGAAGCCTCTCTCCTAACTTCTAGTAGTTGCTGGCTGGCCTTCCTTGGCTTATTGCCGCGTGACTCCAATTTCTGCCTCCATCGTCACATGACCTTCTCTTTGTATCTTCTGTGTCTCTGCATCCAAATCTTCCTGTCCTTTCTCTTATAAAGACAGCAGTCACTGGATTTAAGGCCCACTGTAATCCAGTATGACCTCACCTTGATTGCATCCATAAAGACCAACTTTCCAAATAAGGCATATTCACAGGTACCAGGAGTTAGGACTTGAACATATCTTTTTGAGGGATGTAATCCAAGCCATTAACAACCCTCTTAAGACAAGAAAGAAGAAAGAAAGAAAGAAAGAAAGAAAGAAAGAAAGAAAGAAAGAAAGAAAGAAAGAAAGAAAAGAAAGAAAGAAGAAAGAAAGAAAAGAAAAGAAAAGAAAAGAAAAGAAAAGAAAAGAAGAAAGAGAAAGAAAAGAAAGAAAAAAAGAGAAAAAAACCTAGAAGAGGGGAGTTGTATTAGTTGAAATCAAATTATGACAAGGAACATCAATGTCAAAACAAGGCATATTTTGTTCTGAAGTTCAGTGTGCCATTTCAATTGCCCAACCCAAGGACATACGGGCCTTTTCCTTTCTCTTTTATAGAGAAGCATTCCAGTCATTGCTGTGAAATATATTGCTCAATTAATGGAATTCAATGACCATCTGCAACTTTTGACCTTACAGTCTATACCATTTGATGATCACAGCAACCCCAAGAAGAAAGTATTCTTTCTTTAATATTTATTTATTTTTATTTATTTATGATAGAGAGAGAGAGAGAGAGAGAGGCAGAGACACAGGAGGAGGGAGAAGCAGGCTCCATGCCTGAAGCCCGATGCGGGACTCGATCCCGGGACCCCAGGATCACACCCTGGGTGTAAGACAGGCGCTAAACCGCTGAGCCACCAGGGATCCCCGAGAAGAAAGTATTCTTACCTCTCTCCTATAGAAATTGAAACTCAGGCTAAGTTACTTGCCTAAAGAGAAATGACTCCAGTGATGGTCACTTAGTGATGGCGATGAAGTCAGGCTTACAGCCGGGGTCTTCCTGTCTCCAAAATCCTGCTTTTACATTCCGTGGCATTAAGTCCCAGAGACTTCTCAGGGGGTACTGACCAAGGGGGTCACTCTTGCCTTGAGGGATTTGTGATCAGTCTCTGAGGCTGCACCTACTCTGCAGAGGTCTCCTCAGACACAGGGTACAGAATCCCTGTAGTCATCGACATAAACTGAATTTCTATTTGGTAACTAAAGGATCGTTGTTTTCCTAGGAGTCAAGAGTCATCTAACATCAGAGTCCAGGTTTCTTACTGCATTCTGGAACATTATGTAAAACACACTGAACTAGACAAGGCTTATTTTTCAGACCTTTTTCAGCACATGGATTAGTGGTTTGATTACTATTTTGTCAAGTCCTGTCAGACTGTCCATCACCATGGGGCCCTCCTGAAAGATGCCAGCCATGCCGTCACACTTACACTTCAGACTCAGGGTTCCCTGGAAACCGTAATGCAATTGGTAGTTGCCATAGGAAACCAGGCCTCCTAATGGTCACAGAGAGATGACGTTTGGGATAATAAAGAAAAAACAAAATTAAATCAACATTTCCATTCATTGTTTCATTTCATCCTCACAGTAACCCTGGGAGGTTAGTATTTTTTAACTTTTCTTTCTCTTAGTCTTAAAATTTTATTCACACAGCTTTTTATTACAGAAAATTTAGAAAGTGGAGACAAAAAAGGAAATGAAAAATCATCCATAATTCCTCCACTCAGAGATAAACACTCATTTATTTGGTGCATATTTTTTAGTCTTTTTTCTATATAGTTTTATTTTTTTCTTCTTTTCGCAGAAATGAAGTCATGCTGTACTTTGTGGGTTTGGGATTTTGGTTTCTCTGAAGACAGCTAGAATGTCTTTCTATGCAATCGAGCTTTCATTTGTGTACTGATGGCAGAGTATTTCATTACATATACCATGGCTTATTTAACTCATCCTCTGTACTATTGACATTTGGGTGGTTCCTCCCTAACCTTTTGCTTTTGGTAGCAATGCTGCCATCAAAACTCTTGTACATCCATAATTACTCCTTAAAGCCTATATTTCTAGTGGTCACATTACCAGGTGGAAGAAGAAAACATTTTCCCCCTTATTGAAGAGATGAGGAAACTAAGAATCAGAAAGATTAAGTATCTTGGCCAAATTCTCATAGCTGGCAAGTGACTGAGCTAAGACTGGAATTGAAGCTTCCTGACTCTAAATCTCATGTGGGAAAACAGTTTATTCATCTTATCTAGTAATTATCATATTCAATAAATTCTGTGAATGCAAAGGAAATACCTTGGTGGCTACTTTCTTTCTGGAATTATCACCCAGAAGCAGCCAATCCAGACAAACTGCTTAAAATTCTGTCATCAGAGGAGAGTCTACAAAATACATATTTAATTGGAGTTATCTTTTTCTTTCAAGATGATTAATGTTGGCACTTTTAGAAGTCCTTTACAGACCTTTAAATAGTATCCTAAATGTTCAGCAATAATTGAAGACCCCTCTCCACTAAAAATAAATATCAATATTTGATATCCCATTGGATCCTGTGGCTTTTTTTTTAAGATTTATTTATTTATTTATTTTGGAGAGAGAGAGAATGCATGCTGGGGGAGGGGAAGACTCCCTGCTGAATGGGGAGCCCAACATGATGCCTTGGGACTCAGTCTCATGATCCTGAGATCACAACATAAACTAAAACCGAATGTCAGATGTTTAACCAACTGAGCCACCCAGATGCCCCATGATTCAAGACATGAGTGAACCTATGGAATTATCTCCTGTTTTGCCACAACCAGTATGCCCTTGGTCTATCCATGCCTGTGCCACCAGGAGTAGAATTTGGTTTTGGGGTGGCTGCAGACTAGATGAGATTTCTTCAGTAATCATTTGCCTTACCTTGATATGTGGACTAGGATCCATGCTCCATGAAGTATGATTTAGGATGTCTATATAAGGGTAAATATGTGAAAAGTGTATAGAAGTACTTGACTTGCTCTGGGGCCACAACTCTGTAATCTTCAGGTCATCCTCATCCAACCAGTTCTGGTAGCTTTGAGTTTGGGGATTGCAACTATAGTCATGTGTTTGACAGCATCCAGGCAATTCAAGTCAGTACCTGTCCATATTAGTGTCAAAGATAAACAATTTCAATAGATTTCAGAGGTACATAAAGCATTTCCTGGAAAAGCATGGTAAGAGCTGTTGACTTTTACCTGAATTGAATTATTCACTTAGAAAACTACATAATTCCAGGAGGCCAAGCTGGAAGTGTTTGATGGTTGTCAGTTCACATCTCTGCTCAGAGCTCCAAAAGCAAATTTAAGTCAACCGAATAATATTTAATGGGTAGCTTCATTTTCAATATAGAGACTCGATAAAAGGAAATCAATTTGAAAGAACAAGGATTCTCATTATTCTTACTGTCCTTAATGCTAATCATGGATTTGGCACCAGCAAGCCATAATAGGAGAAATTACCTTTCTCAGGTATGGACTTTTCATAATGCATAGATAGTGATCTGAAAGGGACGGAGGTTTCCCAAATAAGTTTCATCTCAAAATTTCTTTCTAGGATAGACTGATGGTGTCTTTATGTTGCCTTTGCTGAGGGACCGTGAATGAGGTTTTGTTCTGGGAACTGTTTTGTCAAAGATAAAGGCTAAGCTAGAGGGAAGGTATAGCTCTGGCCTTCCTGCTCAAAATTAGAAGATATTTCTGGACACAAATGTCAGGAAATGTGACCTAGAGATATGACCTAGAATTATGACCTAGGCAGCCACACACACACAATTTTTTTAATTCAAAAAAACAGGGGGGGGAAGTCCTCTTATCAATGTCCGTTCTGTTTTTTACATAAAAACGGAAATTTTTTCATGTTGCCCAAAGCACCTTGATTAGTAAAAGAGCTGAAATATTATTACTGAAGCTCAACCTAGGCTCAAATCAACACAAAAGAAAGCTCACATTAAAGTATTATTTATCTTCATAATTAGTATTTCTAAATGATTTTTAAAGGCTTTTTAAGCAATTACAAAATGTTTGATTGTCGTAACATTGCTAATGCTTTGATGCCTTCCGAGTGTTGTCCTTGGTCCCTGCAACCCTGGCACATAATTTATTTCTCTTTTGAGTGAACTCTAAGCATTAGTGTCCATTAAGAATTTTTGAAACAAAGTCCAGAGATTACGTGGAGCACTTTCAGTAATATGTACTGATTATCATTAATAGCTCTTTTGTCCTAGACAAGGACATTGTTTTGTAACATCACTCTGTTTGGTGAGGCCACACTTGGGCTGTGCTCCTGCTCTGCCTCCTGCATAGATTCTCTCCTTGACTGCTTATGGAATGGAGCAAGCGCATAGGACAGCTCAGGATTGGGGGAGGGAGGGCATAGGGCCAGCACAGAGTGATTTTTTTTTTCTTTATGAAACAATTGTTAGCCATTCAAAAACAAAAACAAAACGCCTAAATGCTGGGCTTTGTTTCTTATCTAGCGTTCATTCACTGCATATAAATTGCTGTTTTAACCACAAGCTCTCTCCAATGAGGAAGTCAAAAAGAAGTACAGGAGGGAGCAGAGAGACCCAGCAAACTGCAACCTTTGCACTATGCTTGTTGATAATATGGCAGGAAGGAGGTTACATGTTCCAGATTTTATTTTGAAAGTTCTGCCTGAGTGCTCAAACACTCATTTGCCAGATTATACGTCTTTTTAATGACCTCATTGCCCTGGTGGGTATGCCTGCGTCTACCCAAGGGATATCTCTTGTCCCATGCAAAGTGTCTGCGAGGAGAAATGTCTTGAGTAGAAAAGAGGTACTCTGCTACATGCCCCAGGTGAATTCTTTTACTGAAACCTTATTTTATACCCAACCCTGAGAATTTTGCCCCCATTTTATGGGTAAGAAAAATGGAGACTTAGCGCTTAGGCCATCCACCCAAGACCTCATGGCTTGAATAACCGGCATTTTATTTAATTCGTTCACCTTTTCTAGAAATTAAACTGAGAGTTAATGGGTTGATGGGTGTAGTGTAGATGCAAGGGGTAGCCAATTAAATATTTTGTTATTATCATTTAGCACATCTCTTCCTCCCTGCCACACAAAGTCACTGAAATATGGAAACATTGACATATTTATTTTTAAAAGACTTTATTTATTTATTTGAGAAGGATAGACAGCATGAGCAGTGGGGAGGGGCAGAGGGAGAGGAAGATGCATACTCCACACTGAGCAGGAGCCCAATGATGCAGGGCTCAATCCCAGGACCCTGAGATCATGACCTAAACCCAAGGCAGACACTTAACTGACTGAGCCACCCAGGTGCCCAAAGAAACAGCGACATATTTAAAAACAAAAGGAAGAAAAAAGAAAACTTCACTGCATCTTATTTTAGGTATTCTTTGTTGTGTTTATTTGTTTTTCTTTTCTTTATTCTAATGCTAAAGCTTACTCATGTGGAAAATACCTGGATCTCAACTGTTATCTCATTATGAAAGAGAATAAGAGAAGGCACACAGGCTGTATAATGGCAAAGTGGCAAAGGGACACCTCTGTAGTTAGGGATTTGTCTAGAATGCAGGGCCTGTGAAAATGCTAGTTTAGTAATTGGCATGTCTGACGTAGAGGAAAGATGCCATTTCTTAGCAAAAGAAAAAAAAAAAGGTTAACATAAACTTGGTACCCAGACAATTGCCTGGAAACCAAGAGACAATAAGAAGTCCATCAAGGAAGTTAATTGGTCCAAGATTTGGCACTGATTGGAAGTATCAGATTACATTCCTAAAGTGCTCTGCTCTGTGATAGCTATAACTCTGAAACTACTGATAACTGTGACAGTGATAAATTTGTGGTATTTTCATGACATTTCCTTTGTTTTACTTTGAAGCATGGTTGGCTAAATAGAGTCAGGCACTCTTGCTGTATTAGAAGTCCTACTTTGAGTAGAGTATTTGTGGAGATTTTTTCTCTTAATTTTAAGTGTATTAATTGACAATTTAAAACTGATATTATGTTGTTAAATTAGAAATTACTCTTAAAGTGTCACTTGGAAATGTTTCTCTTTTCTTTCATGCTCCCATTCTCTCTCTCTCTCTCTCTCTCTCTCTCTCTCTCTCTCTATATATATATATATATATATATATATATATATATATATATATGATCTGGGTGAAATACAAGGAGTCTTGCAACTTTATCAAAAGGTACCATTTTTCTCTAGCCCAGATAATTTTAAAATATCACCCAAAAGAAGTGTAGCTTTTACTTATATAACCTTTTGTGGGTACTGCCTTCTTTCTTCTTTGGTTTTTAAAGGCAAAAAGAAAAAAGTTTCAGGGGGTTACCTTTGATTGTGAGCTACATTAGATTTTGTACAGTGAGAAATAGATCTGGAAGCCTGTTGCTTAGAAAGAAGAGGTTTGGTCTGATAGCTAGAAAGCAGGGCAAGGAGCCATTGATCGAGGAGCTAGAAGGGAAATTAAGAAACCATGCAGTTCAACTATCTCATTCTACAGATGAGAAAACTAAGGCCCAGAGAAGTTAAGTGACTTGCCCTAGTCGACCGAGGAGTTCACCGTTGGCTCAGGCTACTGAGGGCTTGGGCACCACCCCATCGCTCTCCCACGGCTCCTGCCATTGCTGTCTCTGCAGAGAGCAGTATTCTGCTTGGTGGCCTGTTTGCAAATCTCAGTAGAAGGATCTTGATGTTCTTCCCAGTTACTTGGAAGGGAATCAAAACCTTCACAACAGCTGGACTCAGTTTGACACCCTTTGGTGGTAGTGATCAAAGTCCTTTGCCCGTGCTAAACAGCAGCCCACTTAGCACACTTGCCAATGAGCAAGTATCTTCCCTGGATTTCAGAGAGTGAAGATGCCAGTTGAGTTCAGGGTCTCGAACAGGACAGACTTACTTTTAGGAACTTGGTTCTGTCTCCTGCTCTCCTCCAGCAACTAGGAATTTCCAAGTCAGAGCACTTGGTCTGATAACTAGAGTCCTGGGCCCCAGGCAAATGTGATATCCAGAGACATCAGGAGTAGCTATGACATGGCTTTCAGTAGAACATTCTAATTCAACTTCACGAAAATAATACTAGCGCGTGTTGTCCATCCTTTTGACATCTATATCACACTTCCCGGTTTATTTTTTTATTTTTTTTTCACTTCCCAGTTTAGAAAGCTCTTTACACATCCTTATTTCATCTTACTTTTCACAATAGGCTTTTGAGTATTATTATGATTATATACAATTGTAAATTCAGGCCCAGAGAAGGTAAGTCACTTGCCCAAGGTCTCTCAGCCAAGAGATAGGAAGCGAATGTGCCACTAATGCAAACCCAGGTCAGCCTGGCTCCAAATCCAGCTATCTTGAGCTACTTTTAAAAAGTGTCTTCTTTTCTACTTCTGGGTAGAATTAGAGTTATTTGCCCCTACTATACACTCATGATAATCTATCTTTAGAAAAACCAGTTTTCCAACAATTCATTATGCAGAGCTGCTTCTCCTGGCACTGCTGGTAACATTAGGTTTGGATCTGCTTAGGGATGAAAATGGGCAATGTATGACTGCTGTGGTCTCATTAAGGAAGCATCCTGGCGAGAAAGACAGGAAGTTTGCAACCTCTCTCAGAAACAGAAAAGAGAAGACCCACTCCACCCCCAAAGAAGGGTGAAGAAATGGCTGCTCATTCACCCAATCCCTGGTGGGGCTCTCTGGTTGGGATAAGACTGGGGACAGGGCCCCATAGGTTTAAATTATTTGCAGAGCTGACTGCTGAGTGATATGGTCCTGGAACTAAATCTTTTTTGAACATTTACTCTTTTGAGAGGTACTATCTATACTAGGGGTTTTTTTTGGGGGGGGGGATAATTTTTATTTATTTATTCATGAGAGACACACAGAGAGAGCCAGAGACATGGGCAGAGGGAGAAGCAGGCTCCCTGCAGGAGCCTGATGCAGGACTCAATCCAAGGACCCTGGAATCACAACCTGAGCCAAAGGCAGACACTCAACCACTAGCTGCCCAGGTGCCCCTATACAAGGGTTTTTAAATATGCACTGTGGATGCACTTCCAGAAGGGTATTAATTTTCCACAGAAAGCTTTCATTGTGCTAATTAAACTTCCCTGAGCCTCTTTGTTGTATTGACCCATCTGTGAAATAAAGATGGTTTTGCTTTCTTTCTTTTTCTTTTTGAGAGAGAGAGAGAGAGAGAGAGGGAGAGAGAGAGAGAGAGAGGGAGAGAGAGAGAGAGATCAGGGAGCTGGGTAGGAAGGGACAGAGGGAGAGGGAGTGAGAGAATCCTAAGCAGGCTCCACGCCCAACATGGAGCCCAACGTGGGGCTCGATCTCATGACCCTGAGTTGATGACCTGAGCTGAAATCATGAGTCAGACACTTAGCCAACTGAGCCATCCAGGTGCCCCTGCTTTTGTTGTTGTTTTGTTTTGCTTTTTGTTTTTTGCTTTCTTTAACACTTCTATGGAGTCAGTTACTATGAAGTACTAGGGCTTCTATAGAGAAAGGAGTCTTATTTTGATCACAAGTCTTATTTTTCAGGATAGGAGAAGGAAGGGAGTTCCAAATAAACTTCCTGATCATTCCATTAAATTTTTCTTTTGTGTGTTCATATTGTTTTCATTTGTTTGCTTCTTTTGGGTAATAGAATTTTGTCTTCATAATGGCAATTAAGTAAAAACAATAATTAAATATTATGCATAGTCCCATCTCAATAATTAGAAGTAATGCTCTTTTTATAAAAATACTGTTTTGAGGAAAGGGGTGTGTTTTTTAAAGCTTTCTACATAAAAACGTGCTATTAATTTATTGTTATATTCTTCATCGTATATGATAGATATGATTTACATTTTATTTGTATGGGTTAGGGTTGCCAGATAAAATACTGGATGCTCAGTTAAATTTGAATTTTGGTTACACAACAGAGTAATATCCGGAATTCCAGTTTAACTGGCATCCTACATTTTTCTCTGCGATTGGCAACTTTTATGTGGGTATATCCTCCAGTTCTTTCTATCGATCACTAAGTGGCAGCTAAACACGATTGAGGGACTGAGTTGGTGCTGATGCTGGGGCCATGCTTACTCCTGGAGACGGATGTGGGTGGTTTTAGCTCTGTGCTACTGTGATCTCAAAGATCAGGTGGCTTACCTGGAAAGATTTTCAGAATCTATTATCAATGTAATCATCATGAAAATATTTGATGAGAACACCGCATCACGCTGTATAATAAATTTAAGTAGAAAAGTCAAAGCAGTAGTATTTTCATCAGGGCTTTGGATGTCAGGAGAAAATAGTTCCACACTCAGCGAATATAGATAGGTCTGTTTTGGGCTGTGTTAAATCCAATTGTGTGGAGGTTCTGAATAATCAGGAGTGACAGCATAAGCACTTTCTCTTCAAAGTGATTTTACAGAAAGCATTATTTCCTAAGGAAAGTACACATATAGCCCTCATAATGCTGAAAGAGCACTAATGTATCAATTTATTGGTGCTGTTGTCATGAGCTGGAGTTGCAAATTGTATTCAGATATTAAACTTTACTCACAGTTGCTGTTGGGGGGACGTTCCCTTCCTAAGATAAAGCTTATTTCAAAAAATTCTAGGCCAGTTTTGTAGTTCCCATGTGAGAGAGCTTTCAAGGCTCTTTGCAGAAGGTTCTAACTTCGCTTGGAGAAGCCAACTCAAACATGATGAAAAACAATAGTTTAGTTTTCCTCAATAAAAAGGGGGAAAAGGAGAATTTGAATTGGGCCTATGTAATTTCAGCTTCCCTAAATAAGCCCTTTGGAAAGTTGTGGGGGGAGCAAGCGTGTGATTTTGGTCTTGGCACACAACTTTGGAACTAACTTTTCTTTTTTTTTTTTTAATGTCTACCATGGATTTTCATCATGGATTTCTTCCCTGTATGATTTGTTCCATAGCTAAGTAATGGGTCTGATGTGGGCGCCAAATTTTTCAACAACTTTGACTTTCCAGAGGAGGGTTAAATAGCTCTCTTAATAACTTGAAAGAGAAAAATTTCAAGGTTTACCACAGTTCTTAGTCACAGGCTAAATGTTTTCGAGACTTGTGTTACTTTGAGCCTACTGAGTCTCAAGACTCTCCCCCAAGGAGAACAGAGCATAAAGAGTTCAAAAAGGAGTCCTTCCGAAACCAAGATCACACTGTTGGCCCTGAAGCATGCGTTCGTGTTATCTTCATGTGGCCGTGTGTGCCGAATCTTGCTTAGTCCCGTTCATCTGTCACCTGCTCTCCGTAAATCATCCTGGAAGCAGCAGCAAGGGTGCTGACTCATGAATCCCTCCTGTTTTTGTACAGTCTGTGTTCCTCCTGGTACTGTTCGCGGCAAGTAGCAGCCATACACCTTCTGGCTGTAATGAGTGTGGACAGATAGGTACATTTGTGGCTGTGTTTTCTGTCACCATAAAAAGTTATGCTTCGTGTGAGCAAGCAGAGTCGTTTTCATTAAAAAGTGAACACAGAATCAGTGGCCATAGCAAATGAATTGCTCCGTTGCTCCGCTCGCTCTTGTCTGAGTAGGTTGGCATCACCCTCTTGTGCCTTAAATCTTCCCCACTCTGCCTATAAACGTGATCATCTCCCCTATTTAAAAGGAAAACTGAGAGTCTTCCCTCACCCTGGCTAATTACTGTCCATGCTGCTGTTTTTTTTACCACAGAACCTCTTAAACCAGTAGGCCGTTCTTGTCCCTGTCATTCACGGTTCTGTTGTTCTGGGGTAGGTCCAGGGACGCCACCGGGTACGATTAAGACTAACCTGGCCTTGGCATCGCCATCTGAACAAATGCATTCCTGAGTGTGCTGTGAATAAGGGGCATTCCAAGAAGTACACCCAGGATGGTTTTCTTACCTCTGTCCTTATTTCTTCTCTTCTAGGTATCTCAGTAACGAAGAAGACACATACATGTAAGTAATGCATTTTTTTTTTATCCAAAGTTTTCTGAAGAGTTGGAATTCGCATATGTCTGGCTGCTGTGACCCTTCAAGTATAAACTAATGTTTCAGCTGTGATCCATGGTCAACAGAGGTCATACTTCTCTACCTGTAGTGGTCGGAAGTGGTACATCTCCACCTGTTTGTACTGAGTGTGTGTTAAAGAGAGTCTAGACATAGTCTGATGAATTCTAGTGATTCAAGTCATTAGTCTTTAGAAAAAATCATAAAATCTAGTCAGGAGGATCAATTAATTACTTACTGATCACCCCTATTCTGGATCCTTCTTAGAAGAGCTGGTATGTTTCTAGGAAACATCACCTTGATTTCTTTTAAACTTTGGTCTCCTTTTCCTCACCACTAGTTCACGATTTAGGCCGTTTTGTACTTGTGTCTGTGGAGCAGAGATACTGATTGGGAATATAGGTGCTGTCGCTCGACCATGAGTGTGGCCCACGAGGGCCCCGGTAAATGGCATCGGTAGTTTGATGTGGAAATGTGCGCTGGATTTACACTCTGTATTCATTCCCACTTCTCAGGTTCAACTGCTTTCATCAGTTGCCTTCATTCGAACTACACCATAAGTTTACAAACTCACGTCAACGTAAAGTGTTGTGATTTTGCAATCCGAGCAATAATGTTTGACTGTGCTTTGAACCTCGGGATGAAACTAATCCGTCATTGATGCAGGCAGTCAACCTTCACTGTACTTGACCAGCATATTTAGACTTTGAATTAATAGTGTCATTAGAATTCGCTATTTTACACCACAGATATGTGCTACCCACCAGAAGTGTTTGGGCATCCTTCTAACGTAAGCAGTGGAGATATTTATGGCACAATTTAGGGCCGACAACAATGTATCCCCAAATTTTTCCTAATTATGCTTTTAAAAGTTTTGGTTTCATGTGAAACATTTGGGGGAAAAAATGTGTGTAACATCAAAGTAGTTTATCTTGTGCCTCAGTTGATTCTTGAAATCTGCTCTCGGGCTTGTCTGTCTGTCTATCTGTATTTGTAGCAAACAAAAAAAAAACCAAAAAAAAAAACCAAAAAACAAAAACCCAAAAAACAAAAAACAAAAAAACCCAAACCCACCAAATTCGATGGTTGCCTGACTTTTAGGACCCCGTCCTGCAGTCTCTCCACCTGGCTCTCCTTGTGTGAGGAAAGATGACAGGTCAGGCCCGTAATGGACACATGATCAGGACAGCACCTCCATCTCCGGATGCACAGTTCCCGTTGGCTGTCCCTCCTTCACGGTAGTCTGTGGCCCTTAGCTTTTTGGGGGTTGTTTTGTCGTCGTCGTTGTTGTTGTTCTTGCTGTTGTCGGTGCATAATTGAGCTCATGATGACTGAGAGATTGACAGTGCAGGAGACTGAAGTCCTCTGTATATCCGCAGGGCAGGCATGGTACAGAGCGCTTCCTTGCACAGCCTTGCCCATGAGCTCGTCCCTGGCCTGGAGGGACCCACTCTAGAGGTGGTAAGTAATTCAGTCTTTCTGCTAGCTCAGTCCTGGGCCTCTCCCGAACAGGAGCGGATGATTGTGCCTACTGTTTATGGCGGTTTGGGGGTACGGACTCCTGGCCACCTGGCAACACACAGAAAGCCACTGAGTATTTGCATTATGACTTGGCTCTTGGATGAGTGGATAAAACCACTAGCTCAACTCCATTGGATACAAAGAGTGCCCCTCAACTAATAAGACAGGGACCATAGATGTCAGTAAATATATAGACCATCCATCCATGAGGACCTTCAAGGAATTGTCATCCCCGAGAATAATTTCATTGGTCTATTGCAGAAACAATAACTTGTGGTCAGATTTAAATTCATAGAAGGATTTGGATGGCCACATGAGAGTGGTAGCTAGTGAAGAAAAGCTGGTGTTCCAGTAAGAGGCGATATAACCAGGTTGGCCTTGCAGCAAAGGCTTAACTAACTCCATCAGATATACCAGCTTTAAAACAAAATCAAGACACAGCCAGAGTGGGTAGATTTTTGATTGCCTCTCTAACTATGGAAATCAGCAGGAAAATTCTTAGACGTTAAGCATAAAGTCAGGGTAGACAGACTTAAAATAAAGCTCGCTTTAGGTAATTCACATATTAAATTGACAAAAGGAGATCAGAAATCACCTTGGTTTTTTAGTTGATGTTTACTTTCATGATTTAGGATAGAGGGCCCATGATAACACAGACCAATGACAAGTTGGGAAGAATAGCAACAGAGAGTTGGCACAAAACTTTGCACATGCCCAGGAGAAATTGAATTGTCCAAGTTACGTGTTAGTGAAAGTCTTCTATACCACTTACATGTGGAGATTGTTTTTGTCACCCAACTCAGCAGACAACCCATCATACTTCTGATCTTAGCATCTCTACAGGGCCTACACTTGTGAGGAGGAAGAAAATCAATCAGTTCTTTCTCCAATAACAGTCACCCAAATGACTTCTTCTTTAGCATCTGTCGGATTTTTCTTGAAAACGGAACTGTCCTAACTTACCTATAAGTTTTCTTAAGATGTTAAATTCCAGCTCCTCTTAAAGCATCTTGACATCTGTTCTTCAGAAAGTTTCACTATCAAGTGAAGTGTGTGAATTCATTTTTGTACTGTCTCAAGACTTCCATTTTTAGCCAGAGTTCTGGAAACCTTGGTCAAGGCTTGACTACATAATCATCGACAGCTGAAGTCACCCCACATTAGCAATTTCAATCTGGGTTTCCTAACTGCCCTCACCGAGACATGGTTCAACTTACAAATTAACATGTACAGTTGCAGAATATATTATCAGACCGGAGTGTCAGCTCACAGGTACACCAGTCAGAGGTGCAAGAACTACAAAATGAACCTGAATAGATGTGACACCTGATAATATTTTAGGCCACCTTGTTATCTGGAAAGCATAGGTATTGCTTCTGTAAAAAATAAAATAAAACAAAAATAAAAATGCTTTGGGTGAGCGGAGCCAGAAATTCCCAGGAAAGGAGATCTGATTATTAGCTTCAGAGGAATTCATAAGCATGGTCTTTGGAGAACTCAGATTCTCCTGTGTTCCTGAGAAAAGGCGCTGGTGGTGTTTGTCATTAACTTTACTTGGCTGGTGGGGGAAGGCAGAGCTTTGAGGCTTCTTGTACAAAGTCATCATGACCAAATTGGTCAAAGAATGCTTTCATTTGTGATATTCTTCAATTGTTGATAGGAAATGTTGCTGTTGGTTTTGGCATGTGAACAGAAAAGGAAGTTTTTACTTGTAGGATAGGGACATATCAGATCAATTTCACACCGTGGTGTAGAATTTCAATTTAATCTTTGTGATGATTATATAGCACCTGTATTTGGTTGGACACTTCAAAGATTGCTTTTACTTGGGGTTTCGCAAGTTTGTTCTGGTCTCTTTCCTGCTGAAATGGTACCCTGTTGGATAAGTATCTTTTTCGTGGTATCAGCTGCTGTTTGGGTTTTTATTATTTGCCAAGGACAACTGGTCACTTGTCCCCCACCCCCCACCCCTGGCTTTTTAATCTAATTCTACTTGGATAGTTCTGCATGCACTAAAACGTTAGAATATGACAGATTTGGAGGTGAAAAAGCAAAGAATGCAACAGATCATCTTAGCTATTTCCAGCTACTCGGAAGTTTTGCATCATGGAGTCATAACCTTAGGGAATATATCAGCCACCCACCGCAACAAAGACCCAGAAGATGCCAGGTAGGCTCCTGGATAGTTTCCAGAGGCAACAGATCATTGTCACTTCCTTCTCATTCATCCATGTTCCTATTCTTTATTTTTCCTGGATAAGTCTGTTCTGCTTTCTTTCTTACACACTGAGGAATAGGCACTTAGGAGTGAAAATTGCAAGTGACTCAGTAAGCAGCCAGGAAAATGTTAAATTTTCCTGGAAAATTAAAATCAATTTAATCCAATTTAATGTCTGTTTCCCCCAATAAATAACAAAGTAAAATATGCTTCTGGGTCTTCTGCAATATTTTAATTTTCACATGAATGGCTATTAAAGGCAATTTAGTACATTTTCAAATGTTTGGTTGCAGTAGGCTAATACCGAACCTATAAAATTAAAGCACTGTGTTATTTATCAAGTGGTTTTAGTTCTCAATAGTGAAAATACTTTCGTACAAATCAGAATATTTCCTTGAGAAATAATACTTTGTATCTGTAAAAAGAAAAAGTGTTTATTGCAGTCATTTAAAGTGGAAGAGGTTAATGTATTCACTTTTCACCCCTAGAGACTTGGCTTTGAATTTGACTTAGAGCAAATTAGTTTTGAGGCCTCAACCTCCTCTCCTTAGGCATTTGTTGATATCACAAAACCAACCCAACAATTTGTCACGATTGTAGCCATTTACTCAGGAGGTCCAAGAACTAAAATAACCCTATTTTCTCGTTTTCTTTTCTTGTCCTTGAGGCCATTCCTTTTGATCGTGGACTCTTAATACAACACCAAACTTGGGGCTCACCCACATTATTTTCACAGTCCAGGAAAACTCAGGAACCATTCTTGGCAAAGCTAATGGAAGGTGCTTTGGTTATATAGTTAATAGGTTGCCGTGACAACCCATGTGACTCACGGTATGACTCACGGCAACTATAATTTCAATTGCTGCTGGCAGGATGTATCATTAGAAAAGGCCTGAGAAGAAGCCACACTGAACTTCTCTTAGTAGGCTTTCATCCAGATTGCATCTACCCATTGAGAAACAGAAAAGGGGATAACCCAGTGCTCACAAAGTAGCCAGAGGATTCATTTCTTCCTGAGGCTTCCCAAGGCTCCTGTCCATCCCAGACATAAAGCTTGCCGCTGATGGTACATGACCAAAAATAAATGCTGGCCTCTTAGAGGGCTAGCCAATGGACAACTGTTTCCTGAGGACCTACTGTGTGCTGACAGGTTCTTTTTCCTCAAGGACCTTACCAATAAGGTTGAAGGTGGGGGGTGAAGTGAGTGAGGTTATATAGTCACTGAAAACACAAATGCCTACTGTACCATTTCTAGAAGATTCAGCTCACAACTGGAAAGCAGACTAAGCTGGAAGTGTGGGAGAGGATAAAAAAATTAAACAATCCAGAATTCTGGTACTGTGATCCAAGCACACAGCAGGATGAAGGGAAAGGGAAAGCTCTCCCTGCTGCATATCGCCCATTCTCACCCAGAGAATTTAGGGCCTTTAAGATCAACCAGTCCAAGGAATAAAAATCTCTTGTACTGCCTGAAAATGTTTGCCTTGTTTAGACTCAGCCTGTCTGACTACAGCCAAACCCTGCCTGAGCTTAACAGGATTTCTGTCTCATCATATTAAGATATAAATGGACTGCACTTGGCCCTGCCACTCAGTTCTTCCAAGGTAGAAGATTTGCATAGCCTGTAAACCCATAGTTCGTTCCATTAAAAAAAAAAAAGCCACCCAGAATATGTAGCTAGGCATTTCCATTGGAACATCCAGGTGATTCAATTTTGCTCTGTGAGTAGATACCAGATCCATGAATTGAATTTGGAAAAGCATTTGGGTTCCCATTTCATAACACAGGGTCAAAAGGGTGTATTAAGATGGTAAGGGCTCTTTAAAAATCCATGATCACAAGTAGGGAGAAAACACAAGTGCCTAGCCTATCAGGTGCTGGAGTGTACTTGATAGATTATATATTTAGTTAAACTCTTACATGTGATTGGGTCAATCTCTAAAGAAGGCTGGGTGTCTATCACAAGTTTTGCATCACTTTTGATTCAGTAATGGCAATAATCTAGTATAGGAGTAGAAGTACCAGTAGATGAGGTAGCAGCAGCATAAGAACTGTCACCCCTGAGTGATTAATTCTAATAGTCCAGGTGCTCTGTGTAGTGCTTTACCTGCATTATCTCATTTAATCATTTCATCAGCAGCATGAGCCTTGTGCTACTTTCGTCCCCATTTTGGATGAGAAAATTTATCTGAGAGATCAGCAACTTAAAGAAGTAAAAAAAAAAAAAAAAGCAACAAACTCATCCAGCTGGTGATGGGCAGAGCCAGGACTCAGAGTAGATTGACTCCTGGCACGCACAGAAGTGCCACACCATTATCTCCAATATCAACATGAGGCAATGCCATGGAGCATTTACAAAGTGCTAAATGCTTTTCTAAGCACTTTGTAAGTGTTGATTCATCTAATCTTTACCGCAATCTTGTGAGGTAGGTCTTGCTGCTCCCCACTCTCCAGGTAAAAACTGAGGCCCAGGAGTCTACAAGTATCTAGAAGGTGATGCAGCCAGGATCAGAAGCCACTCCACAGAGCCTAAATGCTGCCACAGTAACAAATGCCATTCCTTCAGTGGTCCTTCCACCGTAAACTATAGGAAAAAAGTCAAGTGTAACATTCATTCCTACAACTGATTCAGATTCTTTAAAGTTATGACTGTTTTACCAATAAAGGCTTCTAAGCTTGGTGAGCAAAGTGATTATAAAAAAGGGGGATGTTATTCCTACGAGAGGAAAAAATTCATTTAAACAGAGTCATCTACGGAAAACCGTGCAGCCTTCTGACTTTAAAATGAGCGTTGCAAAATAAGTAAATAAATAAATAAATAAATAAATAAATAAATAAATAAAATAAGCGTTGCTTCTCTTTTTAACAATCTAAGCGAATTTACCAAAGAACTGGCATCCATTTAATATTGTTGTTCATACAACTCAATGGATTCCATAATAAAATAGTTCAAAATGGTTGGTTTTTTAAATTATTTAAAGACTTTTATTTATTTATTCATGAGAGACACAGAGAGAGAGGCAGAGGGAGAAGCAGGCTCCCTGCGGGGAGCCTGATGCAGGACTGGATCCCAGGACTCTGGGATCACGCCCTAAGCTTAAGGCAGACGCTCAACCACTGAGATACCCAGGTGTCCCCCAAATGGTTACTTTTGCTTTTGAGATAGTCATGTACCCCACACTAGTGGTAATGTCTATTACTTATAGCATGCATCTGTTTTCTACTGCAACAAAGTCTTTAATGGACCTTAATGACATTTGTAATAAATTTGTGCCTTATTCTTTTGTCAGACCAACTTGATAATTTGTGTATAACTTTCATTGCCACTAAGAGGTAGTATGATTCAGGATACTGTGGTTTCTCTGAACCCTAACCAAAAACAAACAAAACCATGAAAGCAAAAAGAATGCCTAGGGAGTTGAATTATGTAGCAAAAGCATACATAAGAGAATTAAACATCTAGGCTTTGCGTATGCTTATGCATACCTGAATTTAGACATGGATTTACAGTTATATCAGCTTCTGTCTTTACTGGGATCTGTGTCCAAAGGCATAAAAACTAGGAAAAACATAGACACCATTGTGTTTGAAATATGAAAAAAGTTATTGTTTTACGTTAACTTTCTTTGTAAATGCCACACTTTTTTTTATATAGTACCTCTGTCAACTACACTGCCAGGAAGTTAGTGTATTTGTAGTCACATGGTCCCCTTCGATTACAATTGATGTCCATCTCTGCATATTAGGGTAACTGAGGTTTTCATTTTCAAGCTATTTGATTACTCTCTTTCCTGACTGCCCAAGATCCCCCACAGTGGAATGTTCCCCACCCACTTCACCACTGCGTCTGAGTAAACATTTTTCTTATGCAAAAGCAATAGCTTTTCCCCTTGTTTTACTTGGTTGACCTCTTAGGCATTCACTATCTCTCCTAATGTTTTAAGTAGTTAACAACCCAGCATAATGATTAGAAGGCATATTGAAGAATAGAAAATGCTAGGATGTCCAGGATTAGGCTTTAGACTCCGTGAAAGAGACCTAGTCCATAAATTTTTTATTTTAAATATTATGTTTGTGGGAGAGGGGGGGGCGGATTGTGTAGTAGGGAATCCAGATCCCTGTAATGCTGAGACCAAAGGAAGGAAAAGCTGGAAGGCAGACCACAGCCACTCCCTGGAGGAAGAGCATGCAGCAGGTAGTCAGATCTTCACTTGGTATTTCTTTTTCTTTTTTTTTTTTTAAGATTTTATTTATTTATTCATGAGAGACACAGAGAGAGAGGCAGAGACACAGGCAGAGGGAGAAGCAGGCTCCATGCAGGGAGCTTCATGTGGGATTCGATCCTGGGACTCCAGGATCAGGCCCTGGGCCAAAGGCAGGTGCTAAACCACCGAGCTACCCAGGGATCCCTCACTTGGTATTTCTAACCCCTACTCTGTGTCCAGCACTGTGTTAGGCACGGTGTAGGCAAGAAAGTGTAACTCATTACCCTCACTCCCAATAGCTAAGTCCACACCTGAGGAGAAAGGGCCAAAGAACCCCTTGAGGAAATTTCAGTAATGAGGGAATCGCTGGAAAACGCAGGTTTGATGCAAGTTGGATTATCTGTATGAGTTGGGGATGCTAGTGGTGAGCTGAGCTTAGCCTGGAAGGGTAGCAAGGATTAATTAGGTGGATCAAAGCGTGTTTGAGGGATGATTGTGTAGACCTGTCTGACTAGAATAGCGTATTAACAAGGAAAAGGAAGGACAAGAAGAAGAGATAAGATTTGGGCTTTATCTGAGAACCAATGGGGAGCCACAAAATGTGTGTGAAAAATACACTGATCTTTAAATAATGCTTTTATTGCCACGGCCATTTAGGGAGTGTTACATAAAGCAGGTGTTCCATACTTCAGTCCCTTCTCCAAAATCAGACAGGATTCTTATCCTTAAATAGGGGTTCTTCTCTGGCCTTTCCTCTGATCAACTATGTAGCCAAAGTGCTTGTGGAGCAGGAAAGATCTAGTCCAAAAAAAAAAAAAAAAGAGAGAGAAGGCTGTTCTGATTATTAAAGAAAAAGAGTGTTTTACCTTTTCTCCATCTTCCCAGTTTTAAGGTCTAATTGTAAGACCAGTTCTTGCCGCCTCGTCGAAATCAGAAGAATGAAATGAGCTTGAAAGATAACATGTGCACTTTGAATTGCGTGGCTCATGGTTCTCCTTGCTCTTTCATTCCTGCTGCGAATTGGCTGGAAGCTCCCGTAATACCCCCGGAGCCTCCGTCTTTCCATCCCTTTTTAACTCGGCCACACGGAGCTTTGCAAAAATTTGAGCCCCAAATTCCGAATCATGCTCACCTCTTCGGTAGGCAAAGTAAACTGTGCGGACTATTATTTTTTCCACCAGCGCCAAGAACCATTTCGCCCACACAGCTGGACAGTAAGGGGGAATAATTCGACTTCCTTTTGTCTTTGTTGCTATTTCTTGATTTTCCAAGGACGGGTCTCTCTCGTTGCACGTGAAGAACACTAAGATCCAGATGAGAGGCATTTTCATCGGCTGCATGTTCACAAAAGTCTTCGGTATATAATGAACTATATCGCGCTAACTTATCTGTCTCCCTTACATGGTGTCTTTTTTTGTGTCGACAAAACTGAAAATTCACTTTCCCTCACCAAGTCGGGGCGTCGGGATAATTGATTGTTACCAGCCTGTGCTGTTAGTAGACAAGATAACACCGGTGCCTCTGGAGGACGGGTGAAAACTAAACTCTGTCCCCTGAGGCCAATGAAATAGCTGTTTGGTCCCTTGTGTGAAACTTCCTAATAACTTAACTGGGCAGCCTCTGGGTCCCTGGAGGGTTTCTCCACAAGAGTATTCCCTCTCTTTGTTAAGATTGCTTATTAAAAATGATTTTATAATGAAGTTGCCTCAAATAGCAGCTCTTTTCCTGGTTGTCCTTGAAGCCGTGGTGAAGAATCTTAGAGACAACTGTCTAGGGTTTTCCTCCTTGTTAAAAACTTCTCTCTTAACCACTGTTACTCTTGATTTTTAAGGAGACAAAGTAACTGACACAAGTCTCTCTCCGGTTGATTATGTCGCTTAAAACTCTGTGCAAGGCATTATTGGTAGTTTAGCTTGTCATTCGGGCTCAGGAATCGAATTGATCTACATGGATGGAGGACATTTAAGTCTGCAGTGAGAACAAGGCTGTCGGGCTTCCCCAGAAGAGTGGCGGCTGGGGAATGCTATTGCTAACTCTGCCCCTGACTCCATCAAAACAGTGATTTCCAATTATTTTCTCTCTTTGGTCCTAGATTTCTCCTATCTGCAAACTCACCAGTTTCCTGCCGTGAGGGACTGTCCTGATGAGGAATCAAATAATAATAATAAAAAAAAATAGTATTGCTTTCTTTGCTCTCCAGGCACTGTATAAATTCAGACTTCTAATAAATGTGGGCAAGTAGGAGAAAAATCAGGTTTGTTTTTTTTTTTTAATTGTCCACATCACCAGCTTGGCTTTGGGCTTAAAGAGGCTTCAATATGCTAGTGTATTTAATATAGAGAATCAGAAAGCAGATGTCAATAGGGCTTACCATTGGAAACATCTACTTCAGACTTGGTGTCCCAATAGCCAGATGATTTAGGAAAGAGCAAAACGTATAAAGTTGTTAGTGACAGATCGGGCTTGAAATATTTTTCTAACTTTAAAGCTCTTCAGACAGTAAATCTACAGAGCAGAGTATTCAAGATGCAGTTTGGCACTGCTTTTGCTTCGCAGTGTGCAAGGGACCACTGTGAATCTTTTAGTGGAGACACCAGCGTGATCTAGTTGTGCTAAGAATTATTGCGTGCAAAGTTGTGCTAAGAACATGCCTTGGCTAAACTCTATTCTCTAAGACCAGGTATATTAGAAAACACTACCTTTATATTCAGCAATTCCTGCTCTTTCTTTTCTCAGAGAAAAGAAAAAGAAAAGAAATCCTGAAATCCTGAAATCCCACTGCCAACAGGATCTTCTTATTCTCCTTCCTTGATAACCTTCCAGTCCTTTCCAATACCCAAAGAGTCTATACTTCTTAATGTGGCACTCAAGGGCCTTTCCAACAGTTTGGAAAGTAGATGTTTTGATAATCCAAGATTACTTCCTGAGTCGTGAGGTAAATTTTGGAAATAAATGACCTTTATTTGTTCAAAGTCAGAGCACGTGACATTGCTATGCTATGTTTGTCTGGTCTGGAATACAAGTGTGTTTCCTTAACTTAGCAGCGACCAATGATTTCAAAACTCTGGCCCACTTCAGAAGTAGCTGCACACAACCACAATCTTGATCTTTCTACTGCTCATTCCTTGATTTCTATGCTGGCAATTTCTGCCATCCTCAATGACCAGTTTCTACAAGATTGTACATTGGCATACCTCAGTGCCTTTGCTTCTGCTATATTTTGTTTGTCCTGAAATGTCCTTCATCAACTCCTGTACCTGTAGAATTCTTACTGCTCCACCAAAGGCCAACACAAATAGCATCTGCCACCAAAGCCTTCTCCAGCCACCTTCCCCTTGTTAAGCTATTACCACAGCTCCTTGGCCCCCACAGTACATTGTTAAGGTGACAGTACAGAAAGTATATTGTGGAATAGTTGTTGTTTATGTAGCTCTGCCCTAGATATGCTTTAATTATCTTTCTATCCCTTAGGCTTAGCAAAATGATTGGTATCTACTATGTGTTCAATTAATATCTGTAGATTTTAAATAAGAGTGTTGTGTGTGTGTGTACACACACAATTTTATGACCTTGCATCCTTCTTGCAAATTTGAGTCTAGGGAAAAGCAATAATAGTTTCATTGTTAACAGCTAAAAGGAAGAACAGATATTTAATATTTGAAATTGTCTTGTGAGATTTGTTCTATATTATTCTGCAAACCAATACTACAATTCAAAGGGCTTCTTAATGTCAGGCAGCTTCCCCTATGTACCTGGAGTCTCAGTTTTAGGACTGATGGCTTTAAAGTTTCTTTTTGCAGATTTAAGACTGAACCTCATCCAGAAGGCTTAAGAATACTTACTTTTATTCTAAGATGAAGAGCGTGTTCTTTTGCTAAGTGACTTCTTAAATAGCATTTGTTTGCATTATCAACAAGATTTTATAAACTAGATAATCAAATCTACACAGTGAAAAAGAAAGAGACATTTTCAGTTACCGCTGGCATCTATTTAAAGGCAAAGGAGAGGGCTCCTGGGTGGCTCAGTCAGTAAAGCATTAAGCATCCAACTTGTGATTTCAGCTCAGGTCATGATCTCATGTGTCCTGGGATCCAACCCCGCATCTGGCTCTGCGCTCAATAGGGATTTGACTTGAGATTCTCCCTTCTCCCTCTGCCCCTTCCCCCCACACACTTGTGCTCTCTTTTTCTCTCTCTCTAAAATAAATAAATAAATCTTAAAAAAAAATAAAGGCAAAGGAGAAAACCACCTACTAGAGGAAAGAATTGGCCAATCTCTCCTCAAGTAGAGAGTATATTCTATCAAGGAAAATATCCTATATTTGTCTAGTCTGTAATGGGCAAAGTGATCCGAATATGTTAAACAGTTTGGAAAGTAGATGTTTTGATAATCCTAGATTACTTCCTGAGTCTTAAGGTAAATTTTGGAAATAAATGACCTTTATTTGTTCAAAGTCAGAGCGCGTGACATTGTTATGCTATGGTTGTCTGGTCTGGAATACAAGTGTGTTTCCTTAACTTAGCAGGGACCAATGATTTCAAAACTCTGGCCCACTTCAGAAGTAGCTGCACACAACCATGATTTCTGTCTGTTTTTCCTTGGAATCCTCTGCCTTTTAAGCTTTATGAGCAGTTTCCTCCCTTTTCTTGTTTGTAACTTTTTCTTGAGTCAAAACAAGAGGAGCCAAATTATCCCCTGCAGTATCAATTCCTTGAGTGGAAACCTTGCTTATAAATGAGAGGATGAGATGTGACCCAATAAAAGAATCTATTTTTATTTTAATTTTAATTTATTTCCTGGTGGCCCTTTATGCCTCCTTAGGCGATGACCTAACCAATTCTATCTTAACACTGACTTTTTTTTTCCTTCCAAGGTCAAAAAGCACTTTGGAATTATTATAATAGGAAAGTAAATGTTTTCTTGCCTCTAATGGAAAGTCCATCTCTTCATAGGAAATGTAAAGTGTGGCTTTCTCAGCTTCACACTCATTCTCTCGTGAGGCTTCTATCACTGAGCTAAAGGAGAACAGGAGGAAGGAAGATCTTTGATTCCTGATGAAACACCATCTCTTGTAGCCTCTTTCATCCCTCTCCTTTCTCAGATGGGAGTCTTTAATAACGAAGTGAGAGGAGCTGTCTTCATTTTGTGCTGCAGTTTCGCACAGCAAAGTGCAATCAAAGTCGAAACTGTCCTAGAAGACACTCAGTCTGTGCTTTTCCAGGTTGGAAAAGGGAAAACTGTCAACCCATCACACATAAATCCATGGCCCCTCACTCCTTCCCCTGCCACACATACTCACACAAAAGAGTTCTGATATCTCTAAATCAAAGAACTTTCTGTGGCCTGATTTGTGGAAGTTACCTAATCCTGCCTATAATTGGGGTGATTTGAGAGATGGAAAAATGTTCTCATTTTCATTATGGGAGTCACTGGGGGACAGTATCATTGAGAAGAATACATGTTGACTGCCCTAAATTGCTTTACCTGAGATACTACTGGTATGTTTCACTTGGTAGTTAGATTTCTAATGAACAAAATGACCAATGTGGGTCCCATTCTCAGAGATTCTCCTAGTGCTTAAGCTACTCTTTAATGGTCAGTGAATTCTTCATTCCATCCCAGAGTTTTACTTATAAGGAAAAATCCTAGAGTGTTGAGTTAATTCGCCCCTGAAACACAGAAGAGGCAATTTCTAACATTCTGCATATGGTCAAAGGATCTACACACTGTCCATGATTCATCTATAGTAATACAATAGTAAAACTTCATCATAAAGTTCCTCACGTTGTGTGATCACCATTAAATGGGCTCACCTTGTAATGCCAGACTTAAAAAACTTGGAACCAACCCTCTTGGCATAAAGGCCAGGCTGGGTCTACCTCACACCAAATAAAGTTCTACCATATTGTCATCTAAAATTCATCATCATTCTCAACTTGTCACCCCTACCTCTAAATAAATGCGTTGATTGGGTTCCCCAGAGAACAGACTCTGAGATTTGCATATAGAAAGTTGATTGGAGTGTGCTCTATGGAACACACCTGTAAGGGGTGAAGGAAGGGGATTGGGCAGTAGAAACTGAATTGTCATGCATTTGCAGCCTGAGGTCAGCAGATGCCACAGGGAGATGAGAAGCAGTAACCCTTGAGAGATGTCTTGAGTCGGGGCAAATATCCAGTTGAGACTGGATATTTTACCCTGCACCAACCAGCCACTGAATGCCAGCTCTCCACAGGGAGGGGCATGATATTGGGCAAGGCAAGCTCCCCTTAGCCAAAGGCAAGTCTCAGGTGTGAGCCATTGGCAGTCAACACTCCAGGTCCCAAGGATAATAAGAGCCTCGATTCTGGAGGGAGGAATCTGGGTGGCACACCACAGAGTCACTAAAATGGGGGAGGGGGGGCAAAATAGACATTAAATGTAACTTTTGTGAAAAACATGTTTTCTGTATTTGAAATGACACACATTTTATTGCTTAGCTAGGGTGTAAACTAATAAAATATATGCTTGGCCTCAGCATTATGGTATACCAGAATTGCAAATGCTAAAGAAAAAAAATGTGTTTTTTTTTTTCTGTTGAATAAGGTTCTTCGTTAGAATTTCTGGTCCTGGATATGTGCATTATAAATCATATGTTTGTGCAATTCCATGTAATGTTTTATTTTTCCACACATGGACATTCCAGAGCGTTAACACATTTTTCTCAATTATAAAAATAAATAACACATTTCCAACTCATGTAAAATGTATTCATAGAGTAACAAAGAGAATGCCTGCAAAGAGCCAGTTAAACATATTACATGTTACTTTTCAGATTTTGACAGTCTCCACCTGTCTTACATTTGAGATATAGTATCTGAAATATTTTCCAGGACCTATTTGTGTATATGATGTCTCTTTTTAGTGGTTTATGGAGCTCTACCCTCTTTTTGCCTGTTAGCAACTATTTGCAAATGAATTCAGGATTAAGCTGGAGATTACTGGCTGTCAAAGATGAGAGCCATCATGAGCCAATAATCCCATCCCCTAACTGTTGTCTTATAAGAAAAAGCTTCTCAGGGGTAATTAGGGAAAAGGTACAGAATGAATTTTAGTTTGATTCCTCAAAAAATTTGACATAAACTCTGATTTAGTGAAATTTTACTTCAATTTCACTTCTAAGAATGAGAGTTCTTAATATAGAAAAATCAACCCAAACTGTTTTCATGTAGTATTTTATCTGGAGAGAAAGAACTGTTTCAACACACACTTTCCTCCTTGGTCCAGAATCCATCTCCCAACACCAGTCCAACATTCTAAAGCCCCAGGTTTTTCTTCATGTAATTGTCACAGTTCAGAATATCCCCTATTCCTTCCAGAGTCAGAAGCTCGAGGCACCTTGCATATTTGAACAAGGGCTTTCCAAGTTTCACAGATCCCCAAGGTTCAGACAAATATCTGAACCTGTGGAGTTCAGATGGAGTCAGTGTTTATCTAAATGGAATTCAATCTGTATTGCTTTGCTGGGTTTGGTTTCTGCACCTCTGCCTTGGAAAAGAGGGGCCCTTTCAGGTTGATAGTGAAGTTAATTCAGATTATTTCTTTCCCTTATTCAAAGAGAATCAATAGATGGAGAAACTCTTTACCTGATCTGAAAGCTTCCATGGTTCCAACAGTTCCTACCTGGGAACATCCCCAGCCATTCTTTTGGAGATCCCTGTGTCTGAACTCTGTGAAGGGGATTCTGATGGTGCATGTGGACGTCAGTGGCGGCCTGATCAGTCTGGCCTGGGTATTATCATAATAATCACAAGGTCCTGTCAGCAGCTTTTCAAGTAGCAAAATTATTGGGAGGTCCGTCTCCTGTAACTTACTCTTAGGAGAGGAATCCCCCGTATGCTCTACCAAGTAACCCAATTAAATTTGCCATTTCACAGATGTCTGACCCAACCCGTCCGATTACATGCATTGTGTAATCACTCTACTTCTTTACAAGACATCCTGATAGTGTAAATTACAGTGATTTTTTAATATAAAGGTAGCTAACAAGCTGAAATGTAATATAATTGCTGTTTTCAATGGACAGGATGAATGTGCTTCTTAATTTTTTCCTGAAAAAAAAAAACTCCATATATATATATACATATATATGTATATATATGTGCATGTGTGTGTACATATACATATATATGGAGTATACACACACACACACACACACACACACACATAATAATTTTTTTTTTTGCCAGAATTTCAGTGAGTGATTCACATTACTGTCAATTACACGCCCTTATTATGTATTACAGCCACCAGGCAGCTGTCCAGGAAAACACAAGTCTGAAAATGCTTCTGTTTTAAGAAAATTAAATTCATCATTGCTCCTCCTATGGGCATGTGCAGCAGGCAGGAAGCATCCACTTTCTTGCCAAAGAAAAGGATAAGGCCTTGCCTACTTTATCTGGATTAAATAGCCACTCTGACATCCTGAGATCTTGATATCAATGCCCAGATGCAGGGATTGGTTTTGGTTTCTAAATATTCTTCTTCTTCTTCTTTTTCTTCTTCTTCTTCTTTTTTTTTTTTTTTTTTTTTTTTTTGTTTCCGCGTGTGTTACAAAACACAGATCGGTGTTATAAAACAGTATTTCTAGTTATGAGTCACAGCAATGCCTGTGTGTTACCAGAGAGGCTACGTGAAGGCTGAATGTAGAAACTGTTCACTTTCCTCCTTCCCAACAGCCAGTCTATGACAGCTTGGGGCTCTTAGCCCTATTTACAAAGCTGGCCTCACTGTCGCTGTATTCAGTCAGATGTCTCTTTTTTGAATTTAGGTAAAACTGCAGCTGAAAATGCTACATCTGGTGCTGGGCTGCTCCCCAGTCTAGGAAATTCAGCTTTTATATGAGCAAAATGAGGACTGCTGTGCTTTCTAGATGTATTCTTTTTGAGAATCTTACAAAGTTTGACAAAACATGTTTAAGACAGGCAAGTAAAGTTGCCTAAATAGTTCATGCATTTGAGAAAATTATGAGAATTAGTTGATATATCTCCAGTTTAGAGACTTTAACTACATTTGAATCTGATTCATAGAATCAGACATTTCAAATAATGAAATATTTAGTAACTTTGAAGCTGGGCTTCACATTATCTGTGTTCCAGATACATTGTGTCTAACTAATGGTGGAATCTAAATAAATATTTAAAAGACAAAGGATTTTGAATTGAGTGAAATCAGTTTCATCTCTGCATCTTACTTAGATGCAGAAGCAAGCCAAAAGTTGGGGTGGGGGGGAACCTTTTTTTTTTTTTTTTGGATGATTGATGGAATGTGGATATGGACTGGTATTCTAGATGCTATTTAAGGAATTATTTCTTTAATGTTGTCAGGTGTAGTAATGGCATGGTCGTTGTTTTTTAAAAAATCTCTATCAGAGATGAAGACTGAAGTAGTTAGGCATGAAATGGCTAACTGATATCTGAGATTTACTTTAAAATGCTCCAGAAAGAAAAAAAAAAAGAAAGAAAGAAAAAATATATTGAGGTGGAGCTGAGTATAGGTGAAACAAGAGTGGCAAAACATTTGTTTTACCAGGAGGGAATACATGGAGCTGTATTATACTATTCAAGTTTTGTGTAAACCTGAAAAAAATGTTAATAGATTAACCCTTTCTCATCTTCTGGTCTGTGATTTCTAATATGTTTATATTTACTTAGGAGGTTTGACCACCATGGGTAATTGGTGACACCAATGAGCATATCAAGTTCAGAAAGTTGATCATGAACTCTTCAACTACATAAATCCCTGCATCTCTATAAAAACTATGTGTTAGTTATTAGCATATATTTTAATAAAAATGACTTTTCAGAATCAAGTTTCCTCACCTTTGCTTCAGATTGGATAAGGTCTGAGTGTTCACGACTCTTGTATTTAAGTTCTTTCCAATGTTCTGGTCATGAAGACCCAAATTTGAGAGTGGAGCAGAGAGTTAAGCTGGTGGTCTCCACCTCCCATATTCGAGATGGGGACATTTTCTCTGGGAGGTAGAAAGCATCTTATTCAGAGGCAGTTCCACTTGCCTTTTGCAGAAGTAGAAGCAAGACTGGAACCCTTCGACTCTATCATACCACCTCAATCTTGTCCTTTAAAATACTCATTAACAAGCTACTCTCTGGGGATCAAAGCAGTTTTCTAAATCCAGACCAGTGACTGCGTGCGAGATGTTCATTCCACGAGTGTGGCCCCAAATTATCTTTTCCTTTATTGAACGCCATTTCAAGTTGTGTGATAAGTCCCAGAAGTGATGGTTTTTAATTGTGTTCTTGTTAATGCTCTGCAGCAGGTTTACAGCGTGTTCCTCCTCCGCTGGCTTTCATAGACTTTCCATCAGGGAGGGTCAATATACTCAGATGACAGTCTGGGCTGACAGGAGGACACATTTGGCCAAGTGATTCTACAAGGACCGTCAGCCATTTCAATAATGCCTTTCCAAAGACCTTTTATAATTGAAGCTGAAATTCCAAGCATCACAATGGAAGTAGGGATGTTTTTCTTCGAATGGAAAAATGAATTCTGGCTTACATTTGTGGCCAAATCTTTTAAGTTCAGATTTCTCTGCTAAATTTTGTCTCCTTTGCATTGTACTTAATAATAGCTTACTGGGATCAAGTTGAGGATCTGATTGGCATTTTTTTAAAGATTTTATTTATTTATTCATGAGAGACACAGAGACTGAGAGGCAGAGACACAGGCAGAGGGAGAAGCAGGCTCTTCGCAGGGAGCCCAACGTGGGACTCAATCCCGGACCCCAGGATCACACCCTGAGCCAAAGGCAGATGCTCAACCACTGAGTCACCCAGGCGTCCCCCAATTGGCATTTATAAAATAATTGTTACCTAGTCTTTTCAAGACTTTAGCAAAGAGAAACCCTTTGATTCTTAAAAACATAAGTACAAATAGGTGGGGAAACAGAAATAGAGACAGGAGGACTTTGCCTTGTTGATATGGTCTGTGAGGAGACCAGCCATGGGGTTTGGTCCTTTCTCCTATCCATTACTTAGAAGTCTGGATTCTCTTGTCTATTGGAGGCCCAGGAAATACAGATTTCATGTATTATTCAAGAATCATCCTGACCTTTACAAACTCCTAATACATAGAAGGCAATGGGGATATAGAAATAAAATATGGGGGCACCTGGGTGGCTCAGACAGTTAAGCGTCTGACTTTTGATTTCGGTTCAGGTCATGATCTCCAGGTTGTAAGATTGAGCCCCAAATCCTGCTCCTCACTGGGCATGGAGCCTACTCAAGATTCTCTCTCTATTTCTCCTTCTGCACCTCTCCCCACCTCGTACTTGCATGCTCGGTCTCTCTCTAAAAAGAAAAAAATAATGAAATAAAATTTTAAAAAGAAAGAAAATTTTGACTCTCTACCCACCACCACCCCATTTTCTTGGAGGAGACAGGAACACAGAAATGGAAAAGTACACAAGCGCACAATCTAAGTGCTTTGGATACAAGTGCTAAGCTAAGGAGAGAGATGGTATAGGATCTGCCCCCCACAGGGGGCTCCTGAAAATCATATTGAAGATCTAACCAAATAATATTTCAGAGCATGAAGGAAGGTGAAGGAATAGTTAGCTGAGAGAGCATTCCAGGCAGAGGTTAATGGAAGTGTGGTGTGAACACCTGGCTATTTGTCTGTGTCCAAGGTGTACTTAATCCTAAGGATTTGAAAACTCATTTCATCTTTTACTTTTTTTTCAAGAAGACATTTACTTAATTTATTTAGAACTCCTATAGAAGAGTCTACAATTAAACAGATAGAAACAGGGAAATACTTGATTTCCATTTCAGGCTCCCAAGAGGAAGTTTTGAAGAGGTCCCCACTCTGGGGAAGTTTTGAAGAGGTCCCCATTCTTCTCAATAATTGGCTTTGTTGTCAATACAGAGAGGTTTTTTTTTTCCCTTTTTTGGACCTTCAACTGCAGTATATTCTAACAGGGGAATAACTCCTTCTAGTCGTCCAGGGGCAAAAGAATCTGCTTCCCTGGGTTTTGTTCATGGAAATATGCTTTGTCCCATTGTCCAGAGATGCTCCTGGTTTCCTAATTGGTCATTGACATGGAGAGGGCTGGTTTTCTCTGGCAGGTTGATTGAAGCATCATAAGCCACAGTTAGACCCACTAAAGTACATGTATCCAAAATAAGAGGGGAAGAAGGGGGAAATGGGAGGGTAAAGGCAGAGGCAGGGGTGGAGGAGGTAGAGAAAGAAAAGTAGGAAATGCATAGGTAGCTTTGGAGCTCACACAGAGACTTCTTACATGAGCTGACCTCCAAGCTGTCAATCTCTAGACAAGGCCTTTTACTTTGTTGGGGAAACTCTGGAGATTTGTGGTTTCTAATATTCACGGTGCTATGTGCCAACCCACATAGCCAATTTTGCAAGCAAGTAGCGCTGCCGACACATGACCCATATTTCTCACAAATCCCACTATTCAGTGGTCTTTTTATTCTTCTAATTATACCAAAAAGAGAGTCTCTAGTGGGTAATAATCTCTCTTTGCTAATACTTTGTAGTTGGGTTCCAAACCAAGACCTTTCCTCTATCACAGCTTGAGTATGTTATTTTTATTTTAGAGCCAGTCACGACTAATGGAGGTTGGGCGAGAGAGTCTCTTGGCCTCCTGGGGTGGTGGTCAATGGATTTATCCTTTACTCTTCCTTCCTTTTCGACCCAGTGCCTCATTTGGTTTGGCTTGCCTGGGCAGACGGGAAGATACCTGCCCAGAAGATCTCATTCAATGTGCATTGTGTGGTCTGACTTGGTTGTTTATTTGTTTTCAAATCAGATACTCAAATAGGATACGTTGTGAAATCCTTTAAATAAATTATATTGCAAATACTTAATTTCAAGGAATCTTGAAAGACAGGAATAATTTCACTATTTAACAAGTTTGATTACCATTATAAAAAAATGAAAAAAAGAAATCTCAAGGGTCAGTGATTTAAAGATTCCTTTTTCATCTATAATTCTGATGTTCAACTTATCACTGTTGACTTTGTGTCATAATTTTTTATGGACTATCTCTGCTAGATTGTAAACACCTTGCCAGCAAGATTGGTGTCTGTTTAGTTTTGTGTGCCTCCCGACCCTCTATACCATCATCTAATGCAGCAAGGCAGTTGGGGATGCACACTGAATCTGGGACTCAGAACCTGGGTCTGCTGTCTACCAGCTAGCCGGACCTCATCTGCAAAGTGAGGAAACAGGACTAGGTGATCCCCAAGGTCTCTGCCTTCTGAAATTATGATTCAGAGTCAATTAGACCCTGAATGGGGAGAACTGGAGTTATTTTCGGTCTTTATCATTAATTTTTCTTTGTTCCTGAATCTCAGAGATGAATCACCTAAATTTCTCCACTTTGGAGAAGGTATTGATTTTACCTCTACGATGAGTCGAAAAGAATCCTGAATGAGAAGTTACTGTAAATCACTAATATAACCATTAAGTGTTAATATGTTCCTTGGGGAAACTATTCTTCAATCAGCCAGAACAGCTTAATTTCTTTTTTCTTTAAATTAAAAGACCCATAAGGACTGAACAAGTGAGGGAATCCCAGAAAAGGTGAGGCATATTGTCACGGTCTGCAGTCTCTGTAGCCAAAATAGGTGTGGTGGATGCGTCTGTGTCTGAGGTTGGAGGGTTCTCTCCTTTGTGCCTGTTTAGTTTATTTGAGTAAAATCTGATTGAAATTAACATCCAGGGAGGCACAGAATGCAGAGGTGATAGGAGACTGACTTCCACTGTGGAAGGCTTGGGGAAGGGGGTATGGTGTGGGGGGTGGTCACATTTCCACACCGGCTCTGAATGTCAGTCATTCTACCATTTACTTGTTGAGTGCCTGCTATATTCCAGGCATTCCTCAATGTGCTGGTATTTGCTTGTGTTGCACGGTATGGACACCACCTCTTCTTCCTTCCCACCTCCCTAGTGTTTGAGTCCCTGAAAGCACTAAATAGGTATTCATAAAGGAATTGGCCTCTAAATGCTTTTTATCATGCCCTCTGGTCTCTTCCACCTGCTGCCAGGAAAGAGCTTGCTAGCCCTGAAGAGCTAATACAAAGCTGCCTAAATTCTGGGGCCAAGTCAGGGATAACTGGGCAATCGTACACTCAGCTGAGCCTTAAAAAGAAAAAAAAAAGTTTTCTCGTCCTTGGAAATCAGGAGTTTTTTTTAACCCACAAATGTTGCCATGAATTGGGTACATTATATTTTCATGACATTCGTCCTTTATATTTTCAGTCCATTCAGTAAATATTAATTTATGGGTCCATATTATATGCCAAGCACTATGCTGGTCATGAAAGCTGCAATAAATAGGAAGCAAGTTATTTAATTTCCTAGTGCCTCTATAATAAATTATCACAAACATGAGGCTCTAAACAACACAAATTTATTCTCTTGAAGTTCTGGAGTTCAAAAGCCCCAAATCAGTTTTACTGGGCTAGAATCTGGATGTTGGTAGGGCTAGTTCCTTTGAGAGGCTCCACTACTTCCTAACTCCTAGCTGTAGATCCACCTGTATGTGTTTCCTCCTGGTGCCTCTCTCCATCCCCAAAGCCAGCAACGTAGCATCTTCCAGCCTCTCTCTCTGTCCCTTTGCTTCCATAATCACTTTGCCTCTGTGTCTCTGACCCTCCTGCCTCTCTCTTCTAAGGACCCTTGTGATTACATTGGACCCACCAGGATAATCCAGAATAATCTGTTCATCCCAAGGTCCTTAACTTAATCACATCTGCAGAGTCCCTCTTGCCATCTAAAATAACATAATGACAGGTTCCGGGGATTAGGATGTGGCCATCTTAGGGGGAGGAGGAGCCATTTTTCAGCCTACTGTAACAAAGCACACAGCCTTTGTCACCTCAGAGAGCATAGGTTCTAGCTACATGGGCAAGAAAAACTGGGGTAGGTTTTTTTTGTTCACTCGTTTGCCTGCCTGCTTCTTTGCTTTTTGATGCTTGATTCTAGCCATAAAGTTTCAGTGGAAATAAATATGGAGAAAATGTGTTTGTTAAATTCAAATTGTGTCAAGGGTAAAAATAAATCTTCCTCTTACAAAATGGTACCTTCGAAACAGAACATTAACTATACCATCAGACATGTAAATCTAAAGTGTTGTATTATCCAAATTTCAGTGTGAAATGATTGGAATCTTTATTTGCAAAGGGAAGAAATAAGACTTCTCTGTCTTTAGCCTGTGAGAAACCTTGATCAACAAGTCTGCATTCAGTAGCTACTTTGATTAAAATGATAGGCATTCTAAATCCCAACTATGAAAGGCAGCTTTCATAGGAGAAGACGGGAAGCCACTTCTTCATCTTAAGTGTTGGCTGCCAACCTCAGGGTTCTCCTGGTAGAACTCAGGCTCTCATTAGGACTTTAACTGTCCCTCGAGTTCTTTGTAGTTTTGAAAATTTGAACATGGGGCACCTGGGTGGCTCAGTGGTTGAGCATCTGCCTTTGGCTCAGGTCAAGATCCTGGGGTCCTGGGATCGAGTCCTGCATCAGGCTCCCCACAGGGAGCCTGCCTGTCCCTCTGCCTGGGTCTCTGCCTCTCTTTCTCTGTGTCTCTCATAAATAAATAAATAGAATCTTAAAAAAAAAGTTGAACATGAAAAGTATTGCCCTAGGGTATTTGAAACATAAATTACATTATTAGGCAAAAAAGAGAGCCAATTTGGAAAGGGAGGATCTGGCTACAAATAGCAAGAAATATACTATCAGAGGCAAAAAAGGGGGAAAAAATGAGACCAGGTAGATAAAACATGGCCTGATAGGCAGATAGAGTCAGACCCTGCACCAAAAGAATTAGGGTGTAATGAAAAATCCAGAGGCCGAAGAGCATCATCATGGGTAATGTGACTGTGAGCAGGCTACTTAACCTTTTTGAGCTTCCTCTGTAAAATGGGGATAACAGTACCTAGTTGAAAAAGTAAGATCTGTGGGTGCAAGCCTCTGATTCCCCAGAATGTGACTGATCAATGGGCAGACAGCAACGACAGTCATTTTGTAAGCAGGGTGAGGATGGCAGTCCCGGCCTTGGCACTCCCGTCCCTTCCTATGCATGATGGCCTTCATCTTCTGGGGCCCTCCTCTGATGTAAGGCTGCCCTTATGTTCACTTTGGCCAAACAGAAGTTACTGTTTGCAGGGTACGCTTATGATTTGCTTCATGTGCCAGGCATGTTCAAATACACACACACACACACACACACACACACACACAGAGTCTTCCAAAGGTCGACCCTGTGTCTATGACTCATACGTGGCAGCCAATTTTCCAAGCAAACTCAAGCACTCTAACAAGGGTTTGGGCTTTGCCCAATCAGTTGGGATTTGTCTGCAGGCTCATAGGTCATTGCCCCTAGCAAGCTAAAAAATTCACTTTCAAAGTGGTTCATAACCTGTAGAAATGAAAGCCCACAGTGTAACATCTCAGGTAAAAAATCCAATGTCACTCAGATCAGGCTTACCAGCTGAACTCTGGTGATTATGAAGTGAACTCTGTTGTTGGAAACCTGCGTGAACATTAAAGTCTGTCATCACTTTTATTGGCAGGTGCCACGGGCTCAGACAGCAAGAGGGCAGGATGGGAGAGTACTGCCGAGCTGGTCAAACAGAAACAATGGAGAGAAGGAGAGCAAGAGGCAGCAGAGAGAATTTTGATTTTTCTAAAAATGGAACTATTTGTGTAGTGGGAAGTAATGAAAACTTATGGCCATGTGGTTTGTGTTAAATGTTAAGTGTTTCACAATGGTTAAAGGTGTTCTGTGCGCTCAGTGGAAATGAGATTCTGTACCAACTAATTGAATGGAGAGAAAAAACATGGGAAGGATTAGTTTTCTAGAAGGAAAATGAATTTGAGAAAAAATAATGTCACTTTACTTTTATTCTCTATTGGGGATTTTGAGAAGATTTATCATGGCTTTTCTGGAAGGACACATATGCAAATCATAGAATCATCGAATTTCAAGATTAGCGGGGAAATTTTAAGAAGTAGCCAGGCTAGATTCCCTTGTATTCCCAAGACCCTCTACCCAGCGTCCAGTTTAGGCACAAAGCCTGAAATGTATTAACTTCTTCTTCATTGCTTTTCAGTGCAGCCCAACTGGTTTTTAGAAAGTTCTTCAGTCTACTAAGCAGGAATTCTAGCTCCCTATAATCTCTCCCCATTGACCATCTCCCTATAATCTCTTCCTAGTAACCGCACTTATATCTTTTTTATGCTATTAACTATCTTTAATAATTTTACAATTGAAAAAACTGAAGCTAAGGTGGGTTAAGTAACTTGTGCATCATTTCATAGCTACAAATGGAAAAACAGACATTTTCAATCCAGGTCTGCCTCCCTGCAAACCTCCTGTTCTTTCTGTACGTCACCTCGCCTTTCAGTCTAGGCAAGAGAAAGGCGGCCTGCTTTCTAGCACGGGGGACAAGTCTAAAGACCTAACAAGAAACGAGTGCAGAGGAGGGAGGGGAAAATTGGTGAGCGGAGAGATGGAGGCGGGCAGAAAGACACCCCTCTCTGATCAGGGTTCCACTTTCTTAAGCCAGGCCGACTGTGGTTATCTGAGTATAACTCACATCCAGCTATTGACAGCTTTCCACCTGGTGACATGCTTAATGGCCCATGAAATTCTAGCCCTCAGGGCTCAAGCCTGATATTTATGGTTCCCCACATAAACCTAAAGTGGATTGTAAATTTATCTCTCTCAGATTTAGGTGACTAAAATGGCTGTTCAAAACTCTGGAAGGGAGAGTCGACTTCATGGACATGTTGTACCAACTTTAAAAAAGATTAGGGTGGGAGGAGTGTTCAGAAAGCTGCTGCTCCCAGAAGCCTCCTGGAGTGGAGCGTTCTCGTGTGCCTGAGGCTATCGATGTTATGGGGGAAGGAGGGGGAGGGGTAGGGAGGACGCACATCAGTATTGTGCCATAGAATAGTTGCACGTTTTGTACAGTCAGAATCTGTCCTATCATAATGAAAAAAGGGAGGCTGTTCCACACAGGTTAGGAGGCTTTTCCTAAGCTCCAGAGGAAGCCAAGTAGATATCTGTGTAGCTAGGCGTGTACGTAGTAGGAAATAGCTAAATAGGAAGACTTGTTCTCGCTGAAGTGCAGATGACCTTCCTGAGACTCTCTCCAGGTGCAGGCGTCATGCGGCGTTTATGTGTTTAGGCGTGAGCATCTTTCAGACTTGACACTCCTAGAACCAGCAGCTTCCTCCTCTTTGGCTTCTCTGACGTGAGCTTGCACCATATGCAGGATGTGACCTTGCTGGTCTTAAATTTGACCAGCAAGTTCCAACATGCAGGTTTTAAGAGGAAACCTCTGTATAGTCTCATGAAAGGATGAGGGCAGGGTAACAACAACCAAAGCGATGACATTTCCCTCTACCGTGGGCCCACTCTCTCACCGAAATTCTTTAGTATTCTTCTCCAAAAATCTCTCTCCCTTCTCACCAAATAATAATATGGGTTATTAGGAAGGATGAGGTTAGGAGCCGATGTGGCATGTTGGAACTCAGATATTAAGGGGCTCAAAGACCCAGGTTTGAATCTCAGCTTTTCTTGTTTTCTTTTTGAAGATTTTTTATTTATTTATTTATTTATTTATTTATTTATTTATTTATTTATTTATTTGACAGAGAGAGGGAGAGAGAGCACAAGCAGGGGCAGCAGCAGAGGGAGAGGGAGAAGCAGGCTCCCTGCTGAGCAGGAAGCCAGACTCAGGGCTGGATCCTGAGCCAAAGGCAGGTGCTTAACCACCCAGGCATCCCAGATCCCAGCTTTTCCGTGTCCTATATTTGTTGTGTCCCTTAGGACTTAAGCTCTGGGCCTCAATTTTCTCATCTACCAAATGGGGCTTAAAAAGACCAACCAAAACATTGTGATAAGTGACTGACACTAAGACCCGAAAAGAAACAGGTTTATAAAACAAGACTATCGTTTGCAAAGAGTTGGCGTAGTTCCTCCTTTGTTCTGGAAGCCAACTGGCTTGAGCATTCAACAGTGTCCCAAATCCTCCTCCCCAGGGGCTGGCAGAAAATTGAGCTCCTTCTGAGTGGAAACCTTCGCTAGGGCTCCACAAATAGACTCTCTCGTCTCCTGGTTTCACTCACAAGAGAAGGCATTCTCCTCACAGGCATGTTCACACCATGAGAAATCTTTCTCACCCCCTGTCTGTGGAATTCCTCTCCGATTTTTGAGATCTCCTCGCCTCAAGGACAGAGCTGTGGTCTGGAAGCAAGCTCCAGTTGAGTGCTTCCCCTCCCCACGCCGGGGGTGGGATTTCCAGGCTTCCTTTTCTGAAGAGACTTTGTGAGTAACCTGAAGTTGGAATGCCCTCCTGAGGTCGATGTATAAAAGCCGGCAGCATAAATAGGAACTAAGGCTGAAGTAAGCATAAATGTTCCCCAACAACTTCAATCGAGAAAGGCTCGTTTGATCCTCTCCAAACTTCCTGAAACTGAGCTGAATATTTGTTTGTTTTGCGGTAGCTCCACTTTTTTTCAAGCCTTGTAGTGCGCGGCTGTTGGTTTCTCTGTTTAAAAGGAAAGCGCTCTTTCTCAGTAATGATGCTCGGTTCTGCACTTGGTCCTACCCACTTCTAAAGGCCATTTCATCACAAAGACCAAGTTCTGCTAACTCTTAGGACTCCACAGATAAAGGATGTGGCCAGGTACCATGACTTGTGCTTACCTCCCAAAGTGTGTCACTTGGAAGACACAACCCCGAAAGTGTGTGGCGGAAAGTGTCTAGATTGATTTGTTCTCCCCATTTGAAGAGATTGAACCCCGCGAGGGGATGAAAGGTCAACACACGTGATGCCACAAAAAAGGACGCTAGCATTCTGACCTTTCAATCGCCAAAGAAACAAGCAAAGGCCAAGCAAAGGTGAGTTTGCTCATTTATTGCTTTTTGAGGAGCTATTGGTAATTAGCACTGTTGTCTATTATTTCAATTTTTAAAAAGCTATTCATGAGAGAGGCAGAGAGAGACATAGGCTGAGGGGGAAGCATGATGTAGGACTTGATCTCAGGATCCCCGGAATCACCACCTGAGCCAAAGGCAGATGCTCAACCACTGAGCCTCCACCCAGGTGCCCTATTATTTGAATATTCGTGGAACTTCAGCTCAGTCCAAATCAGACAGCCCAAGAACAACACATGGAGAAAATGCCGAGGGGCAAAGCAGGGGAGAGGCATTTACAGGAGACAGCAGTTGGTGGTGAGTCCTTCCTTTTGGACTCCTTTCTGGTACATGTGTATCAACACCATAAAACCAGCATATGATGTGGAGTTGACTGACAGTGCCTAAGACAGAATGTTCTGAAGTTGGAAGAGCTAAGAAATGGCATGTCAGGACTGAGATGCTTGGCAAAGTTTTCAGATAGGCGTAGAGTGTTTTCCTATACCTAGTCTCCAACATGATAATGTCCCCAGGTGTCTGGGTCTTGAGGCCCCCTCAAAGTGTGGGAGGCAGCGCTTAAGGCTGTGACAGCAATGGTCAGATCCTGTCTTTGTGGCCTGTGAATACAGGGGAAATTTGCCAGGTGTCGGGTGCAAGAATCGTATATGCCATGGATTTTTTTTTTTTCCTGGAAGCAATTGGAAACCAACTTAGTGACACTTAAGTCCTTCACCTGCTGCATCACTGTAGCCAGTGGGTGTGAGCCAGAGTGGTACCAAGAAGGGACCTCATCAGAACAGCCGCTGGAGTTACGGGCTCTGGCTTGGAGTGGAATGTTAAACTATGTTCAGAGTCATGGCAACTTGAACTTGGCAGCCCTCTCTGCTTCTGATATTACAAGTGCCTCATAGCCAAGTGCACCTGTGATGAGAGTTGACCTCAGAGTGGGATGTGGATTGAGAAACTTCTCTTTTGTAGCTAACGATTCATTTGGACTCCTTTAACAGCTGGGTGGTTGAGTACCAGGTTATGTGTTAGAATTACTTGACACTGCTTTTCATCTCCCATGTGTTAAATATAAGATACACATGCAATCACTGAAAGCTCCCCTGCCCCCCCCCAAAAAAGGGAGT